>NC_081548.1:22600889-22605974 GCF_901000735.1 Corylus avellana | reverse complement strand
TCCTCTTCCTCTTCCTCTATAAGTTCTGCTTTGGGTACTGCATAATGCCATTGAGTCCCACAACCTGGACAATTTCTTGCACCCTAAAAGCCAATCAAGTCAGAAAATTTATGAAGCAAAGGAAACGCTGTTGACCCTAAATATGAAAAGAGTCAAGCTTATACCTTTTTTTGGGAAAATAATTTCTTTAGGCAGTATTTATGAATCCGGACTGTACAAGAATCATTCTGGCACACCTCTGCCTGTCAAAAATAAACCCAACAAAGTACGAGATTTAATAGCAGCAGCAGCTGCAAAAAAAAAAAAAATGCTCCACTAGTTTTGCTCGAACTGGAAAATTTTCCATCTCGGTTACCCAAGGTTATGGTTGAATAATATATTAGAGTTTACTTTGAAACCACACAAGTAATAAAACAAGAAAAAAAAGGCATGAACAAGCAAAGCTGATTCTTATTAATTTATGAATTGATGCATCCTACATGGATTAATTAAACGTTAAAACAAATAAAAAGAGCTACTTGCAGAGATATAACAAACATCAAACATTAGCCAGTATCTACTGATATGGCAAAGCAAATATCAATTACAACCTTCACTCCAGCTTCGTTGCACACTTGACATGAAGGAATATCATTATTACGGAAATAACTGCGCAGGTCAAGAAAGGATCTGACACCAAGTCCAATGTTACCATCAGGGGTGTGGGTAAGCCACTGATCCAGCACAAGTTCATCAAGAGCTTTTTGCTTCTGAGATATTGAGAAATTCTTGAGTGCCGGGGGAACATGAGTTGGGCCGTCTTGTGATTGTGATCCTACGTCAGTTAAAACCTGAAGACAGACCATATCAAGTGTTGAGCGCAACAGAGAGCTTTTACAGAATAATAATACACTCATTTGCCTAAGAGAAAGTGGTGCAAAAGTCAAGGGAGTTCCTAAAGGAAATTCTAGTTCGTTCGTCAGTCCTAATGGAACTTTTCTTGAATAAAGCAGAAACATTCAGTTATTATTTCTGGAAACATCCATTCTTAGGAAATCTTAATCAATAAGCATGTTTCTGACATAGATCAGATACAATTAAGCCCCAACTGGATGTGTCAGTTTACCCACAGAAAATGTCCCCTGTAACAAGTAATAAGATGAATGTTCAAAATAAAAAGGTGCATTCAGAAGAGTGCTAAACTATATTATGCTAAGGTCAGATAGAATTAAGCCCCAGGAATATGTGTCAACTAATTAGCTGCAGCCAATCTAATCTGGACAAAGTAATGAGATGAATGTTCAAAAAGAAAAATGCATTAAGAGTAGTTGTACAAAATATACTGCTATAAAAGACGACTAAAACCAAGTTTCAGTAAAATAACCGGAAATGATGTAGTTTTCATTTTTTTTTTCTTCTTTGTTAGCTGGAGCTTCAACATGGTGTGAAGCTCATTCTATTTTATTGATTCATTTTGATTACTTTGTGTTGAATCTCATTATTGTTAGGCCTATTTATTTCTATTTGTACTTCAACTTTCTGAGTAGGGTACTATCCACGTTACTCCAGTGTTAATCACTGTTTCTATGAACAATAATATTTTCTCAACAGGGCAGTATTGAATATATAAGTTAGGGTAAATTACCATGACGTAGCCTAAGGTTTTGCAAAATGACATACTTTGAAAATCATACACAGCTTCTTGTCACCGTGATCTACTAAGCTGTGTTAGATATGAATTTAGTTTCATACTTTTGATCGATCTAATACAACACGTGGAGACCACGTCTCTCTAGTATTTTATTTCTTAGTAAATCAAAAACTTATTTCGAAGGTGAAAATACCCTCTTCTTCCTCATCATCTCCATTGGCCCCATAACACAACCACCGCCTCTGCCACCACCAAACCTAATCACCTTTCCAACTCTCAACGCTCTTTCTCTCTCTATCTCTCACCCTATATTCCTCTCTCTATTAAAAGCAGTTCTTTAAGGTTGTAACTAATTCACATATTGACTTCTATTTCAGCAAGAAATATTTTTCTCTCTCTTTCCTGGCTGTCTAGTCTGGAAGGCCAGCTATTTGGCTATGAATTTGATCTCTATCACTCTCTTCTTGTGTTTATAACATTGAGCATAACTCTTCTGTGGCCTTCTCCAAGGCTAATTTGTTTCACATGAAAAAGGTCACTCGGAGAAGACAAGTCACATGGATTTGGATTTGGATTTGGATTTGTATCACCCAAATTGCTAACCTGTATTCATATTATAAAACTTTTTTTTTATTAATATATTTATACATAAAACATTAGTGCTACACAAAGTCACTTGTTTCCTCATTAAAAAACAAATACTCTTAAGCAAAATTTGAACCTGATTCTCCAATCGCAGATTAAGAGCATCAATGTCAGAAATGCTACCTTGGGCTGTGGCATCTTGCATAATTGCTTCTATCTGATATTTGACATCAAAAGAACACATCATCAAATGAGACGGATGAAGTTACCTTAATTTCATACTATTAGACATCAAACATCTATTGGCATAGACATAATTTCTTTTATATATGCTTCTTTCTCCTTATTCACCTAATAATAAACTAAGGATAATGCACTGTCAAGGGAATGTTATGGAATTCTCCTTGATTAATATTTCCCAACTATTCCACTAGCAGCAAAGCACATCACAATGATAATAAAAATTTATATTTTCTGACGAGTAATGCTCATAATAAACACAAAAGAAGAATATAGGAAACAGGATGCCCAAAATTGTAAGAATCAATAAAACTAGTGCGAAAGGCAAAGAGACAACAGAAAAATATACCAAAATGTGTTTTGGCCATTAATTTGCTGCTTCGCCTGCTTCGTTAAGATATGACAAAATCAAAGCCAATCTCCACCAATTGGTCGGCAAACTCTTTTAAATTGTAAAATTATTTATGTTAAATAATCCCAGTGTTGCTTCTTGTGAAAATAAATAAATATAAATCACCAGATTTACAAATTGCTAGTATAAGTATTACAACAGTTACATGTGGACATCATAGTTGCCATTATAAGGAATTACATCTGAAAACAATAAAACTGTAGTAATTTATATCATAAAAATTCTTACAGATACCTTTAAGGGGTTATCCTTATGCCTGTACAGAGTCCTCTATGCTTGTTTCTATGTTGAGACATGAAGTATAGGCATTTTAGATAGGACAACTATATCTTGTTTTAGAAAGAAGGATGATGAAAAAGTAAGTAGCCACCTGCTTCGCAATCATATACACAGCCTCCTATAAGATGAAAACTCTAACAAATAAGATGTGTAAATTAATAAATTACTTTGATTGTTTTACTTTGTTTGCCCTAAAATGTCTAAACACTATGTGGATGGGTGTGCAGAGCCAAGAATGGCTCAATTGGTTCACTCCAAGTCCCCAATGATCTATGTTGGTGGATCAATCAGACAATGAACAGGAGAACCAACTTCAACAAGAAGTTGTTGCATGGCTCGAAATTTCAAGGACACTTGTTGAAAATTGAAAAATAATGAAATGTACATTACCAAAATAAAAATTTTAGTAAAATAAAAATGTAAAAATTATACACATATTGTAATCCAACAGAAGCCTGAAACACTGAACTCAAAATTACAAACCAAGTAGCTTAAGTATTCAAAATGAAACTGCTTCTTATTGATAATTTGTGATAGGATCATGCCGCTAGACAACCAAAATAGAGATGGCTGAGATATATGACCTAAAAATTGTTCAATTCAGCTGTCAATATTCAGATCACCCTCCTGTCACGTCTAGCCTTGTAAATTTGTGACTGTAGTAACCCGAAATGCCATCCAAATATATCAGGTAATAGAAGATTAATCATATTGAAACTTCTTAGTTGCTACATGTCTAAGTTAATTCAGACAATTGTTGAATAAATTTCAAATGCAGTATAATTTCGAAACCCAATTTCTTCCTCGCATCACCCCAAATTCCAACCCACTTCTTATGAATGTCATAAGCCAAGCTATGGTTACCATCTGAACCATAATTGTCATATTAGGTTAAAGTTCTACCATACCCATAAAAAATTCTAGCAGAATTTTGCTACATTAAGAAATATTTTCAAGCATGATCGAAAACAACCAGCTTTCAATCAACCAAGCACATTGATCAGTGACAAGGGCATTTCAAGATATAGAATTTTTTCAGACAACATAAATTTTAACCAGACTTACAATTGCCTTGTAGAAAGCAATCTGCGGAACCGAATATCTCGTTCCTAGCTTGGACTGTTCATCAGAAACATTATTAATGACCCCATAGTAAACTCGGCCATCATATTGGTTCCTGAAGCCTCGTAACTCACACTGAACATAAGAAAGTGCCTTGTTTATCTTAAGGAGATATTCATCGAATAGCTTTTTATGAGTACCTGTACCAAATAAAATGCCTAAAATCAAGTATCAACCAGTTGCCGCTAATGGCTATAAATAAAAGTACTCTTTTATACATAAATAACAAGCATTAACACTAGCTAGTGTAATCCAATAGTTTTCATGCTAAGAGCATTCCCAATGGAAGAGTCATATTTTTATGTAAAATGGCTCTTCAAAACTCACTTTTATCTAGTTTAGCTAAGCCATTTTTAAGTGTCTACCCATCCGATTAGCTATATTTCTAAAAAATAGGTGGGAAAAGATTTGGGAAAAAGATAAAGTAGGAGAGAGAAACACTAAAAAATAAAATGGCTCCCTTAAAAAGTGCTCCTACATTTAACTTTTTTTTTAGCTCTTCTAATCAAATATCTATTTTACATATATTTTTGGCTCATCCAATGTGAGAGGTTTTTTGAACATTTGAAGAGCTATTCTAGATAAAAGTAACATTTGGCTCTTCCATTGGGAATGCTCTAATGGGTATACAAAAAAATGTACTCGCTTTAGTTGCGTTATTATGTTCAATTGGAATATTCCTTTTTTTTTTTTTTTCTTTTTTTTCTTTTTTTCATAAAGGAAGAGAGAAATATAATAAATCAAAATCGTTGATTTTCGTTGTTCAATTCTGACAGGTTCTCGGAAAACCAAAAAAGAATTGAAATTGAAAAAAAAA
>NC_081548.1:22595956-22600869 GCF_901000735.1 Corylus avellana | reverse complement strand
GCCACCCTCAAGCCAAACGGTGGCCGTTGGGGGTGGCTCGGCCACCCCAAGAGCTATATACATATATATATATATATATATATATATATATTATTGTTTTTAGAAAACTTTAAATGATATATTTTTTTATTAGTGTGACACATAGCATCGTTGTAATCGTTGAATCTCTTTAAAGAGATCCTAACCATGAACTGGATACTCTCCAATCCATTTGGGACGAAAAAGGATCTCATTCCAGAAAGGTAGAGAAATCGAGAATAAAAGCATTAAATGTGGAATTGTGGCATATAGATAAGCATAGGAATAGAGATAGAGTGGGAATAATTGTTTATAAAAAAAATGTTCCTAAAGAATAAGCCATTGAAAGAATTTTGCGAATAAAACTTGTTTTGAGAGAAGAGAACAAAGATTTTTATTGGAGGAAGATAATGAGGATTATTTTCAAAAAAGATTTTGGTTTCCACAATGAATGATTTTCCAAAAATAAGTAAAACTGCAAAACATGGTCTTGAATTAGGTTCTGAGATGGCCCCTTGGTACACTTAGGATTAAGGAACACAACCATATATTATGTACCATGAAGTAAGTAGTACATTAGACGAAATTTATATGTAGCTTTGATCCACATGCTAAACCTTATTTAGGTAAAAGGTCCTACGCCACATAGCACATAGGACATAGGACAAACTGGTTTATACATGAGAAAGCTGTTTGAAAGATAATATAGTATAGGTGCAGGAGCTTCACGTCCTTCACTGCAGCCCCCCAGGTCCTGAATGCAGCTGCAATGTACGGCTTGGGACAACCTGAAGAACACCTGGTTGTTCTGTCAAGAAAAAAAAAAGTTATTAAATAATTATGGAGAGCATAAACATTTCTTCGTATAGCTGTGTTTGATGAGCACCACGATAAAATGTAATATATAACCCATAAGATTCAGAAAAGACCTGAAATAACACGAGCCAGAGAGATGCACTTATGTAAGAGTATAACAGAAGGCCAGACTAAAAAGAACACAATTACTTCATAAAATATACCTTAAAAGATTATCAACATGGGATTGCTGGTTGGTGTCCAGAACAAAACTAAATTCTATAATCAACGCATTGTCGAAAATTTCAAAAATACAAAATAATTATTTTGATCAGAATAGGATTTGAGAGCACAACTTTGTTGGATATAAAAGCAGGGTACTATGGTCACTAAAATAGAGTACATAACGAAATTTTTAGAAATGAAAATTTCAATTACTTTTATATATAATGCAGTTCCACAGATACAGAGTACCATGAAAACACAGTGATTTCATTTGTGAGTAAATGAAACTACAGATGCAGAGCAACAGACTGGCAACTACCCAAGCCAAGTAAACTATGAAACTACTACCTGAGATGCTTTAGCACCGTCAATGACAAGTAAACTATTTAACCATCAGGCATGTATGGTTTCATCAGATGAAAAATGTGAAGTACCAAATTCTAAAAGAATGTTGCATTACGACCAACTAATAAACCCGGGCATGTATCTCACCACACTTAACTTTTAGACCAAAATTCTGGCATTTTTTCCCCTCTTTTTGGTCCACTAAGAATTATTTATTCTTTCAAAAAAAAAAAACAAAAAAGAGCATATGAGTCATTAATGCTTTGGACACACAATAAGAAAAGGGAGATGAGGGAGCAAAAATAATGATGGACATCCATACCATAGACAAAAGATAATACCACTACAAAGACATCCCACCCCCCACAGGGCATGGTGCCCAGGTTTGCAAATAACACCAAAACTATAACCAATAAACAAAGACAAGCCTCACTAGCAAGCCCAACCAATCGACCATAAGACCTAAAACAATTGATACTTCTACTATGTCAGATCCTAATAAAGTATAATGATGAGCAACCAAATATAAGACAATGTATTAGCTGTGGAGCTCAAGTCCTACAATAACGACGTGAGACAGCAACAACAAAGCATGGGAGATAGAGACCACGGATGGCAGGCCAAAACTAAAAGGGCTCAAGTACTGTAAACCCCAAATCAGTTGCTATCATTTGCCCCATAAGAAATGATAAAGATCTAATCAGATTCCATTCCAGATGGACACTGCAAGATATTTAAACCATCTAGGCGAAACACAAGTACACGACACATGGATGAGAGACCAATAAAAGCAAGCCATTGTGTGGACTAATTCACTCTAGCTACTTACAAGTTACAACACCTTTCCACACAGGCTAATATTTTTGAACACAATCAGCCTTCAGCAGCAAAAAGTCTCAAATACAACCCCGCAAAACCATTTTAAATAGCAGAACCCCAATCTTTTGCATTCTTATGCTCGATAAACAACCGAAAGCACGTAAAAATAGAACCATCAGCAACAATGACAAGTCATTGTGCACAACCCTGCTATAGCACAATACCGAACGCGAAGTCTACCATTTGGTTGCAAGGGAAATTAAATAGTAGTATTCGTTCATTTCCATTTTGATGACCGAAATGGACCACAATCAAATAGAGCCCTAGGAACGCATGAAAAAAGTTACCCAAATGCAACCATAGAAATTAATTACTAACAAATACGAAAAGGGGCATACTTGAAATCTCGGAAACCTGGGCAGGGGTGAGCCTAGCGGAGAACCCACTAGCGGCGGTCTTGTAGCTATACACCAGAGCCTCCCTCGCAGCCTCGTCACTATCCATACCAAAATACAACAAAAATCAACATGCATGGCAATAGAATTGGATATCATTTCCATTTCTAGTAGTTTCCAGAGAGAGAGAGAGAGAGAGGAGGAGAGTAGGACCTGCCGAGGACGGCGGAAAGGGTGCGGATGTGGTAGGCCTCGGGTTCCTCGTTCTGGGGCCTCTCGGTGTACACGATCTGTACCGTCGCCGATTGCGACGAAGACGAATCCAGGGGCTTGGCAGTCGGAGCAGAGTCGGCCATTGCAAGCGATATCAACAGCAGAAATGAAAAGATTATTGTCGTCTGCAGAGCCATGTGTATGTATATTTACGATGATTAAGGATTAAGTTTGCAGGGGCACTGGCCCTTGACGTCTCCGCTTTTTGATTCGCAATGCCTGCACCGCCTTAACGTTTTGGAAAATCCTTTTCCAAGAAAAAGTGGCCCTTCCTTAACTTAGCTCTAATCTTTCTTAATTTTTTATTTTTATTTTTAGAGACTTAATTTAATTTATTTTTCTAAATAAAAATCAGTGGCCATAAGGATTAGGGTTAAATCTATAATTCGCTATGTTGTTGCTACTTTTTTTTTTTTTTTTTTTAACATGTCCGCAGAAAAGAAGGGAATTCGAACTAGTATTGCTCGCTTTTACGTTTGTCAAAATGCTTGAATTTTAAAAAGTGATAATAGCAGTTTGTTTCTTTTTTTTTTCAATAAATTTTTTTTGGTCATTCCATTCATCTATCTTCAGGCTCGTATGTCACATTTATGTGTACATCTTTGACATATTAATGTATCTCTAAAAACAAAACAAGAAAAGAATAAAAATAAAAAGAGGTGGCGGGAGAGAAAATCCCTTCCACAGGTGGTGGTAGGGTTCTCTGGTGGCCACCTCCACCACCAGCGGAGGGATTTTTCTTACAACCACCACTTCCAAGCAAATTCAAACTGGAAAAGTTGACTGTCTTGAGAATGAACCAACAATTACTAATTCATCTCAAAAGGAAATTGGAAAGGTGGAAATTCATACGCCTGGTTTGCAGTTGCTGAGAACAAATGGCTTCCCTGTATAATCCTCAAGTCTGAGAATCAAATGGATACCGGAAAGTATCATTCATGTCATCTTTAGAATCTTCTCTCTGCTATATACACAATCCAAAAAGAGTATCCTACGCTATATTTAATACAACTAATATTTGACTGTCCATAACCATGTGCACTTTCTACCTAAGATGCAAAATATTTACAAAAAGGAACTGCAGAGGCATGTTTTTGATTATGATGTCCAAAGCATGTGCATAGCATGCAATTCACTCATGTCAGTGGACTTCAGAGACATTTTGTAAAGCTCCCTCAGCTTTACAGCATCTCCAGCCTTGTTGGATACTTGATTTGGTTGAGAGACGGGAGAAGACTTGTTTGCACTTGCTGAACTTGTCGCGGCCAACATTTTCTTCAAAAGCATCTGCAACTGTCTCCAAAATTTTGCATGTATATCAGGATGGTTGGTTCTGAAAGAGTCTAAATCTTTTTCTGATATTTGACGTCCTTCAAGCATGCGAGATAGAGCTGATTCCAGCATCTAAAAAACAAATGAAAAATTTTAATCTCTCAACAACCGGAGAGAATGCAAACAGTGCTACACAGACCATGAGATCATAATTCATTTACGTGGCAAGCCAATGAGTTGCTGATACATCACAAAAAGTTTGAAACTGAGACAACAGCCCACTACAATGTTTCGAAACAACAAGAATTGAATCCTTGGTTACATGAAGTTTATTGAATCTCATCCAACAATAATACTAGTGATACTAATTTTTTTGATGTTGATGATGATGATGAGGTAATTAAAAAGCCAAGTACAAAAAACTATGCATTCACATCGGCCTACGATGGAACAGCAAAAGATTTGTGTATAAAATGCTGAGCACTATATCTCTAAGTATTTGTAACTTTAATAGTGCAAGGCAAACTAAGTTTTTCCTTTAGTAAGATTTAAACTTAAGACTGCAATCCTACTCCTTTACTACCCAAAACTGAGCAGAGGCTGAACGGCTCTGTCATTTTGTTTTTTGGTAGAGGGGGATGACCTAGCATAGCCCAATCAAATAATTCTGATTGTGACAAGGAATAGATTTTGGCGTCTTGCTACATTTTTTACAAGCCATAAGAATAACATGCATAACTATTATGTAAAAAGTTGAGTGCATTTCAGAAA
>NC_081548.1:22595415-22595856 GCF_901000735.1 Corylus avellana | reverse complement strand
CAAACAGTGGCCCTTGGGGGTGGCTCGGCCACCCCAAAGGCTATATATATATATATATATATATATATTATTTTTTTTAGAAAACTTTAAATAATATTTTTTTTTATTAGTGTGACACGTAGCGTCATTGTAATCGTTGAATCTCTTTAAAGAGATTCTGACCATGAATTGGATACTCTCCAATCCATTTTAGACAAAAAAGAATCTCATTCCAGAAAGGTAGAGAAATCGAGAATAAAAGCATTAAATGTGGAATTGTGGCACATAGATAAGCATAGGAATAGAGATAGAGTGGGAATAATTGTTTATAAAAAAAATGTTCCTAAAGAATAAGCCATTGAAAGAATTTTGCGAATAAAACTTGCTTTGAGTGAAGAGAACAAAGATTTTTATTGGAGGAAGATAATGAGGATTATTTTCAAAAAAGATTTTGGTTTCCAC
>NC_081548.1:22456798-22595180 GCF_901000735.1 Corylus avellana | reverse complement strand
ACAAAATAATTATTTTGATCAGAATAGGATTTGAGAGCACAGCTTTGTTGGGTATAAAAATAGGGTACTATGGTCACTAAAATAGAGTATATAACGAAATTTTTAGAAATGAAAATTTCAATTACTTTTATATATAATGCAGTTCCACAAATACAGAGTACCATAAAAACACAGTGATTTCATTTGTGCGTAAATGAAACTACAGATGCAGAGCAACAGACTGGCAACTGCCCAAGCCAAGTAAACTATGAAACTACTACCCAAGACGCTTTAACACCGTCAATGACAAGTAAACTATTTAACCATCAGGCATGTATGGTTTCATCAGATGAAAAATGTGAAGTACCAAATTCTAAAAGAATGTTGCATTACGACTAACTAATAAACCCTGGCATGTATCTCACCACATATAAGACCAAAATGCTGGCGTGAAATTGCATTTTTTTCCCCTTTTTGGTCCACTAAGAATTATTTATTCTTTCAACAAAAAAACAGAAAAAAAGAGCATACGAGTCATTAATGCTTTGGACACACAATAAGAAAAGGGAGATGAGGGAGCCAAAATAATGGACACCCATACCATAGTCAAAAGATAATACCACTACAAAGACATCCCACCCCCCACAGGGCATGGTGCCCATGTTTGCAAATAACACCAAAACTATAACCAATAAACAAAGACAAGCCTCACTAGCAAGCCCAACCAATCGACCATAGGACACCTAAAACAATTGATACTTCTACTGTCAGATCCTAATAAAGTATCATTAAATGACGAGCAACCAAATATAAGACAATGTATTAGCTGTGGAGCTCAAATCCTATAATAACGACGTGAAACAGCAACAACAAAGCATGGGAGATAGAGACCACGGATGGCAGGCCAAAACTAAAAGGGCTCAAGTACTGTAAACCCCAAATCAGTTACTATCATTTGCCCCATAAGAAATGCTAAAGATCTAATCAGATTCCATTCCAGATGGACACTGCAAGATATTTAAACCATCTAGGCAAAACACAAGTGCACGACACACATGGATGAGAGACCAATAAAAGCAAGCCATTGTGTGGACTAATTCACTCTAGCTACTTACAACACCTTTCCACACAGGCTAATATTTTTGAACACAATCAGCCTTCAGCAGCAAAGAGTCTCAAATACAACCCCACAAAACCATTTTAAATAGCAGAACCCCAATCTTTTGCATTCTTATGCTCGATAAACAACAGAAAGAAAGTAAAAATAGAACCATCAGCAACAATGACAAGTCATTGTGAACAACCCTGCTATAGCACAATAGCGAACGCGAAGTTTACCATTTGGTTGCAAGGGAAATTAAATAGTAGTATTCGTTCATTTCCATTTTGATGACAGAAATGGACCACAATCTAATTTTGACGACAGAAAAATACATAATACAAATTCAAAACTAGACCACAATCAAATACAGCCCTAGGAACGCATGAAAAAAGTTACCCAAATGCAACCATAGAAATTAATTACTAACAAATACGAAAAGGGGCATACTTGAAATCTCGGAAACCTGGGCCGGGGTGAGCCTAGCGGAGAACCCACTAGCGGCGGTCTTGTAGCTATACACCAGAGCCTCCCTCGCAGCCTCGTCACTATCCATACCAAAATACAACAAAAATCAACATGCATGGCAATAGAATTGGATATCATTTCCATTTCTAGTAGTTTCCACAGAGAGAGAGAGAGAGAGAGAGAGAGGAGGAGAGTAGGACCTGCCGAGGACGGCGGAAAGGGTGCGGATGTGATAGGCCTCGGGTTCCTCGTTCTGGGGCCTCTCGGTGTACACGATCTGCACCGTCGCCGATTGCGACGAAGACGAATCCAGGGGCTTGGCAGTCGGAGCAGAGTCGGCCATTGCGAGCGATATCAACAGCAGAAATGAAAAGATTATTGTCGTTTGCAGAGCCATGTGTATGTATATTTACGATGCTTAAGGATTAAATTTGCAGGGGCACTGGCCCTTGAGGTCTCCGCTTTTTGATTCGCAATGCCTGCACCGCCTTAACGTTTTGGAAAATCCTTTTCCAAGAAAAAGTGGCCCTTCCTTAACTTAGCTCTAATCTTTCTTAATTTTTTATTTTTATTTTTAGTGACTTAATTTAATTTATTTTTCTAAATAAAAATAAGTGGCCATAAGGATTAGGGTTAAATCTATAATTCGCTATGTTGTTGCTACCTTTTTTTTTTTTTCTTTTAACATGTCCGCAGAAAAGAAGGGAATTCGAACTAGTATTGCTCGCTTTTACGCTTGTCAAAATGCTTGAATTTTAAAAAGTGATCATAGCAGTTTGTTTCTTTTTTTTTTTTCAATAAATTTTTTTTTGTCATTCCATTCATCTATCTTCAGGCTCGTATGTCACATTTATGTGTACATCTTTGACATATTAATATATCTCTAAAAACAAAACAAGAAAAGAATAAAAATAAAAAGAGGTGGCGGGAGAGAAAATCCCTTCCACAGGTGGTGGTAGGGTTCTCTGGTGGCCACCTCCACCACCAGCGGAGGGATTTTTCTTACAACCACCACTTCCAAGCAAATTCAAACTGGAAAAGTTGACTGTCTTGAGAATGAACCAACAATTACTAATTCATCTCAAAAGGAAATTGGAAAGGTGGAAATTCATACGCCTGGTTTGCAGTTGCTGAGAACAAATGGCTTCCCTGTATAATCCTCAAGTCTGAGAATCAAATGGATACCGGAAAGTATCATTCATGTCATCTTTAGAATCTTCTCTCTGCTATATACACAATCCAAAAAGAGTATCCTACGCTATATTTAATACAACTAATATTTGACTGTCCATAACCATGTGCACTTTCTACCTAAGATGCAAAATATTTACAAAAAGGAACTGCAGAGGCATGTTTTTGATTATGATGTCCAAAGCATGTGCATAGCATGCAATTCACTCATGTCAGTGGACTTCAGAGACATTTTGTAAAGCTCCCTCAGCTTTACAGCATCTCCAGCCTTGTTGGATACTTGATTTGGTTGAGAGACGGGAGAAGACTTGTTTGCACTTGCTGAACTTGTCGCGGCCAACATTTTCTTCAAAAGCATCTGCAACTGTCTCCAAAATTTTGCATGTATATCAGGATGGTTGGTTCTGAAAGAGTCTAAATCTTTTTCTGATATTTGACGTCCTTCAAGCATGCGAGATAGAGCTGATTCCAGCATCTAAAAAACAAATGAAAAATTTTAATCTCTCAACAACCGGAGAGAATGCAAACAGTGCTACACAGACCATGAGATCATAATTCATTTACGTGGCAAGCCAATGAGTTGCTGATACATCACAAAAAGTTTGAAACTGAGACAACAGCCCACTACAATGTTTCGAAACAACAAGAATTGAATCCTTGGTTACATGAAGTTTATTGAATCTCATCCAACAATAATACTAGTGATACTAATTTTTTTGATGTTGATGATGATGATGAGGTAATTAAAAAGCCAAGTACAAAAAACTATGCATTCACATCGGCCTACGATGGAACAGCAAAAGATTTGTGTATAAAATGCTGAGCACTATATCTCTAAGTATTTGTAACTTTAATAGTGCAAGGCAAACTAAGTTTTTCCTTTAGTAAGATTTAAACTTAAGACTGCAATCCTACCCCTTTACTACCCAAAACTGAGCAGAGGCTGAACGGCTCTGTCATTTTGTTTTTTGGTAGAGGGGGATGACCTAGCATAGCCCAATCAAATAATTCTGATTGTGACAAGGAATAGATTTTGGCGTCTTGCTACATTTTTTACAAGCCATAAGAATAACATGCATAACTATTATGTAAAAAGTTGAGTGCATTTCAGAAAGGGAAAGATAGGAATACTAGGCTCTCCTTTAACCAGAAACAAAGAAGTCTATTAAGTTTTCCATTAACCAGAAACAAAGAAGTCCAAGAACATACCGCATTTGAGTGTAGAAGGCCTGAAAGGCTTAATGAAAGAGCTGATCTCTCCATGAGAATAGTCAGGTACATGGTGGGATGAGTTTGTGGCCCATAAAAGTCAATGGCTCTTTGCCAGTTTCTCTCGGCCAAGGAAGCATACTGCTTGACCCGTTGGAGAAGGTTGTTTTCACCTTTAGACAAGTTGCTTTTCTTATGATCTGACTCCAAAAACTTCAAACAACAATCCCTTTGGTAGCAAGCCAGTTGGAAATAAGCATATGCAGCCTCCTGTTTACGCAATTCACCGAGGGATTCATACACAGACAATGCCTCCCGTATGGCATCATTGGCTGAAATCTCATGCTTTCTTGATTCTTTCCTTGCTCTTCTGTCACTATGACTGGTATAATTTACACATTTATCTTCCAAGGCTCCATTTTCATAAACTTCCGCAGTTACATCTTCTTTAGCCAAGAGCATGCCAAGCCTCAGATATGTATGGGCATATTGTGTACATACCTCATTCCTCAAGCTGCTTGTCACAGAGTCAGCCCCTTCAGCAACAAAATTCAGTTCTGACTTTGCTGCTCCATAATATCTCAGTGATTCACTATATTCTAGTTTTGCAGTCTCCAATGCATGGTTGTATGCATTACGGAAGAGTGCATGTATTTTCAGATCTTCAATCTTTGATACCATCTCTTCAGCCAATGCTCGTCTGCCATGGCCCAAATTACAGTTAATTAATATAATGTTTGTGTGATCAGAAATTTCTCTGAATGCATTTATAGCATCTGCAAAAGCAACTTCAGCTCTGGTCAATTCTCTTCTTTCAAGCCGGTTACGACCCAGTTCGTTGCAAACCCACCCTTTCTTCTTGACTACAGATTGTAGTTCTGCTGAACCAGATGGAAGTCCCCCCAATGCCTTCCTAGCTTCTTCAAAACAGCTTAGGGCAGCTAAAAGACTATGCTCTGCATCTCTAACTGCAGGACCCCCAAGGTACTTAAATATCCCACCATTTTTCACTTTGGGTGTTTCTCTAGAAGCTAGTTCAGTTTGAGAAGCCACTGTGGAGCCTATGTCATGCCTCTCCAGAAAACTCTCCACTCTCTCCAAAGATTTTACCCCAAGATTATCAGTATAAGAAGCTTTTAGGCTTTCATCACCTCTCTTGTGCTGTACATGGTCATCACCTCTCTTGTGCTGTAGATGCCCAATGTCAAAACTTTTTCTACTGTCCACTTGGTTATGTACATGGTCATCTTCAAGGTCTCCCACAAGTGAGTAGGCCGTGCTCTTAGCATACGATTTCTTTGTGTGTTTTCTGCTGTAAGCTACCGCACGAATATCTGCATTGCTACTGCTTGCGCTGCTACCACTGCTTGCCCTGTCACTCTCACAGCTGCAATTTACCAAGGAACATGAACTGCAATTCTGGCTATACTGGCCCAGCTGCTTCTTAAGTCTTTTAACTTCCTTCACCACCTCAGAAGAGATTCTCAACTCTCTAATAGTGGATTTCCTCTCTGCCTGTATTAAGATCTCTTTACCTTTTATCATATGGAACTCAACATAAACATCTCCAACTAATGTCCATGCCCTGGCCCAGAACAGGTAAGTGGAAGAGTATTGCTCAAAAGTAAGAGAACCATCTGTGGAGCTGGATGTCTCATCTTTCACACCACCACTGTATAATCTTGTCTTTTCATTTCTTTCACTGAATTTCTTCTGCAATGATGAGCAGCTGATCATTGAAGAAATGAACCTCGTGTCTTCAAGATGCTGAGGCATTGATCCATAAATAGAACATGCCAATTCTACAACCTTCAATGCCTGATGCAACTGACCATCCTCCTTATAAGCTTGACCAAGTGCCAAATAAGATTCTCCAAGCAAAAGAACAAGTTTCCACAACTTATTGTCCAATTTTGATGTTGGAAGCCATTCCCGAATGTCACAAACTTCAATACAGTCAGCATCACCACATGCACAAACAGAAAACTGCGTATCATTAGTTTCAATGCCTTCATCCACCAGTTCTGGTTCAGTGCTCTGCAGTTGGCGCGTCCATCTGAGAGATTTGATAGCCTGAGAAACATGATGTACTGCAGCTAACTTAGAGGAAATGGGATCAGTGACAGTTTGAACTGGTGTTGGAGACACCTTGCACACTGCAAAGCTTTCATCACCGCTGGAACTTGGGGATGCTCCTCCTGGATCCATTAATTCTGTGTCATCTGGAGCTATCAATTTTCTGGAAGCCGATAAATTTGCCTCCAAAGTCATCTTGACAGAAACATCTGATACTAAATCCTGAAAACTTTGTCCATCTTCATATGGTTTGTCCTCTGCAACTAAAGAGACCTTTTCATCGATAGCTGATTCAGAAATACTACTTACAAAGTCTGAGGATTCTTCCTCGGCATCAGTAACTTGAACTTGGCATTCTACAGGAAGAGATTCAGATGTGAAATCCAGCTCTTTATCATAATTTAAAATGAGCCTCGCAAATTGTTCATGAGCAAACGCACGTACAACCTGTTTAGCATAATATTACTTGTAAATGAGATTATATAAATGTACTTTAACTAAATTTAATGGAAGTAATAACAAAGAAGAGTGCAACTGTTTGGTTAAAAATAATTTCAGAAATATACCAGATGATCTGGCTCATCCAGAAACTCCAAACACTTTCTAAAGAACCTCACACATCTTGCCCTATTATTAGGAGCCTGCAGCAAAACTATCAATAATTAGTGAGAGCTACTTAGAGGCTACAAGAAAACGTATGAAAGAAAACAGTTATATCCCTTCCACACCATTGAAAGTGAAAGCCTGTGAGCGATTCGGTACAAGAGAGTTCCTAATGAATACAAGGAATCACTTCGTCCCCTATGCAATAGTGAAGGCAAAGAGCTTGAGGGATCATCACAATCATTGGAAGAATGGGTCTTGGGAATAACAGCGAGATCAAAAAGTTGAATTAAATCTTCGCCTGCACTTTTATAAAGCTGCAGAAATTGAAATCAGTCTATTTTGGGCATCATATCCATGGGTTAATGCATTGATTCTTAGAAAGTAGTTCACATTTAAAATAAAGTTAATATAAATCATGACAGTACCCAATAAGCACCAGGATCCTGCTTGCAGTTTTCTTGAAGGAACCTCAAAACAGAAAGGCCATTTTGCTGGACAACATAAGGATGAAAAGCAGGAGTGCCGTCCTCCGAGATTCCTTTCAATAGAAATATATCATCTGTTTTCAAAAGCTCATAACCTTGAACAACACCATTCTCATGATAACAGATGGCTAATTCAGGCACACTTGCCATGACATTGTCAAGCCAAGCTTCAAGCCAAGTTAATGGAGTGACCTGTCGAAACATGGATGAAAAATACAATCAAAATGCGTAAAACACAAACATGGAAAAAAGATGTTTCAGAAGTTCACCCCACACCTGTCGTGTAACATCCCATAAATGCAAGCTCACAGCAACATATTTTTCGTTACTGAACATAAGTAAGTCACTGCCCAAAAGCATACGGAAGTTGTGAAACTGCCAAAAGAAAACCCTTAGAAACCCATCATTACTGACTCTCCTATGTTTTTCAGACTCTTGCATTGAGCACCTCTGCTTCTCACCAACTTGTGAAGCCTTTTTAACAGGATCACGCCCTTTACTTCTATTATTCTTCTTATTTCCCCAAAAGAAGCTATCCTGTTTAACTTGAGGGTACTCAGAACAACAATTGAATCCTTCATCTTGAACAAGACCATCACATTCCCCCACAAACTGTGTTCTATTTCCTCCAGGAAGAACAGAAGAGTTTGATTGCTCCTGTGATGGGACATGATGAGTTGGAGGACAATCACAAGCCTCCATTCTAACGGAGTGCATAGCAAAATTCAGAAATAACGAATCTACAGATTTTGATTGATTGTTATGTCTTCTAATCAACTTTTCTCCCTCTTCAACATCAGGCCTGCAATTCACAACATAGAATAGATGTCAAGAGAATTATCTGTTTCTCAGAAACTCAACACTCAACGGTTGTTGATTCTTGAGAATTTAATTCACAAGATCCATAAATCACAGATTTTTTTTTTATTTTTTTTTTATGAACTTCAAATTTGATTGACGGAATAGTTCAGATAAACTATAATTAATAAACATAAATTTCAATTGAAAAACTAGTCTTATATTTTATCATCATATGTTATTCAAAGACAAATATTTGATGTTTTGACCACCATTTTGAGTTTTTCATAATACATGATAAACGACATTTTCTTTTTGAAACTAAATGCTCTATTGACAATTCCATAGGAAGTTGTAATTCTCAGGAATCTCATCAAACAGGTAGCAAACTTTAATCATACACGTGCACTGACAATTCTCACATAGAATTCCCTTGCAACAAACAAGTCCTGATAAAATTTAATAGGATGACAAATAAAGCAGCACATACAAATACCCACCCAGTATTCAGAACAAGAGTTTGTCCTACACGATGTACTGCAATGGATAATCGTGCCTTGGAGTATGGCATTTTAAAAATCTGCTTTAGAATGTCAGCTGGAGCAATCACATCTATGTCATCCCCATACTCAACCAAACCAGATACTGCAAGGGACTCACATTTCCTAGAAAGATTTGACGTAACAGCACTACCTTCCCAAGGTAAATCTGCCAAGTATAATCATCAATGTAAATGATTCAGGAAAGAAGCAAATTAGAATATTAAAGCATTAATGCTATTTACATTAGCATGACAGTTCAAACATCAGATAATATCATTAACAACATTACAGAAACCTCCAAAAAGGGACTCAACCCCCCCCTCAAAAAAAAAAAAAAGAGAGAAAGAAAGAGAGAGAGAGAGAGAGAGAGAGAGAGAGAGAATGGATTTTTTTTGTATGACGAGGAACTCGTCCAAGGCATGGCCACTTCGCACTTCATGTACCCATTCTTGTTGGGTGAACCACAGATCTGTGTAAAGCGCCCCCTTCACACGAATCGGGTAATACACAAGCTTCACTGACGGGCTGGCCACAAGGAATTGTTTGCACTCAAGGGAATTTGAACCTTAGACTTGATAGAAATGCCACATAGACCAATGCCCTTCTTACCACTTGAACCAACCCCTTGGGGGGAGCTTAAGAAGTATTAAGTAAACCCCTTGCTCAATTGACCACTCTATCAACTAGTTGCAACAAAGAATGGGTACAGATCCCTTCTCCTTTGCTGATCAAAGAGTATGAATGTAGCCGTCATTCAAGAATATTCAGTTCTAGCTTTGGGAATACAGCACATTCTCCAAGAAAAGTTTGCATGAAGATCACAAATTAGAGATTGCAGTCACACAAGGAAAAAATTAGCTCTTGCAAAGGTGGAGACCCCACTATTACAAAGGGAAAAAAGAAGAAGAAGAAGTTACAGAGCTAAAGGTTTCAGCAAAGAAGCTAGAGCTCATGTGGGACTCTCATCTTCATGCAGAACACAGAAGCTGTTGATGGTGTAGATTGTGCAGAAAGGACTATCAGAGTTCCAAGCTTAAGCAAACTAGATCTTTTAAGTCTAAATGGTCTTGGGTTTCGTCTATTGGCAGAATAGGCTCAGCTAAGGGAGTTTAAGCAAGAAATTAGGCTTTCTCAACAACTTCCAGTTTGAAAGTTGATATGATCTCACTAGCAAGTGACAGTAATCATTTCAAACCGTGATCATTTTCCAAATAAGTGCATCAGGCTCAAATGACTAGATGGCTAGTGTGACATGCATTGTGGAACCCCAATCATAGAAGGGGAGAAAAATCAACAGCTTTGGATGATAAAGAATTAATTATATTAGTGACACAAGTGAGACAACCCCTCCAAGCAAACGATGTATCTAAGTTAGGAAAACATTTGAAATTAAGTACACCAACAAGCAAAGAGAAAAAAAGCACAGGACATCTTGCAGCAAGAATTCCTATCGGCAAAGATATAAAAACTGAGACAGTTTCTGTGGGAAATAAAAATAACGATGATAAAAGTACGAAAGGAGTGTAACAAGGTCAGCAACTCAAAAAACACAAGTTGTTTAAACCCAAGAAATGATGGGTGGAGTCAGATAGGAAAATGGTCAGTTGATGCTGATAACTACACAAAAGGCAAAGACCAAATTTTCCTAGACCAAATGATATTAGGAGGCTAAAGATCAATTCTGCAAAACTTAGATGGCAGGCAGGATTTCTTGACATTTACTTGGCCTGCATAAGACTGCTCACAATGCAAAACTAATAGCAACACACAGATAACTAAAACACATGTAAAAAGTAAGAGATGAACACATGGCTGACATGAATGTGGACAGATTGTGAGCAAATTCTCATAGAATATATAATTTGGTGAACTCTTTAGTTATTCCTCTCATCCACATCAATAGAAAGAAACAAGAGGCCATTCGATTTTGGTCGCCAGCCAAATTTTTCAGCATACAACCCCTTTGACTTTTGACCCTACAGAGATGAGGGAGCATATAGTGCAAATTCTATAAGGGGTCGTATGCTGAACAATTTAGTTGGCAACCAAAATTGGATGACTTCTCATTTCTTTCCATTGATGCGGATGAGAGGAATTGGTTGGAAAGGGATTCTAAGGAGAACGATGTGCGGTAAGGGATTTGAATGCTGATAAGGCTTTGGGTCCTAACAGTTTTTCTATGGATTTTTTCCAGAAGTGCAGAGACGTTGTGAAAGATGACATCTTGGCAGTTTTTCTATGGCTTAATTTAATCATACTAGTATTTGATAAAAGCGGAATGCATGGAACTTTGAAGATAGAGAGACATCGGTGGCAAAACTGAAAAAGATTATATTTAACACTCTTTACACATGGATAACAGCTCATAATAGTTTTCTTTTTTTTTCTAGTTTTTCTAATTTTTTGAACCTTTGTTCATCTTTTTCTACTGATTAGAGGATTCTCTTGTATATTTCATGTATACTAAGGTTGCACCCCTATGCACTTTAGATTATATTACTATGTTGTGAGGGTACTTTTTAGGGCATTTAAAGACCAGGACATAGACGGTATCAGCAAAACTTATGAGGAATATAGTGAAAGTTCAATTTATATTCCTGGTACTGTCTTCAGTTTTCTGAATGTAGTCTATAATTTAGTTTCTTGATAATTGTGGCAATGAAAATCCTCCAAGATTCAAGGAAAATTAGAACCTATAGGAGAATTCTATTTTTCCAGTTTCTTTTCTTTTTCTTTTTGTTTTCCATTCACCTTTCCAGAGGTGAGATGCCACACGCACCCAAGAAGCAACATGTTCATTAATTGAGCGAGGCCAAATGACTACAAGCAGATATGCATCAAAGGATAGGCAACAAATGTAAAAATCCTGAGATCAAATGCATCCTAAATGACAATTTAGCACAAGAAGAGAGAAATTCATCTAATAAGATAATTTAACGATGTGAAATGGCAAGAAGATCAAGGCCAAAAAGAACACAAAACTCGAAAGAAATGCATAATATCTCACGGTATCACTAAAACCCAAAAGCAAAGAAACTCTCATAGTTGAAACCCATGGTACCACAATAAGTATCAAACTCGAAACTATTGTACGGATTTTTCAAGTAAGCGACTAGAAATGGCTACAAAACGCAAAAGAAGAATGAATGTACACACCTCCAGTGGCCTTGGACTGCACAGCGGCATTGTGAAGAACCTTGTCTGGCAAGTTCGAAAGAAGCGGCGGCGTATTGAGATCCGTCTCCGTCGGAAGCATCCGGTACCGTGGAGCGCTGACTCTTCTTTCAAGAACAAAAGAAACCAATGAATTCACACAAGAATCACAATTTCAACCGCCAAAAAAACGGAGAGAGGGAGAAAGAGAGTTACGTTTGGCGAGAGGGGACGAGAGCGGAGGAATTGAAAGCGTGGAAGGAATTGTCGGTGGGAACGGGGATAGAACCGCAGAGGAAGCCCACGGGTTTGGGCCGAACGACTTCGAGTCTTCCCACGCACTGGCACTGAAGGTCTCTCTCCGATTTCGCCATCGGAATTTTCGTTTTTGCTTTCTTCCAATTCCTAATCTGACGCAGAGGTACAAGGTCTCTTTCTCTTCTACAATGGAAATGAACCACGCCTGAAAGAAAGTACGTGCGTGTCGAGTACGCCGACGAGCGGTGATGATTGTCTACTACGTACTACTAGTCGTTTAAACGAGCGGAACCCATTGCTTTAATTGCTAGTAGATTTTGAAAGAGGAGAAATGCTAAACAAACTCCTCTTGAGAAATGTTTGGACACAAGGGCTTGCTTTTCTTGTATTGAGATTCATTCGGTCAAATACCTTGATTCGTTGGGAAGAGCAACCTATTCGGTTTCACATTCATCCAAACTTGTACTTGTTATAGGGGAGGGAAAAGGGGGATTGCAATCGGTAATTCGATGCAATACTCTTGCTTAGGATATTGAACTAGCAGCAATAACTCATATTTGGGCCTTTCATTTAAAATGTACGGTCTAAATCACATCATCACATCATAGATAAAAATAAATTGTGACGTGCAAGCCAGCAGAGTGGTCATTGAAGGTGACCGAACCATCTAAGTAGCAAAAAAGGCAGCTCGACCACTCCAACGGCCACACTTATGATGTGCAATACAAGATCGACTATTTTCTCTCTTCTATGTGATGCAGCAATTTATGCCGTTCATTTTAAATGAATGGTCAAATAAGGGCTATTGTACCCGCAATATCTCAAGTAAGGGTGTTCCATTAACTCTCAATCTACTTTTCCTAGCTTATAACAAGTACATTTTGATGAATATCGTGTTAGAATATATGCACGAATAAGTTGATATTTGTAAGTAACCATATAATAGTAATACTATCTTAGCATTTATTTCACATCGACTGGCGTGATGTCTTTTTTCTTTTCTTTTCTCTTTTTTTTTGTTTTTTTTTTTTTTTGAAAAAGACATGATATGTCTTAAGCGGCTACTAATGTATTAGGTCCCATAAGATTGTCTTAATCTCTATACCCAATCTAATGAGCCTATAAATAAGCTGTTTCCTCCAATATGCCGAAGAGAATGATGATTATACTCATGAAGTCTTTATTATTTTATCTTGCCAAGCCTTCGGTTACAGAACACCAAATATAAAGCATCGTTCGAGCATAACTTTAAGACAAGAAGATCCCTAAAAGTCGGAATAAATCATGGTTTAAAATTCTATTGAGATATCGCAAGTTCGCAATGGCCTGCTTTTATCTTATTATCGATGATGAGAAATGATATCGTAACTTGAAATATTGCTCAGAAATATATAACAAGACTATACGAAAAGATTAATAAACTAATCAACCATACACCATGAAGAATATCCAGTCGATATCTGTTTCAGCCAAGAAACAAAATGCATGTAATAAAAATAAATAAATAAATTAAATTCATTTTAATTAACATAGCCTTGAAAAATGCCATATTTACTGCACAAACAACATACAAACGCTGTTGTATTGTCTGTCAAGAGTAATAAGGAAAATGAAAAAAGAAGCTCATAGGGATAGGGGAAATACAAATGGAAAGAATATGGATTTCGTTCAATTAAATGCATGCACTACAAAACAGCACTCACACATACACATGGGGAACATAAATAAACAAGAATTTGAGGTTACAAATTATTTAATCTACGCCTATGCCTGGAGAAACTTGGTGATCCAGTAGCTTGTGTGCCTCGGTAATTTTTGCTGGGAGAATCTATTGGACCCCTGAAAGAAGCATAAGCAGATTTTGCAGGCTCCGGCACCGAGTCTAATGGAATCGCCTCTGCAAAGCATGCCGTGTTGATACGAGTTCTCTCTAGTTCTGTTTGAAGTAACTCAGAGCTATACTGCTGTGCAAGAGCCTGAAGCATACCAAAAAAAAAAAGAAAGAAAAAAAGATAAAATATCTAACGAAAAAAATAAACAATGATGTAGTACAGAAGCATTATCACAGCTTCTGCCATTAAGCTATATCAAGAACCAATTGATAAGCTATAAGAAAGCAGATTGTTTGAATTCCAAAGATCCCCATAATAGCATTTTGCCTTGTTCATGTGTAGATGATAGTCAGAAAATAAAAGTATAAATTCATTAGGAGACATAAGCTACAAGAAACCAGGTTGTTTAAAATCCAAAGATCCCTGTAATAGCATTCTGGCCTAGTTCATGTGTACAGGAATATTATCAATTTTTTGTATATCACATACTATTTAGCATAATACAAATTTATATAAATACTTTCTCTAACAAAATTAAACTATTCAACATATATGAGAATAGAAAATATTATAGAATCTATATTCTTTGTCTCACCGACATAACCTATTCCATGGTATGAAGAATAGCTACTCCCACCACTCCCGTTAGTAAATACCTATTCCCAAAATCACAGAAACAGCTATTCCCCACAACAAGAATAAGTGCAATCAAATGATTGAGCGCAGGTTCTATTTCACATACCAGACCTACCTTAAGATTATATAGCTACTTTAGATCTGACGCAGACCAAAAAACCATAACAAACAAGTCAACTCGTTTAGAGTGTCCTCGTACTACAACAAAAAAATACAGAAGAAGTTTCTTACAATCAGGTCATCAGGTGACACAGACATCCCTTGTCTATCGTCTGCAAGTGCATCTTCACTTCCACGAGTCGGCCGGCGGTGATGCCCTGGATTCTCCATAGTCTCAGTCATGCTCTCAGTAGCTTTCTCCAAAAGCACACCTTGCAAAGACTTCAGTGACTCCCTTGCATCAGGTGTAAAATATGGATTCAATACCGTCTCGAAATACTCAAGCTGCAGAAGATACACATGAAACAATTAATCTTTAAGCAATGACCCCTAGTTTAACCGGTACTTCCTCAACCCTTAAAGGTGGGTAAAGGATAAGATCATAGTATCAAAATTCACAGGGTGCCTAAATAGAAAAGGCTAATAGTTTAAAGGTACTGATAATTCGAATGGAACAGCTGCAGGCAGAACATGCAGAGGGAGGCGTGGGGCTAAGGTGTTGACTTTTTTTTTTTTTTTTTTTGAACTTTTATTGGGGATGAGGTGTTGACTTTTCTTTGAAATGCGTACAGCATCTAAATCTTGTCATATTCATGAAGTTTGAAACAATATTTATATAAGAACCTCAATCTTCTAGGCCCCAGAAAACTGAAGTAACTGTTATTAGTTTTAGTGTATGATTACAGCAAATATGAAATCTCAGAAACATCAGCAGTGTGATTCAGGACTTCTCCAGTTAAGAAAGTTGAACAACTATATTTTACCTCAAGCATGAGCTGACAGAAACCATTTGCATCAAGTGATCTTAGATCTTTGGTTTTGTACTCGTGGAAAAGGCTAAGAAAAGTATCAATCAGTCCTTCCACAAGAATGCCGAGTATCTTGTCCAAGAGGCGCTTAGCACCAGCAAAAACCTGCAAATGAAGTAATATTTCATTGTAGAAGTACAAGTGAGTAAATGAACTGAACTGGTACTTAATCAGAGCTAATGTGTATAAAAATAAGAAAGGAGCACAAGTACCCAAGAAGGCATGTAGTATGTACCTCTGCATGAACAGCTACCATAGTATGCAGTAACTCCACAGCTGCGTCACGCGCACCCTGCAATCAACCAGCATTTTATTGTTCTCTTTAGGGGACAGTACTATTCGCCTAAGAAAGTGTTGAAGGAAAGAAGAAAAATCCAAACAGACACTACTATTATTACAAAATCCACTAGTTTCTTACTTTGACTGCAGGTGCTGCTCCCCACTGAACACCAGAATCCAATAAATAGTTCATGGCAGCTGTTCTGATCAAATTTGCCTGATGGGAAGACATAAATAAAACTGTTCAGGTAATGAAGAAAAATTCAACAGAGCACCATGGAAAGTTATTTTTTAGATTCAATCTGCATCAGCTTGAACATTGAGCAAAAACAATTCCAGCAAGAAAAAGTTGGGCCTGTTTTCTACCCCAAAAATACATGTTGTATCCAAGATAAATCATATATTTGATCCAATTTTACTGGTCTCCAGTAGCAACCTTTTTCTACAAAAAGTGGCACTTGAACAGAACTAAAGTATTTATTAAAAAATAAAAATAAAAAATTCCAGGCTATCTACATCTTCTCTCGAAAAGAAAAATCAAAAGGCAGGAAGAATCAATGATTTTAGACCATCTAATTAGCCATTTCCTAGTGCAATTAATAATATTCAGATATCAAAAAAGGGGGTTGAAATGGTTGCCAGTCAAAATTCAAATTGGAAATGTGAAAATCAATTCATCACACAGAATGTGTGCAAAACCAACTTTCAAGGTAAGGTTGTATTCCAGTAGACTTGGAACCATAAAATTAGCTAAAATGGATATTTATGCTGCTTGACAGTTCACGGTTTCAGAGGAGGCTCAGAATCAAAATTGTAAATATCAGCTCCCGAGTGCAACTGGTAAGCCCAATTTATGTCGTCATTGGCTTATAATAAAACTAATTTGCAATAAGAAACAACTTCTTTTCCCTCAATGCTTGGTAATTCTGAATTCATATTCAAGTTTAGTAAAAAAGAGAGGGATTTTTATCATCCTAAAGAGTAGCCGTTTTCCACCTTTGTTGGTTGAACAGTGACACGGCGTCTTGGATGGATTCCCTTAGAGATTGTTTTCTTCTTTCCTTTTTTAGTTCAATTAGAAAAACAACCTATGCGGATGTACACATTTATCATAACTTCTGAATAATCAAAATAGAAAAGAGAGAAAATTGAATCTGAAAAATCAATTCCAGGGCACTGAAAATTTCTCTTTCAGTAGCTTAACAATTTTTACTGTACACTATTGGATGATTTATATTAACAATTCATACAGCCAACCATCTTGTTACCTTTTCAATATACACACCCAGCCCCACAGCTCCCAGAGCTTCAGATTTCCTTGACGTTCTCATTATTTATTAATTTATTTTATTTTCCCAGGGGCTTAATCTTTCATATTTATTTTTCTTTTTTCTTTTTACTTTTATTTTTACTTTTTTCTTTTTTCTTCTTTACTTTTTTTTGTGGTTTAAAAATGTCTTGTACAGAAAAACTGTGAATGTACTTATTCCACACAACTGGTGAAGTGTTTTCATAACTGAACTACATTTTTCACCTCACCAGGTCACAAGTGCAGTAAAATGCCTACAGCTACAAGATAACAAGACAACAATCGTCTCTGCTTGTGTGTATTGCATCGGGGGCAGTGGGAAACAACTTTTCCATATGAATTGAAGAAGCGTGTTCAGCCATACCTTTGCAAAAGTATACTGAGAAAGCACCTTCTCTTCAAGCCCAGAGAATGATATTACTAGATCTTGTAAGTCTCTGTCCCCTTCATCTTTGTCCCTGAAAAGGAGAGGCAAGAAAGCAGGTCATTGAGCATCACCAGGATAAACATAAAAGGATACACAATTTTTTTGTTTTGTTGATAAATAATCAAATTATCATTAAAAGCGTAAGGCAGCCCCAAGTACACATGAAGTATACACAAGAGAAGCCACCTAAAAATTAGGAACAAAAAGCTCAAGAAAGACATGAAAACTAAATACTAAACGAGAAACAAAAGCAAGTATCCAAAGGTACAAAGTGTTAAAGAACAGAGAAATAAACTCCTCTAAAATCCTATCGCAGTCCTCCAAACACCTATCATTTCTTTCCCTATACAGACACCACAAGAGGCATAAAGGCACCATATGCCAAACAACAGCACTCTGCATATTGCCTGCAGTCCACCAGCAAGCAAACAAATTGACTACCCATCTAGGCATAACCCAAGACATCCCAAATCCATTGTATGATAGGCACAAAAGGATACACAAATTTTCTAGAATAAATGATACAGCAAGAGCCAATCATAAATCACTTTGGGGAATGTATCTTTTTCTATTTCCAAAAGACGTATCCAGGGCTTTTTTAAGCACCAAATAATACCTAGGCATATCAGGTTCCCCTGTCCCACATGCACCAGGCAATTACTAAGATAAATCTCCATGGGTGGCCACCAAAGGGAAAGCAGTAGGATAGAACTTGGGCCAACCTTTCCTAAAGACATTTGGCACCCGAGCTGAACATTCAGCCAATCCCTTGGGGTTAACTAGTCTCTCTATTTGAGGATTGGTGAAATGCCACATTTCATATCACAAAGGAAAGATTTGAACTAATGGAGCTTCAATCCAAAGAACGATAACATGCAACCAAATCAAACAACATGATTACTTTTTTTTTTTCCTGATCAAATGGATACACTTACGACAGAACAAAGAAAAAACATCACAGAACAAAAACAGAAAAAAAGAAAGCCAACAAAACTACCTAAGGGGGGTTAATATTGCTAACGGGGACAACAACAACAACAGGGGCAGGGAGTTAATGGGAATGCTTCCATTAATATCAATGAAAGCAGGCCCTCTAGCAAGGTTATGCATATTCTAATTTGTACTGTGGTGAACTTTGCGAACAGACCAAGTGGGGGATACCACTCGGAAGAGATCGAGCTTCAGAGATAAATGACTCTAGGCGCCACTCAAGAGGTAACTCCTGGTTGAGGAATGCAGACACCACCACAAGCGAGTCTCCCTCAAAAATGACTTTATTAAATCCTATCATCACCACTTGTTTGATGGCGAGTAGGGCTCTAGCCTCTCCCACAAGTGGAATTCCTAGGAGGAACTTTTTTGTCCAAGCATAAAGAAGATTTCCAGATGAATCCCGACAAGTAGCAGCTCCCATTGAAAAGGTCTCATGGATTCCCACATCAAAATTGATCTTTAGGTACTGTTTTGGAGGGGGCGACCACTTTTTGGTTTCTTCCCAAGGACGGATTTCCAAGCCATCAGATGTTTGCTATGAAGCTTTCTAGCATGATGCACCAGCTGGATCACATTAGGAGGGGGCGTTCCATGGACTACATTGTTTTTCTGCATCCATCTGAGACCCCAAGTTGACTACGTTATTTTCCCCACCACGGAGAGATTTGACACCGCAAATGCTCCCTCAAGTCTCTGGAAGAAGCTGACTTTGGATTTCATCCCAGCCTAGAGCCTTTGTTTGGGATATCAGATTATCGAATCTCATTGCAGATATTTTCCATTGACATAAAACCAAGAGAGAGAAGAGAAAGGGGAAAGGAAAGGGAGAAAGAAGAATTTTTTTAAGAGGGGGAAGGGGCAGAGTGGAAACAGGGGGATACAGCAGGGGAAAGAAATGTGAGGGACAGAGAATCGATAGACGACTAAACCAGGAACGAGAGGGAAGGTTGGGAGCGGGGTGGAAGGATCATAGAGGATCGGATGTTGAGGATGGTCTCCAGGGAAAACTCTACGAAAGAGCAGAGGGAAGTCAGACAGCTCAGAAAGACTTAAACAACATTATAACTTGATCCTACAATACACACACAGAGACTCAACACACACCAACAGGCGGGGACCATCATGCTAACATTCTAATTCTGGTCATAATATTTAACCTAAGTTTTACATAAGCAACAGGTAAACAAATAAATTAGGTTGAACCACTTAGGCCTGGAATGATCCTAGCCAAGATGATTATCTTCCGGGTAGGGCTGGGCTAGCAGCTTATATCTGAGTCATATACTGGGCTCGCATCTATTCCAGCTCAGGCTACAAAAAACCAATGCAAAGGACATCTCTCCATGACAAGTTAACATTTCTCCACTGAGGAAGCAGAAAATAGTTGAGTACCTACCTAGACTGCAGCCAGATATGTTTGTACTTGTTGTACAACTCAGAAGAAAGTTCATCTTTGCAGTATCCAATATTACTTAAGACCACCAACAACTGTTGATGGGGATCAAAAACACCCCCAGGGAGATCAGACGACAGTTTTTCTTCTAAATCGTGAGAATATCCATCTTGTAAATGTGAAATTTCTTTGCTTGATTTGTTCTGGACAACCTCACTTCCATTGTGCTCCAGATGACCTGATTAATGTGCACAAATGGAAGCAACATAATTGAGCATGCTTTTAATAGGTAATTTACAGACATAAATTTGAGCTAATCCATCATACCAGCAAAATCCAGGAAACAGTTCAAAAATGCAAGTCTAACAGATTCTTGAGTTTCTTGAAGTTGTGCAAACATATCTTCTGACTTTGCAGCCTCACTCCTCAAAGACTGAATCATTCTGAAATAAGAAATCATGAGACGGAGTCAAAAGACTGCAATAATAGAAAATCATCTTTACCATGGAATGTCTAACATAATCCAGAAGCAATAAGGTTTAATATAACAAAATAATTTCGCTTAGACCAAAAATCGAGAATACAGTTGATATATAAAGTAACATGGGCCTCGCCTCCAAATAACACTGATATTCTTCTGACATTTTAACATTCTTCAAAAATGAAATGGCAGATTTCAGTCACCACTTCAAAAAAAAAAAAAAAAAAAAACTTAATAACTTGATGTGTAATTTTGCACATCAGCGCCATTGTCTCCCTATTTATTTATAATTGCTCTAACTATGATGTTCCATTTCACAGGACATTCAGAGGTTATAAACTACCAATGTCTCGCAAAGAGCTGGGTGCCATGTCAAGCAGCTATTTGTTCATCACTCATAGCATGGATAGGAGCAGGCAATGGTGCTAACACATTTGCATTTCTCTTCTTTTTTTTTTGATAAGTAACACATTTGCATTTCTCTTTTCTCTTTCAAATTTTATTTTCATGTTTTCTGAGCTGTAATTGGTGATCCTAGTCTGACCTACTGTACTTCAAGAAGCAATCGAGCTCTACAACATCCTTTTCTTTTCTTTTGCCTTAATAATGAACCCGATATCCATTTAAACAAAAATTTGCTTGAACTCCTCCAAGGTAACTTAGGAAGTTATGCAGACTAACAGGTCATTAGGAAGCACAGAATGCTTGAGTAACAAGTGATCCAGAGACTTACATGTTGATCTGATCCATCGCTGAGGCCATAATTGAACGGAATGCTAGAGGCAAGAAAGAGATTGTATACTGAGATTTATTCCTTTCAAGAATTGATACTGGGACCCATGTTTCATCTTTTGATACCTCTTCAGTTGATGCCCGCATCCATGAGCAAAGCCTTAGAATGTAAATCTTTGTAATCTCCGAATGAAGTGTTCGTAGTGCCATAACTATAAAATAAAGAAGACAAAAAATCAGAATAATTTTGAGAAGCCAACTATTGAAGATTAACAGGCATCCTAGATACCAGCTAGAGGAGGAGCCGACTCCTTGACTTCAAAACTTTGGCATGCTTTCGATATTTTGTCTATAACATCACTCATGAATGATCGCAGAATATTTGACTCTTCAAGATCACGAAATGTGTTAAGAACCTGCATCAACATTAAACTTGTTTTGAACCACCTGCCAAATGAATGAGCTGTATGGAAGATATTATAAACCACTACTACAATAATTTCAGAGTGGGCATAGACTAATGCTAAATAGAAATTTAAATCCAATTTTGGCTTCAGCTGAAATATACAAAGTTGGCACTCCTAAATAGCACCAGAGAATAAACAATCTTTTATTGGAACAATCAGAAACTTCATAAAATTATTCTCAAACTAGTACTTATGCTAACCCACAAACATTAAAGTAGCTCATTGAACTAACATCTCAATCCAATGTAGAAGGCCATAAATGGTCCAGCCTGCATACTCACTTTGACTTCAAATAAAGATATTGTACTTCGTATCATTCCAGCAACTTCATCAAGAGAATGACTTGAGTACTTCCCATCTCCAACTTTGTCCTCAGTTTTATTTGCTGAAGTGTTAGAATTTGATTCAGCGGAAACTTGAGAAGACTGAAAGAATAAGATCCAGATCAAAGTGAAGACTAAAATCATCATTTTAAAGAACAATTTTTACCTGAGACTACGACTAGGTTCCAATTTTATGTCAAAGCTTTAGAAGAAAGAAAACACTTAGAATACCTTTGCGAATTTCCCACTGAAAACAGAAAGTGCTACTTTCCAGAAGCCTGGTATGTGATGGATGAGTACTGCAGTTAATCTGCGGATGTACCTTCCTCTAAGGGCATCAACTTTTTCGCTGGTGAAGTCTACTGGCTGAGAATCTACCGGAAGATTGGTGTTCTCAAGCATAAGAGAATAGTCAACATCTGACTGAGTTTAATAAACCAAAACAAAGCTAACATCATTATTAAGTACTAATAAATTGGGTAGCTCCAATACCACTATAAGATGACTATTCTTATGCTTACACTTACAGGATGATTTAAGCCTTGTTGAATCTGCCTCCACTTTGCATCAGACAGAGCTCTTTCACGGATCTCATTATGCAATATTTCCATGTTTGCCTCATGATCTAAGGTGCACTTCTCAAGCAAACCTCGAATCCTGTGATTCTGGCAAAGAGACAACACCAAGTATTAAGCAAGTTGATCTTCCGACAGTCGTACTAGGGTAATTTTCACCAGCAAGTAGTTTACGGCTCATGTTGGCTATTTTTTTTTTCTCCATTATTAGTTGGAAAAAGGGTGAGGGGCAACCTATTAGTTGTTAGTGGTTAGTAAAGTTGCTTTGAACTGTTTCAGTTAAATATGGTGTTGTAAGAAGGAAAAAACTTCAACACGTGTAGATGGTATAACTAACTTGTTCACCTCAGCAAATAGCAGCAGAAAATCCTAAACATTACTGGCATACATTGATCATAATCTAGCAACACAGAGATTCGGTTACAAAGAAATTTGAAAATAGTGGGACAGTTATGACTTCACTGACCTGTATAGTTAAATAATGCCACACAGGATCTGACTCGGGTTCCAGCTCCAACAACAGCCTCACAGTATTTTCAAGCTACAAGAAGCATCAAAAGTTCTTAGTAGCCAAAAAAAAAAAAATGCCACAAGTGATTGGCTTTGCATATGAAGATCATATATATGATACAAGAATAGGAAGCATATAAATAATACGGTATACAGATGCTGGCTTCAAGTTGTTGCTTACTTTAATGCATACAAATCATCAGTCATCAGTGGCGGAGGAGAATTGGGGGCTACGCCATGGCCTCCCCCAAAAGTTCTTGAAAAAAAAATAGTAGAGAGATTTTAAGCCCAAACCCCAAAGATATAGATAGGCCCCTCAAAAAATGTCCTTAAAAAGTATCTACGTTGCATGGCATCCCCTAAGAGTTTTTTTTTTTTTTTTTTCTAAAATCCATATACACTTATTCTTCTTCTCAAAAGTTACTCCTATTATTCGATGAAAGTTCTTATAAAACTTGACTCTTTTGTCTTTCTTTGTATTTTTTTTCTTTCTAATTCTCAGAAATTGGATGTCATTTTAGTTTCACTTTATGAATAGGCTTATGACATACACAACACGAAATTCAGCTTATGACATTCGGGATTGGGCTTACACCATTTTCATTTCTCAGAAGTTATTCCTTGTTTTTTTATCTCAAAAAATAACCACTACAAATTATTAAATTAAGAACCCAAGCACAAGTAAAATGCCTCAGGTCAATTCTAATTCTTATAATGTCCAGGTCAGCATGACCAGCATATAGTCAAAAAATACTAAAAGTACAAAACAAGCTTACATTTGTGAGGTCTATTTGTGGATCTTCCATAGACTTGTAAAGCATGCTTTTGAACTCATGCATCACTTTCTCAACCTCTTCAAGAACGCGTTTTAGTATTCCCACCTGAAAGTGACTTATAAATATAAGTATATTGACTTACGTAGGAAAAGAAAACTGTCGAGCAAGTGGTTTTATAGATTAGGGGAACCTATCAAAAAAAAAAAAAAAAAAGATTAGGGGAATCCAAATATTTGGATAAACTTTGTTTTGCCCGAAATAATTGCTAAGAGAAAATCAGCTACTTCCAAAGTAGATATTGAGACAATAATACTAAATACATGAAATAGAACCATAACACAACCTATAAAGTATGATCTACGATGAGGTGCCTTACATAATAGCTAAAAATATAGGGAAAAAAAAATCAACATTTTAGCACTTTATAATATAGATGTTACCATTCAGACATTCATGATTAAAATTAGAAACACAAAATATGATTAACAATCAAATAATCTTTAGAAATATGAGACATCTAAGTCATACAAGTGTATATATATATTGTGATAAGTAATAGAACAAGTAAAGAGATCTATTCGTTGGTAAAAAATAGGAAAAATAAGTATGGTTAGATTGATGATAATTCCTGACTTCAAACAATATTTCGATTGATGATATAGAAAGAGAATCTATTGGGTGGGCCTGGGGATGAGGAACCCCCTACACCCCAAAAAAACGAATGACCATACTAGAATGGACTCCTCTTATTGGTTAGCTGGATCTGAAAATGGAAAACCAAACCATCATTTTAGCACATATCAAGGGATACAACATCTAACTTAAAAGTTGTATACAATTGTCAGAATCACAAAATCATGCTGTACAAAACCAGTCAAGTATCTTGTTCTCTCGTGAGAATATATTTTGAAAAACATTTGTACATTGATAAAGACTTCGAAAAAAGAAAAGGGATGACAAATGATAAAACAAAAAGTAGAATTTACAAACATATAATTGAATTTCAACCAACAGATTAACTAATGCTTAAAAATGAGTTCTGAAATTTTTGTGCCTTAACAAAAAAGTTGCTAGAAAAATATAAATTTTAGTATACATGAGATGGTAAAGCAATCGACTTCGCCTTCTTGTATTCCCTAACTGCCAAGTCATATTCACCCTTACTAATGCTCCCACGAATTGTACTTGGCAAGTTGAATAATGTTCGAAACCTCTGTAGCATTCCTTGGACAGACCTGATCTTCTCAGCTTGGGCCTACAGTAGAGCCATTCAAGAAAAAGATGCAAGATATGTGATCGTTGTTGCATCAGCAGGACTAACTTTCCAATCAAATCAAAATTTAAATGTTACAAACCTGTCTCTCAAATAGAGGCTGGAAGGCACGATTAGCCTGCAAACTTACTCCTTGGATGCAATTAAACAAATGAGAAGTCCCTGAACCTTCAGGGTCGTCTTCAATCCGTTTCAACTTTGACTCAATATCTAGTAAAGAATAAGACTTTTCCACATCAAAATCAAGAAACAATCCAACTTATCACTAAAATTAGGATTTTAATCAAAATTTCTTGCAGGTGTGCAAGTGCACACACACACGAGTCTAGGGAGTTTGCTTTCAACTTAAAAATTAACGCCTGAAAACCATGTGACGTGATGGATGCATACCATCAATTGTGGTTTTGCAAGAAACAAAGCAATCAAAATTGTCTTTAACCAATTGTTTTCTCTGTTGAGTCCTTCCTTTAAGATCAGTCTTCAAAGCAAGAGCACCAGCCTCCATATCTGCTGCACTTGTGTCTTGGTGTATTCGGGATAGAAACAGCTTTGCGTCAAATTTTTCAGAGAAATAAATCAACTTCTCTGCAAAAATTTTCATGAAAGATGATGTCAACCACACTGAACATAGAGGGAAGGGTAAATTTATTAATCTAACTTATGTGATGCTCTATATAAAACTTCCCAAATCAATCCAAATCTAAAATGGGAAAATAAAAACCACCATTTTCCTCTTAATAGAAGTGTAAATTACAATATACTATAACAACAGAATATTAATCATACCACGAAGGCTACTATCCAGAGGATCTTTGTCCAACTTGGATGGAGAGCTTTCTGACATGTCAGTGATAAGCCTTAATGATTTGTTGTCTATTATTCTGTATGGACAGCACAAACTCAAGTTAGTGGAAGTAATAATAGGAGATGAACAACTTTAGAACTACCGAATTCAGTCTGCTATAAGGAAAATATTGGGCCAGCAATTCCGTTAGATTCAAATTTGTTAATAGCTAACAGTATGAAGTAGGCTGTGCTGCCATGAAATGAAAAATCAACAATAAGCGATTTCAAAAATTAAGATGTTCAAATTCCTTTAAAGATCAATGCAAATCCAGCTAGCTGAACATAATTAAAGCAGCTAGCAGAGCCTTGAAGATATGTAAGGAAGAGAGCACTAGAAACGGAGATAACATGGCAAACAATGCCAAGTAAAAAAGTTAACAGATTAATCATGATGGCCAGAAGAAACAATGTGTGTAATCCAAGATAAGTATTACACAGAAGATTTTTACCCCAACCCTAGTGGATCAACACATTCCATGCCACGAGGGAATGACTGCAAAGTGCTAAGCCCCTTTATTCCGATTAATGAAGGTTTTCGCTCAAATTTTTGAGCCACAGGTGCTGTTCTTGTCTCCCGCATTTCACGAACCCTACGATTAAGCTGCCAGAGAAGCACAACGATATGATATCAAATTAATGGTTCAAAGATACTTCCCCCCCACCCCCCAAAAAAAAAAAAAAATGTTAACATCCGAATGCACACTATATTGTACTTTGGAAGGCATTCATAAAAGGATGCATAAAACTTCTGATTCTCAGGCCTTCAATTCAGGATCCATATATTCCACCAAGTGATTATTGGATATCGATTTTTTTTTTTTTTTTTTTGGAGTGGGGGTTGTACTGAAGCAGAAATAAAAAGACCAAGGAACACTATCAATATGGTTCAAATTACCCATATATTTAATACAAAAGGAGAAATACCCAAACATTTGCTCCCTGATTTGGTCTCTTTTCCTAGACAGGTGATGCAGGCTCCAAGAAGCTCCCAGGAGAGCAAACTTAAAACCCAAATATTTGAAATTTTGATCTTTGTTTTCTGTGAAGCCTAGTTGGAATAATACGAAGTCTTAGTCTATGGTTTTAATCTTAGATTTATGTTTATTTGTGTCAGGAAGCTGTTAGCTCAGTCAAGTTTTCTTAAGTTTTATTAAATCATGGGTGATCTGGTAATTTTCAGAATTGCTGGAATTGGCTGTACCAAAGGCTCATGAGTCTTATTTTATGTTTTAAACTTATTTTCTATTTTGTTGTAGTTTCGTACTTGATTTTAGTTGTTGTTCAAATTACCTTTCTTTGTTATCCAGGAGTCCTAGTCTTTATACGAAAAGGATCGGGAATAGCCTATATAAAGGTTTTCATGTAGAAATTCTGAGATTGAGTTTAATAAAATTTCATCAGCTAAGGATGGTGCTATGGCATGGAGAAACCAGCTAAGGCGTCTTAGTCTTTAGAAACCTGCTTTTGTTTAACCGAGCGCTCTTGGGAAAATGATTATGATGCGATGCAACAGAGAGGAAAGCTTTGTGGAGGTGAAAGTTAAATATGGTAGCATGTGGATAAGATGGTGCTTCAACGAGATTTTTGGGTCCTACGGGGTTGGGATGTGGAAACACATTAGAAGGGGGTGTGGGATGTTCTCTAGATTTGTGAGATTTGAACTGGATTTGCATAGGACACTGTACAGGGTCTTTCTGCAAACTCAACAAATTCCAGCACCAGCTCATTCTTCTAGAAATGAGATGACAAGCTCCACCGTTAAAAACATATGGGTACGCAACAAATAGATAAATAATATTGAAATCACCCAGTGCCTTGAAGGTTTTGCACCAATTCACACAGATGCTTCAATGTAGATGACAACTTGTAATCCAGTTCAACCTTAAATTTTAAATGCTTCAACTAAGCTGGTGATTATAACTCAATCTAAAATTATGTTCAAAATAACGCAATGGTAAAAACAAGTACCAAAAAGAGAGAGGAAAAAACGAAAGGAAAGAAACTCAGTGGAACAATGCATTCTCAAACTAGTTCAGCACAAAAATGATTTTCCGAGTCAATTTTCAGCTTCATGAACTAATCTAAGCCACAATAAGTCCATTTAAGTTCTCTGTTTCAAGTAAACAGTCGCAATAGCTAATACTACTAGAAGTAAAACTATAAATTAATCTCATTAGCGGTCATTTCTTCCAACTAAGTATGAAGGCCTCATTCTTAAACAACAAGACTATCAGAATCAATTAGGCGTAAATAAACGAAAATTCAAAGATCGGAATTGAAATCTCATTCTTGACCAACCTCAGCGTCGTCGACGTGTTTCCAGAGAGCAGGCTCGTCGCCGTCCCAGGCGGCCTCATCCTCTTTGGCTCGAGCCCTGGAGCCACCGGTTCGTTGACGCGAACGATCATCTCTGGTGGTGGAGTCTTCATCGCCGCTGGAAATGCTGAGCAACTCCACCTCCGAGTCATCGTCCTCCTCCATCACTCTCCTCCCCGCCGCCGCAGCCCTAGGATTCGAAGAATTGGGCGGCGGAGCGGACTTCTTCATCGGCGCAGGAGGCTGCACGTAGTTCGCCACCGGCTTCCTCGAACTGTTGTTGGACGCAGGAGGCCTCTTGTAATTGAGATCTCGCTCCGCTTGTTCCTTCAGAGCCATTTGGAGAAGCTCGTCCTCGTCCAGGTCCCCGCTGTCGCTTGACATTTTCTTTTCTCTGCTGAAATTTGATTTCCTTTTGTGTTGCGGGAGATTTTATGCCATGGGTTATAGATAGATCTAATAATTACTCCATTATACCATTCCACACAACACAACGTTTTAGTAAACACGCCGGAAGGGAAAAGTCCCACGGAAGTGGCGCGTTGGGTATGCTGTCACCGGTGTTACGGTGTAGGACGTTTTGAGGTTACACGTGTGGCAATTTACGATTGTCCCCAAACAAATTTGATATTGCTGGTGATTACTCGGGATCTTCTAAAAATTTTGAAGGTGTTTTCTAATGCATTCAAACTAGAGAAATGCTATAATGCAATAAATAAATTATTTTTGTCCTATAAAAGTCTTAGGTAGCAAAAGATCATAGACCCTATCCATAGTTGATATAGCCTCACCCAATGGAAACTGTGACTTCTTGCTACCTAAAACTTTTATGAACAATAAATTATCTTTTTATTGCACTATAACATATCTTTTAAAATTATCATTTTTGTATGCCAATACTTGTGTGTATTGTATTTGTACTTGAAATGATCGTATTTCCCTCCTCATGGAAGCGTTTACGGTTTATGGATGGAGTATGGTCTTAGCTAGGTGTCATGTTGAATTCTTAGCTAACTAGGCAGGGTTGTAACTGAGCCGCGCTGAGTCGAGCTTTAGGATTTTAAAACTAGTTTGTTTACGAATATGTTTATTTGAGCTGAGTTATGAAATGTGTGTCCAAGTTCAGCTCGTTTAAATCTTGGGTGAGTTTAAGCTCAAGCTTGAGTTCGTTGAAAATGCTATTCAAGTCGAGCTAGGCTCAACTTGTGCTCGAGCTAGGCCATTAAATTCTTTAATGTATAATCTGATCAAAGTTTAAGTTCGAATTTTAAAACAACTTTTAAACATTTATCTATGGTATAAATATATAATATGTAACTATATTATTACATATAACTAGATGATAGAAAATATAGTATATTTATAATCACAACGTAGAGTAGGGTTGCAATCATGAAGCAGTTATCTTTGACGCTACAATTCTAACATTCGTTATGCTGACACGGCTAATTGAGTTATTTGTTTTCTCCTGGTCGGAGTTTTATTATCTATGTTATGCTTTACTTTAGTCTTGTTAGCCTTCATGATATGGTTAAGACTTTGGGTTTGAGCTTTATCATCCCAATCATAATCATTGGCTCCCAAATTTGCATTCCTGACATAAGTTGGGCCAAATGTATGCCTGGTCGAGAAATGCTATTGAGCATTCTCCCAATATTTTCCTAGAGAATGAAATACTGGGGTTACTCCAGTACAATGGCATTTGCTCTTTCAATTCGTTGTGAGCATTTTTTTTCATGAAATAAAACTCCTATTAGTTGAAATTTATATGGATCCATCATTTTTGTCAGCCCAATAGTGGATAATGTATCATCAACGTCGTTAAAAATGGGCCCTTTGTTACACCGTAAGTGATCATTTGATTGTATCGATTTTGCTAATACCAAGTCGTTTTGGGTATTGGGCAGTTCTTAGTGGGCCGGACTTATTTAACATATGAGCCCCTACCCTTACACCGTTATTTGGCTCATTAAAGAAATACCCTTTACTTCTAATTTTTGAATTTTTTTTTTTGAAATTTTTTTTTAGATGAGGAGAATGAATATTCAAATTAGAGACTTTCACTTTATAAGGTGTAGTCTCCAGTCGATTGAGCTTCTTGGTTTAGCTCATTATTCTTTACATTTAATTAAGCAAACTGATCATTAACTGCTACAATACAATTGGCGTCAATTGAATTTGTACTGGGGCTATGCCCTAGTGATCGAATTTTTAAAAAAAGAAAGAAAGAAATAAGGGCCCCTCACATATTAAGCTATAGCAGCGTGGACAGGATTGGATATTAGCTTGTGCATCCATCCTCCTGTGTCCTTCAGTTATTCCAAGAATTACAATTATGACCAACTACAGAAATCAAGCTTTGATGCGCCTCAACGCAATGTAAGCCAACAACCTATATCCCACAAACATCAACAGCAGCACGCCAACGCTCACCAGAGGGCTGATTTGCCTCCCAATGTCTTCTTCAATAAACTTACAGCTCGCCGAAGATCTATCACGTCCATGCTGGCCGGAGCAGCCCAACAAGGACGAGAGTTTCTCCCCTTCTCCATATTGCACGTTGATGAGAAGCCGGTAACTGTAAAAGGTGGTGGAAATATACTTGATCCAAGCCATGCAAGAGGGCACCTTGTGCACGTAAAACCCTCCGGTCAACACAAACGCCAGCATTGTAATCGTTACCACCGTCGAGGCCTGCTTGGCGTCCATGATAGCCGCGCCTAAGAAGAGGCCAAGGCCCTGAGAGACGAGCACGTAGCCGAGCAGGAGCAACAGAGTCAAAAGAAAAGCGTCTAACGTGGGTTTTAGTCCGGCCATCCAGTAAGTGACAGCGAGAAAGATGGTTGGGAGAATGAGTTCCATCGGCAGATCTCCGACGATCCGAGCCATGAAGTATGAAGAAAGTGTGTACATTCCAGAAGCACGCTCCTTCATGAAGATGGCACGCTCTTGAGGGAAGGCGAAGACGGAGTTGAACGACGGGAAGACTCCCCAGAAGATGGAGATGAAGAAGAGGAGGCCTAGACGGTCTTGGATGTCTAGGAAATTGGAGTGCCACCACATCAAACCGGCTAATATTGCGGCTGTGATTACCTGGAAGACCCGAAGAGTGTTAAAGGATTCGTGTTTTCGCTCCTTGAGGCTTCTTTGGAGGAGTATCCTGAACTGGTTGAACCATGCGGAGAAGGATATTATATTGCTGCAGTATCTTTGTTCTTTTGAAGAATGGCTGCTTCCAATAACAATATTCGTCCCTTTTGTTGGAATGGTTGCAGTGTTGTCCAAGCAGGCAGCTTTTACCTTCGGAGCCAACAAGGTGTTGTACGATGAAAAGAGGGTGTTCTTGATGTTTGGCTTATCTCTTTCACTTCCACTATCAAGCTGGCAAACACCTGCACAAATGAAGATTAATGGCCTTAATTAATTAATATCTATTACCCAGATGACTTTCCTATGATAAAATTCAAATAAATGGCTTGCACATATGAATTAAAGACATGAAATATTAAATTCATTAATTGAATGATTAAATTTTAATTTTCCAATCAAGTTACATTTTTGGGATAACATATATATATATATAGCATGGACCTTATTAAGTTTAAACTAGTCTCTATATATAATTCACTTATTAGTATAATTAAATATTACATGCATGTGTCAATAATTTGAATATATCACACATGAAAGAGAGTACTGTTAAAATAGAAAATAATTAAATGACACATTCAAATTAGAGTTAAATGTTTATGAGTTAAAAGTAAAGCATAACAACTCATATACAATATTAAAATGGCACTTAAAAAAATCAAAGAATAATTAATTAATAGATTACTCTCTTGAGTCATGTGTGTTGCTTTCTCTTTTGATTGCCTTTTTCGAGTGAACCAGGCTGTTAGAATTAAAGTTAGATAAGAATAAAATGGAGACATGAGACCATAGAAGACCCCTCACATCAAAGATCATCATATCCATACAATATCTAAACTAGATATCACCCCACTACGACCTTTCAACAAAAGGTTTGATCTTTTTACAAGCTAAGTTTTTAGAATTTCTTTTAATTAAGTCTATTAAATTGACACGTTTCTAAAATACACTTTATCTTATATATAACGAGGGAGCGGGGGAAGAAAAGATGCACGATAAATAAAGACATTATTATTTGATTAGTTTAATGTAATGGTGTAGGGCCTAATGACATGTACAAGCAAATAAGTAGCAGCACACACCAAAGCTACAAATAAAGGTGGACCAGTAAAAGTGGTAAGGTGGGATTCCACTCAAAAATTGGTGGTGCTGGTAGGGCGACCACTTCCATCTTTATTGTACAAAACTTTTCTTTTTCATCAATTTCAAACTCTTTGGTATTCCATGTTTGGTAAGAAGAATGTGCAGAGTTAAAATTCAAAGCCATCCAACACACGTGTTAATTAATTGCTCTTCGTACCATATCATGCAGTAATCTAAGACTTCGAAAAAGTTTCAAGAGAATGAAGCCAAGTCTATAACCTATATAGCCTTTGAAAATGAGAGCAATCTTAGTCATTGCAAGAAGAAAATCTTTACTCTATACCCACAACATGATCATCACTATTTTTTTTGTTCCACTTTTTTACAAAGACATTTAGAGTGTTGGGCACTTAACTTTCATAGAGTTGTCACACTGACCTCATGAGTGATATAAGAAATGCCAAAAAAATCAGTGGTCAAAGCCAATAAGAACAAAGGAATTGGAAAGAGATCTAGGGTTTCATTAGTGCAATCCTCATATGCATCCACCATAATGGTCAATTAGCTGGTCATCAATGAGACAAATTAAGACGATACCCTTCATCCACTAGTATGTTTTGTGTAGCTCAAAATGTTTTCTAATGTAGGCCTTTGGCATGACCAAAAGTAATAGCTTCGATGTGACAATTGATCAGTGATTCCCTACTAATAGATATTTTAAATCCTCATTTAATCCTAACCATAAATTACTACTTGGATGTGACAATTGATCAGTGATTCCCTACTAAAAGATATTTTAAATCCTCATTTAATCGTAACCATAAATGGGGTGTTGTACGTCGTTAAGAGCCGTAGAGATTATAGATACTGCTAATGACTTTTAAATGTATTAAAGATCTTCCTTCCCAAATGACAAAAAAAGCCCAGTGTCCCGACTTATTGAGATTGAGACACGAATTTCTTATGATAGAACTAACTCTTATGAGATTTATCCGCTTAAGCAGATCTCGAGACAACTTTTCTCTTGCATGGATAAGTGAGCCTTATAAAGACTTTTCTTTTACACATATTATTTGAATTGCTAGTAATCTAAATATCTAATTACTTATTAAGTATTTAAGTTCGTGGAGCCATGGGTTGTAACACCAATTATCGAGGGACGCTGATGCGATGCTCCACCTCCCAAATGTCCTTAACTAATAATCATTGTGTCCAAGAATAGATTAAAGGGAAGGCTAAGAGACAAAGCCCCAAAGTTTGTGTGTATATATGCATTATTCAATGCACCTATTGTCAATGAGCACTTGTACAGTCGTGTTGGCATTATTTAATTCCTAGACTCTGCTTAGTGACATACCCACCAAGACATTCAAAAATGTCACCAACTTCAAATGTATTGAGTCGACAATTGTGTCCAAAACTAGGTGTACACCTAGTTTTCATGCAATTTTATACTACTGTCCGATTGATCGGTTCCTAGCCAGCTAGCTAGCCGGTGGTTTATCACCTAACAAATGATGTGACCCCATTTGTTTATCGACAGACCTCGTAGGTTGTTGTTGGGGCTAATGGATCAAATCATTTCATTTGAAATACTCGATAAAACTTGTCCCACAAGTTCATTTCGAGTCATTTCACATGTTCCCCCTTCATTTCGATCATGTAATATTTGTTTGTGTTTATGTTTTTATTTTATCTTTTTCAAAATAAATATATTAATAAATCACTCAAAACACATCAAAACAAATTTTTTAACCTCCAAAAAAAAAAAAAAAAAATACCATCTAAAGTGAATAATCTATTAAGAGCAACAAAATGCACACACATGGTACAACATCTAAGCTTTCATGACGTGGCAGCCATAATTCAACCAATAGTGACGTGGCAGCCGTAAGTATATTGTTTGCACTATGCTTTCCAAGGGTTAAAATGACGTGGCAGCCATAATTAAACCACCCAATTACCAATCAATTGATTCCGTAGGGTATCTTGTATCATAATTAAAGTAAAACCTTATTTGGACGGTCCAAAGCCCATACGTACAGCCGTGTTTATATTCTGGGAAAGGAAAAGAACATGAATGTAGGGTCCACTGCCTCTAAAATAATATCCTAATAATTCTTGCTACTCAATTAGGGTATGCTGGGGCCCATATTCCTCCCACAAATGATAAATATCTCTATTGGGATAAAAACACTAGAGGCACTAAAAGCCTTGATTCCCAAGACTTCCCTCCACCATTTCCAAAACAAAAATAAATCCAAAACTCAAACCTTCCATAAGGCTACTTATTTAATAAGAGTGCGTCTAGTTAAGGTTACAATGATTCCATATATTAGATCTTTTATTTTCTTATAAGTTATTTATAAGTCAATCATTAAACAATTTTTATTATTTTTCAAATTTTCTTGTACTTATATATATATATATATATATATATATATATATATTATGAATCTTACTTAATTTTTATACTATAAAGATAGAATTTGTAAAAAGGGAAAAAAAAAATTATAATAAAAACTAGAGTATTCCAAGCATTTAGTCCATTTAATAAAGTGGATCAAAGACAAAGACACTCTAGCTATCTCATAAAAAATTCATCACACTTTGACTCATATCCCATGGTTCGAACTAGTTTGAACTCACGATCGATGAAGGAAGAAAAGAGAATATATATATAAAAATTTTAACACTACCCATCTCTTTAATTCTAGTCCACAGAAGATTCAGCCTCGTGCATGCGCAAAATTGGAAATTTCCACAATAATCACATATATTTTGGACATGTGTAAATTAATTTGAAAGAATTTTTACTAATTTAGTTTATCCATTAATTAATATGTATTCAAAATATATAGATGTTTTTTGATACCCAATTTAGAGAAAAGTTTTATTAATGAGAATAACACTTATGCTAAACGAATCTAGTGGTATTAATCCCTTACAAAAGCTGAAAAGAGGAAAAAGGATTGGAGCATAAGGAGTCAAATCGAGTTGGCTAAAAGAGGAAAAAAAGTTGTGAAGGGGAAGAGACCGTCAAAGTCGAGAAAATAGGACACGTGGTGGGAGTGCATCAGAAAATTATTTTTCCTACCAAAAAGAACTCTCAATAATATGGAATTAAATCAGAATCCAGTACGTGTCTAATTGATTCTATCCGCCATCGTCTCCTCAAAGAAGCCTTTGCCTTTCCATTGAGAGAATAATAATAATAAAATACAACCATTATTTTATTATTAAACCCCCCACCACCGCCACCACCAGCTGCAGGGAAACCATCGTCATTTGCCACCCAAACACCACTCGATTTGGCATGGATATAGAGAATGTAATTTTTATTTATTTATTTTAAATGAAAAATAAAAAGGTAAGGATTATTATTAATTATTTTAGAGGATTAAAAAAATGGCGCTTTCACACGCTCTGCAAGACACTCTAAAACATTATCCAGCCCCTACAGCTAATGCTGTGGCATGGCAGAGGATAATCAATGCCTCATAGGGACCAAGCTGGTCAGAAATATTAATGGCCCCAGCCTAAACCAAGGAATAGGAATTAAGATAAAAAGTGAAAAAAAAGACAAAAATACATCTCAATTATAACTAATTAACCGGATATTATCTGATTCGTTCGGGTTATTATCAGATTCTGTTCAAAGGGACAGGGACAGGGACAGCAGAAGTATGGAGAAGTAGTGATCACAGTGTGTGTTTGTGTGTGCTACCCATGATGTTAGAAAAGGCTCTACAAGGAAGAAGCAAAGGAAGCAGAAAAAGTTGGTAAAAGGAAGACATTTTCTCGACCAAAAGAGTGGCCATCTTTTTTCCTTTTCCGCTTTAAATCATTGTCATAAATTAAACTGGTATTTTCTTGGCACACCTCCAAAGTGCATACATCCAAATTTGTTAACGAGGTAGTAAAATTTATTATTTAAATTTAAATTCAATACGTAAAAAGTTAAAAATAAATAAAAAATAAAAATGAAATAAAACAAAAGGGTTACGTACCGTTAGCGAGATCAAGCAGGAAGTCCGCAGGGTTCATGGAGAAAGACGGCGAGAAGCCAACCGACTCAAAGTAGCCGACAGCCTCGTTCCCTTTCCCAAAGTACAAGCTCCTCCCCTCTGACAGAACCAACACCGAGTGGAACATCTGGTAAACTCGGCTAGACGGTTGGTGCATGGACGTCACTATCGTCTTTCCCTTCTGAGCTAGGGAAGCCAACGTGGCAACCAGCCGGTGGGCCCCGGTGGAGTCCAACCCTGACGTGGGCTCGTCCAGCACGAGCAAACTAGGGTTAATCAGCATCTCGTTCGCTATGCTCACTCTCTTTCGCTCCCCGCCAGATATCCCACGTATGAAGCTGTTCCCTATTATTGTGTTCTCGCATTTCACCAAACCCAGCTCCGAGATCACCGACTCGGCCACCGATATTTTCTCCTTTTTCGATAGCGTCTGCGGCAGGCGGAGGAGGGAGCAGAAAACTAGGGTTTCGCGGACGGTGAGGTGGGGGTAGAGAATATCGTCCTGCGTCACGAACCCCGTGCGTCTCAGAACCGTTTTGCTCAACTTACGATCGTTGGCGACGATTTTTCCGGTCAAGCCGTTTCCGTGGAGTCTCCCAGCAAGCGCATTGAGGAGCGTGGATTTTCCGCTCCCGGAGGGGCCCAGGATGGCTAGGATTTCGCCTGGGGAAACCATTCCTGTTATCCCGCTCATGATTGTTCGCTCTTCAATCGTGGCCGTTGATCTTTGATCGGATTTTGTGGGCCTCTGACAAAATATGCGGCTGAGGCTGCTGCCGCCGCGCTTCTGCTTGTTCTCAATCTTCACCCGGTAGCACACGTCCACGAACTGCATGAAAAAATGGTAATTAAAAAAGAAGATCAATAATAGATATGTCTCTAAACTACTGCTTGTCATGAAAGCGCTAGAAAAAGACAGACCTTGAGAGTAATAGGATAGCAAGAAGACAATAAAGATGGCAAGTCACGCGTATCTCGAGGGTGATCTTTCGGAAAACCTCGGCCGTCCGATGACTCTCCATTGGGAGTACTACTTTCTGCACCACCAAACCTCGGCATTATATTTTTCTTTTTCTTAGTTTCTAAAAGAACCAAAAAAAAAAAAAAAAAAAAAACGAGAGAGAGAGAGAGAGAGATATTGGGAAATGAGGGGTGGAATTGGAGAGAGTGATGAAGAGAGAGCGGGATGCTCGAACACGAACCCTATTTATTTAGGTAAAAGGCCCCAGTGCATGCCACGTCAAAGTGAAGCGCCAACAGAGGAGATGCAACGTGGCAGCTCCGTGTGCCATTTGGCAACTTGTAAAGGTTGGTTCATAGAAAGTGCTTCTAATATCTTTTTTTTTTTTTTTTTTTCTGACTCTCTCTCTTTCTCGAGTAAGAGCGAGAAAAAGTTTTTGACTGAGAGGAAAGAAAGAGGGCAGAGGCCGAGAGCCATTACTGTTTCATAACTCATAAAGCTCATTTCAAAGGACAAAGTAAGAGAGAAGAGAGAGAGAGAGAGACGCAGATCGAACTGCTTTAATCGGGATGGGGGAGATGACTTTGGGATGAGAGTGGGAAAAAGTGTGGAGCAATTACTGCAGTACATGCCTAACATTCAGTATCTTTAAATACAGCGTTAGATTCCCCAACAAATCATATCAGAATATTACTATATATATCTATAGCAAAAAAATATTTTAAATCAACGTTTATTACAAAAATAGTCTTTAATTTCGACCATTTTTACTATGAGTCTATACAAATTCAAGTGAGTGATATGCTATTTTAGAATTCATGCTAGCTGTATGACGTTTAGATGGAACAATTAAAATACAAATTCTCAATGGGTCCTCCAAACTATTCTATACAAGTTTGACACTCCTGGCTTTCTTCATTGCTGACCAGAATCAATCTAGAGTTTTCCTGTTCCCAACTGTTGAGGCCAGGTATTAGGATCGATGCCAAAATAACAAAGAAATTCTGGCAGAGAGTTCGCGGTGGTGGAGTAACTAGATCGGAAAAAAGAGATATGCTCATTTCTAAAGTATCTCATAAAACCATGGCTGGAATATTTGGCACGTACATCTCATTCAAACATAAAGTTAATTATCAAATATTTGAACTTCTTTTATAGCAAAAACAATGACAGATGAATTTTGCGATTCTCTCTTTAAGTTGTCGGAGCGGGTTAGAACTTGTTTGGGATTACGTGTGAAAAATATAATTTTTTAAGCCAAAAAGAGTTTTTTAGCAAAAATTTCATTTTTAAACTTATGCTAAAAGTATGTTTTAGTTATTTTTTAGTTTTTTGAACCCTTCAAAATGCTTTCAATTTTTTTTAACAAACGAATATTTTTATTTAAACAAAATTTTTTAGAATTAAACCTACTTTTAAATTAAACTCTCTAATGAGACCCAAACATGCCCTTAATAACTTGGATTTAGAATTGTAGATGATGGTCAGCAAGGGCCTATAAGAAAAAGCGCAGTGTGATTTTCCCTTTCCTGCTTTAACTCCAGAAGTGACACGTAGCGCTCTACATTTCTATGTCCATCCCGGAGCTCCGCTAGCAGGACAAGCACTTCTCACAGGCTGTGACGTAGAATTGTGCAATTCGAAGAATTTGAGCTCGACTACAACTCTAATAGTCAGCAATGTGACCTTTTTACTGTTTTGGCTTCCCTGATTGGGCTGTCGTACACAAAGATAGTGTGTGGCCCCTTAATCTAGCGTTTCTCTGTTTAAGTGGGCGTGGGTCCTACCTACTGTGGCGGTCAAGCTAGCCCGAGACGCGTGTCAATGAAAATAGCCAGTGGCACGTGCTGCCCACTCATTTTCCCCAATTTAGACCTCCATCGAATCTCCTCCCACTTCGGTTTGCCAGTTTTGCTTTCTTTATCGGCATTATTCGGAAGAAGTTTGCGGCAGTCGCTCATGCGGGCGCGTGGCTGGAAAGTGCTGGGCGGTGTTAGTGGGAGTTCGGAGGTATGGAGGTGAACTCATGTCAGCTCGCCATTGCACCACGTAATCCACTACAACTTTCGAAGTGGGCCACTCATGAGAGCCATTTTCACTACATTTTCAGCTTGTTAATAGTTGTGGTGTCCTGCAAAAGCATTATTATTATTATTTACTGATGCATGCAACATGGTATCGGAATAAACCCTTGCTTTGTGTTGTGTTGTACGTGTGAAATTCAGTGATTAAGAATATATATGAAGGATAAAAGAAAACAGGAAATTAAAGAAGCAGCAGAAGAAAAAAGGAAAAGTTCGATCCTCTGGCATCTTCTATTCTAGTCCTGCCTTCCATCAACCTTTTGCAAGTCTATATCTTCATGATCTCCTCACTGTTCAAGAGGATTTGGTTTTCTTTCTCGTGGATTGTTTGAGATCTCACCATCTGGAAATAATCAATCACGAGGGGAGACTTTCTTCTTCTTCTTCTTTATTTATTTATTTATTTTCAAAAAGCTTAGGTATTGTTAACATCATGATATGCAACTTTTGTGATGAGAACAGAGTAAATTGTCTTTCATCTGTTTTAGTAGATAAGTATAGATCCCGTGAAGAAATTTGCAACAAATAAGGATTGGTTATTCATTTATCTTTATCTGACCCAAATAAGTATAGGTCCCATTATAATTTTATCTAACCCATGTGTTTTGACTCTTGAGGATAGGAGAAAATACATGTGTTTTTTTTTTTTTTTAATTAAGTCTATTAAAAATATTATGTATTTCTCACACGTTAATTAAAACTTTTTACATACATATAGACGCATAACAAAATTATTAGGAGGAAATTCTCCAACCCAGGACTTAAGCTCAGCTCACAAAATTGGTGAAAAATGAAAGTGCCATTTAGTTACCAAAGGGCCCTGACATGATTTCTGCACTATTAGAAACCAAAATATATAGCTTGAAGAAAGTTAAACCACAAAAAACACTCCACCAAATGCAGGTGTAAACGAGCCGAGTTTGAGCAAGCTTATCTTGTTTGGGCTCGGCTCGTTTAAATTTTAGTTGAGCTCGAGCCGAGTTTAAGAACAAGCCAAAAAAATCGAGTTTGAGCTCATAATAAGTCGAGACGAGCCAAGCTAGCTCTTATATTTAATTAATTAATTTTTTATTATAAATTTAAACTTCAAATACCATTAAACGGCTCAAGAAGCTAACTTGCATATAAGCATTTGCTTAGCCTAGCTAGCTAAGTATGGAACCTGAGTCAAGACAACAAGATACTTGGTTTCGAAGAGAGAGGATATGCATCATTTTATAATAAAATGATGCTATTAGGAAAAAAAAAAAATCATCAATTTTTAATATTAATATGAGCAGCTATATGAACAACTACCAATTTGAGCTTAACCGAGTCGAGCCAAACTTACTTTGTTTAATATTCGAGCCAGTATTTGTGTTCACAAAACGCCTCATTTAATAATCGAGTCGAGTACGAACAGAGCTTATACAAGCCAATCCCGAGCTCGCTCGTGAGCAGCTTGCTCGTTTAATACCCCTACCACCAAACTAGGAGTTGGTCTTCCTTCGGATTAACTTGGTGAGGGTTGGCTAAAGGTTATTAGGAATAGGGAAATGATGAGGTTACAAACTTACAATAGAGGCTCTGGCCATGGATGCCTTAGAAATAGCTTGCAATTGCATGGACCTTTGAATGACTTATGGGCTCAGTGTGGTGCAAAAAATCTTACGTGGACCTTGGGCTGACATATGGGCTTTATGTAAATAGACTCCTAGGTACAAGCCCAAATGGGACGTTATCAATCTTATAATAGAGATTAATACAGAGCTTTTAACCAACGCTAATTGTACATTATAATAAACTGGGCTAACGGCGAAACCCCATTTAACACAATTGGGTTTGTTGGGCCAGGCATGTAACTTTTACACTTTCTTTTTATTGGTTGTGTTTTAGGCTAGCATTCTTCAACCATTTGGTGATCAAACGATTAGCAATTTGACGGTACATTGCGAGAGAGTCCATATGAGAATCATTTGTTCAAATGAAATTTGAGTTGTCTTATTACTTATTTGGACAAGTAGAGAGAAATATCTCTCTCACATGTATTGTCTAAATTCCTTCACGCCCCAACCAAAAGCACTTTGCAGCTCTAGCAAGGGGCAAATAAAAGTATGGGACATGGTACTGTTATACTGTATAATCAGATTATGGACAGTACATAAATCACGAGCACAACAAAGAATACAAGTCACGGGCACAAAGAACATTGCAAAGCAAAAGGACCCTCCAAGCCAATTCAATCTTCCACCAAATTAAACCCCATTGGGTTATACCTCGCACGTGACTCCTTAGATGTTACCCTTACTCCAATTTTGGTGACTTTCCCATCGCGCCATCCACATAATATGGTCATTTCATGAATCCGCTATTAATACTTTTAAGTTTTTTTTTTATTTAAAATAAATAAAACAGTGAAAGCATAAGTCTCCATGTGATGTTCTATTACATGGATAGATTCGTTGGGTCAGTAAATCGACCAAGAAGTAATGTGTAGATCGAGACGTATTAGACAAGATTCATGACACGTAAGGCAGTGGGGCCCAACCTCACATGCGAGCAAAAAACAAGGGCTCGATCACGGGCACGTGTATCTGTCCACGTGCCTGCACTCGCCACCTGACCTTTGTTTTTTATCGTGTCCCTGGACTACCCCAATCAGTGAGTGATATACCAAGGGATCTTGACGGAAAATTCAGGATTACATAGGGTTATTTGGGTCATTTTAAAGTACTTGTGGGTTTTTAATACCCAAATAATTAAGATTTGAACCGGATTATGTTTTGGGGTTTGAGACATTGGATCTTGGGTTTTGACCTTACCATATCTATGGGGGCTGACCAAATTCACCGATTCGTCACCAATTGACCGATTTTCGACCAAATTTTGATCGTAGCTGACTGTTTTAGCCTAAATGATGGATAGGAGGTGGTATGATTTTTTCTATTCCGAATTTTTCGGTGCGGTAGGTGGAAGAGATTTTTCTAACCGAACCGACTTCACCGACCGACACCGAACGACTTTGCCGACCAATTTTTCATTTTTTCACTTACCAACTGCCATTACCAACCGATATTATCGAAACCGACATTACCGACCGCCATTTGGTGACGGAACAAAAAGTTGGCGCAATAAATCGGTGAAATTTTCGACTTTACTGACATAGTCGATGCGAAATGCGAAAACACAATTTTTCTACCGAAACTGACGTTACTGACCGACTCTCAGACCTAGAACTTCTATGCCAAAGATTAAAAAAATTTCACCAGACAGGATGGATTTTTTTCTTCTTCAATTTAGTCTATTAAATTGAAGAATAAATATGAATACATAATATCAAATGAAAATATTAAAATCTAATTTTTGTTTACCATTTTATGCCAAGATTTGTTCATTCTACCATGCAAGTTTTAAAATTTGAGGGAATATAAGGCCAATTATGACACAAAATAATAGTTAATTAAACAATACCAAACCGAAAAATGACAGAAAATGTAGTACCTATGAAATTGATTTGCTATTGAGAATACCGTAATCAAATGGCTTTCAGCTAATTATGAGGATTGAAATGAATTACAAGCTAGTGCAATCATACACGTCAACGCTAATTACCTTAAGGAAAACGTGCTTATGGCGTGTTTGGTCTCGGAATAATGATACAGGGAATTAATCATCTCTAAAAATGAAAACAATTTTCATGGTTGAGAATTCTTCTTCTATATATTTTCAAGTCATTTTCATGCTAATTAAATGAGCAATAAATTATGTAAATAAAGAAAATTAAAACTTGGCATTAATTTCTAGAAAACAACTTTAAAAAAAAAAAAAAGATTAATCATTTTCATTTTTTTTAAAAAAAAGAATTAATTTTCTGGCTTTTCACAACGAAATAGAGACATTACAATGACTTAAATATATATCTTTATCAATCGATATTATATGTCAAGATGAACTTGTCAAAATATAAAAATTAATCGATCAAAATATCATTAATTACTTCGAAAGCATCAAATATTCTTTAAATAAGTGTCTGATTATAATTTAAAAAGAGGATGGGGTCACTCTAGCAACTTAATTTAAAAATTATAATAATTTATGACAAGAACCAACAAGATTAGGTTACTTGGACCAGTTTAATAACAAAATGTTATAAATAATATCTCTGCTGCAAAATAAGGGTTAGGATGCATTAATTAATTTACACTTGTTTTGAAATGGATAAATCACTAATTACTTAGGTGAATATTTAATTTTCATAAATTAACCTTAGGCTACATAAAGCGTCACATGATTTAAAATCTCATTCTATCAAATTAATTGTTTGAAATAAGGGTACTTAATATTAATATGGTATGTTTAAGGCCTTAAATATTTGTAAAACAAAAAAAATATATTGAATAACTATCTCCAAAAATAGACAGGGGTTTATGGTAAGTGTCTAATGAAACAAAATAAACACAATCTTCCTACTTCCTAGAATATACCTTGAGGTTGATTAATAAATGTGAGTTCACATTTGAAAAAGATGGATTCAAATTGAAGATGATGTTGAAAATTAAATAGATAAATATATACTTTTATTTTTTAGCACTATGACATATTCAATCACAGCCGAAAAAAAAAAAAACCCATTTATTTTAGCTAGTGATCAGTAATTAGTAATAATAAGGTACTACACGAAAAAATAATAATAATAATAGTTTAATATAAGGACCAACATGATCAAGTGACTTAAATCACTCAAACAAAGTGAAATTTTGATTAATTAATATAATGTTATAAAAAGTAAGTTTTCCCATACATTTAGAGGAGAAATTAAAAGCTAGCTAGTTGTTGGCTAAACTAAATTATTATTTAATTGAATGATTACACTACGTATAAAATATTAATATAGATCAATTACTATAAATATAGCTCCACGTGTGAAACACTTGCACCATTATTAGTTGTGTAAAATGTGAAAAATAATATTAAAACAAAAACTAGTTGTTGGCAGGTTTACGAAAATAAATTACTATTTAATTGAATTATTAAACTACCTATAAGGCATTAACATAGATCAATTACTATATATAAAAATAAAATAAATAAAAAAGCTCCACGTGCACCATTATTAGTTGTGTAAGATGTGAAAAGTATTAAAGATTACACTTTGCACTCTATTAGCCTCATATTAGAAGGAAATTCTTGCATTAATATTTATTTTATTTTATTTATTTTTATGTTACCTTTGATTGTGGAGTTTATGTAGACACGCAGATAATATCATAATATGTCATTGACTCATTGCCTAGCCCATAAACTTATAGTTTTTAAATTAATTAAAATGATGTCCAACATGTTATAATACACTGTATTTAAAAACAAACATTTAAATATTTCTGACGTTTTGTGATAGCACTTTAAAATAATTAGTCAATTTGAAGTTTATTATAATCGCTTATGAAGCTCAATCTCACATAATAAGGAATCAATATTAAATTTAGCATCCGTGAACAGGGACGAATAAAATTGGTATCAGAGTAGAAGTGTTGAGTTCGACCCCTGGGCTTCACCAATTAATCTATCAAGGATTTGTATATATGGAATACTCGATAGGTAAAACTACACGTGCAACACACAAATTAATCAATTTGTTAACAAGAAATTATCATTAACATTATTTAATTAAGGGTAAAGTCCATTTAACCCCCTAAAACCTACCACCCCAATGACAATCTACCTCCAAATTATCAGTTGCGACAATTTACCCCCAAAACTACCAAAACAATGACAAGATACTCCAAATTTTGAAAAAAATAATAAAATTACCCTTACTAAAATAAAAATAAAAATATTAATTTTTTTTTTCAAAATTTTAAAGGTATTTTTGTCTTATTAAAAAATTTATAAGGGTAATTTCATCATTTTGCTAGCATTAAGGGGTACATTGTCATTGTTTTGGTAGTTTGTGGAGTAAATTGCTGTAATTGATATTTTGGGTGGTAAATTATCATTGAGATAGTAGTTTAAGGAGTTAAGTGAACTTTACCATTTAATTAAAGTGTTTGGGACACGAGTTAGTACCGACATTTTATTATTTACTTAGGACACTCAAAATGCAAGATATTTAGTGACATTTCTTATTCAACCTACCTAGTAGTAGTTGCGCCATGAGATTAAGATGATTTTCATTTTAGAATGACGGAGAAGTATGGTGGCCGGCACCGCTATCTCTATTCTCTGCCAGCTCATAAGCGTCCTCCCGTATTTCAATGCGGACTCAAAAGAGGAAAGTTTGGAAGAGGACTTTTTAATGAGTTGAAAATGAAGGTGGTCAATTAAGTTTATTAATATATATATTAATAAACTTAATTGACCACCTTCATTTTCAACTATATATATATATATATATATTTTAAAATAAAAATAAAATTATAATAGCTTTGCCACAACTATATCTCTAGGGCACCATGTAAAGTGCTTCCTCCATACGGGTCGAGCAATATATGGGCTTTCGCCTCCAGTAGACGTGATTATAAGAAATTATCTGCATTCAAGGGAAGCCAAACTTTAAAGCTGATGTTTCATGAGGCGCGCAGTTGGACTTGCTAAATGACTTACATTAAAAAGAAATAAATAAATAGAAAGAAAAAAGGAGAAAGGAAGAAAAAGGATAATAATTTTTCCATTAATAAAAACTATCAAATTAATCTGAATCTATATGCAATTTTGAGTCTTTCTTAAACAATTATAACAAAGGTAATTTACATTTCTTGGGTGTCAGTAGGTGCTGTAAGTCCATGTTACTGTCCATTAATCACATGTTTAATTGACGCGTTTGAAGCCATATATTAATGCTAAAACCTTCATCATATATATATGGCTTCACCAAACCCGCATGTAGTAGTATAAGGAATTGAGGAATTATTGGTCAAGTGGTTTTGACTCTCTGACTCAACCCACCTACTTAACCTAATCAAGGATTATGGGAAAAGACATGCTTAATTGAAGTACATTAGTTATGTTAATGTATAGACTTTTCTTCCAAACCTTGTCTATAAAATTGCTGGAGACACATACTTTTTAATGTAATTTTATTTATAAAAAAAAATGTATATATTTATCACATGTCCAAAAAAATACATAACACTTTTATAGAATGAATTCGAAGTAATCTATCCAATACAATGCGGGGAAAAACTTAATCCCCACTAGCTATTTATTTAAGAAGTTGATAGCACACTAAATACAGAAGGATTAGATATGTAATATTTAATAATTAACAATACTTTTTTTTGAATACTTGATAATAATTATTAATATTGAAAAGCTTGATTTCAACCTAGTGCAGTTATATATATATATATAATAACCTAAAAAATAATGGAATCTTACCAACCACAACCTCCAGCCTCACAACCCAAAGAAATTAGTAATATTATAACATCAGAACCGGAAAGCTTTTCTAACCATAAAAGGGGTCCTCCAGGTAAGAGGAAATTGGTCTATCAGGGGCCAAACTAGCTAGAATTTTAAGTTTGGGAGAGACAAAATAAAAAAACAAAAAAACTTTTTGGAGGATAAAAAGTTGATTTTGGGACCATTAACGTGGTTCTTGCCTTAACTCTAGCTGTGTCTTTATTAATGTATTGTCACTAGCTTGATTGATTAACTTGTTTAGAATCCAAATGACAGAATTTTTACATCATACAAATGTCAGCAAGAGAAGAGAAAATCATGAATTCCTGTATATATTGTGATGAAAGGAGACAGTTGGTCTAAGCTGCACTCGATCAAGTGAACTTTCCGTACGGTCATGAAAGTAGATCGATAATTAATTGGTCTTCACTCTTAATTAAGCTGCACTCATTGATCTCTTAGTTGCACTATCTACTTAAATCAGTCGTACATGAAATTATTCCTGAACAAGGCAAATGTTTAGCAAGCAAAACCAACATGTGGGAGTAGAAAACACGTGAACTATTTTAATTGAAATTTAAGATAAATTGTATAGTCGAAGTTCGAATTCAAAAATATCTCGGCTTTGGATATTCACACGCTTAGAAGATCTCAACGGAACATATTCATGGGATAACCATGGGGGAACTGATCTTACATTAGCTACAACAATAGATCAACAATGAATACTCTTTTTGTGTTTTTCATTCATGTCTTTAGCAACCACATTATCAGCAATGACTAAAATGTCTTCGCTGATAACCGGTTATCAGCAACAACTTTTGTTGGCCAAAATTTTTGGATATCAACGGCAACGAGAAATGTTATATATCTCAAATTTTCTTTTCAAAAGTTGGTTCTCAAGTGATGTATTATTATCACATGAGTTGGTGACACATTTCCCAAAATAATAAATCTTATTAGATAGTGACACATCATTTGAGAACTAACTTTTGAAAAGAAAATTTTGAATGTGTAACACTCTTCTAACAGCAACATTGTTATAGCAGATGTCTTGTTGGCGATACACAGGTAGGATTTTGTGTGTGTGTGTGGGGTTGCAGGAATTCTATAGCAGCAACATATTTATAGTAGAATGAAGAATGAAGAATGAATTAACCATCAATGAAACAGAAACTTGGAACACTGCAGAAATATTTTTGTGCTAGAAAAACATATGTTTATCCGATCTACTGCTTTCCTGGAAGATAGAAAAAGATACACAGAATATATTATTTTTCCCCTTCTTGCTCTGACATTGAATGCATGCTGCTCTCATCCGTACGAAGTGTCTACAAGACTACATTTTTTATCATCTTCATTTGTTGCACCGACTTATAAGTTGCTATAGTATAGTTTTTTTTTTGTTTTTTTTTATTCAGGAAAACAATAAATTAATATGCAAATATATAGCTGGAAGTACAATCTTGTTTAGTGAAAACAACTAATTAATACCCAAGATATTTACATTCTTGATAATTAGTATTTCTTTCCGGGTCAAATAATGCACTTGAATATGGGTCTTACGCTAATATATTAACTATTCACACTTGTAATATGTAACATATTTTCAACATGCAACTTGATATTTTATATTCACACGTATAGATGTAGAGGTAAAATGTAAGATTCAAAATCTTTTTACATTATAGTTTATGGGTCCATTTGGTTTTACGCTTTTTCAAAAACAAAATCGTAGGCCAAACGAACTCTACAACTTAGTTGCCATGCAGCCCATGATGTAGTACTTCTTCGGTTCCAACCGACCATAAAGGGAAGGGAACCTGACACATCCATATGAACAAAAATTCACATCTAACCCGTACTTTTTTTGTTGGGAGTCAAATATGCTCATTCTCATTACGTATCAAAAGATAGAGCATTGATCTCCATCAAAACAAAGTCTTGAATACATTCAAGTGACTCATTGAGCCAGCACTTATCTAAGAAACAGACAGAGCATGAGCAACACGATTTCCTCCCCTGTGAACGGACATCATCCTCCATTGAGATAGACTTTCCTACTCAAGTTTGATATCATCCACCATAAGCCCTGTTTTGCTCCAATCCGTCCCCACCGAGTTCACCGCATTTATATCAATCTAACCCGTACTTCAAAAGACATACATGCTTGAAAGAATTTGTAAGACCTACGTTACAATTCAGTGTGATTTTTCCATCACCATGGTTTCTGCTCTAATTTCCCTATCTGGGTCCCTAGGGGAAAACCATGGGTCTCTGATCCGACTCATCTCTTTCAATCAATAAATATCTGATTAAATATGACCCGATTTTGGCTCTCCCGTACCCGGCCACCATGCAATGCTCCATGTCCATGTTAATTGGCCCCAACTACTCTATTACAATTACAATTACAATCGTACCCCCTTCAAAAAAAATAACCAAAATTACAATCGTACCCTAATAAAACACGTGCCCATTTCCCATTTTGTCCCCAGTACTCCACCCTTGTCTCTTCCTACCCTTTATCATCAATGACGTGGGGTCGTTTTGTTTGTTAATTATATATATATATATATATATATATATTTTTTTTTTACTTCCAATGTCCCAAAAACTATTGTATTAGCACGAGTGACACCTCTCTATTTATAGAGGCAAAGAAGATCAAGAAGAAAAAAAAAAAAAAAAAAAAAAATGGTAGCATAAGAAAACAAAAGTCTCCTAGCTCTCCCTTCCTAGCTAGACAGTAATGGATTCCTCGGCAACTCTTAGTAGCCGCCCGCAGGTTGTCTCTAAAGAATGCGACACGAGAGTTCCGGCAACAAAATACTTGTCGTCTCGCCGGACGCCATCGTTTTCCTCCTCGTCATCACTTTCGCCATGCTCTTCTTCACTCGGGTCTTCCTATTTTCCGGACGATTCCCCGCTCAGCCCTGCCACTCCCCTCAGATATTCCGGCGTCCCGTTTTCTTGGGAGCAATTACCGGGAATCCCCAAGAAATTAATACAAGCACCCAAGAAGAAGGAATACTCCTCATCAAAGCTCCTTCCATTACCGCCGCTGACGGCCGCCGCAGCTCCACCACCCTCGAAGAAATCCAACCCGGAAAACATGGGGGATCGGAAGAAGATCAACCCTCGGCAGAGTGGTTTTCAAAGGGATCCGTTCTTTGCCGCATTGGTTGAGTGCTCCAAGGACGACGATATTCAAGACTCATCAAACAATAGCATTTGGACCAGCGGAAAGGTGTCTAGGAGTTTAAGCGATCGCTTTGGTTTTGTTAGTCTTTATGCTTCTTGCAAGCGAACTTGCGCAATCTCTGAGTCAATAATCTATCTCCCAAAGTCAAACAGAGGCTCTTATGATCTGATTCATCACGATCACCGTTCCCGCTGATGAACAATACTCATCTAATTTCCAAACATCTTCTGCCGGGTTTGTGTTCTTGTTATAAAAATTACTCTGTTTTTTTCTTTTTCTTTTTTTTTTTCATGTTTTTTTTTTTTCTTCCTCAAATGGTGTACGTGAGGACAAGCATGTCCCTGAAATCCATAAGTTATTGTATATCTCAATCTCATGCATTGTTTTTATGTTATTTTTTGTATTATGTATCATCGATTTACCAAATCTCATATATAATATGCATGATGTTTGCTGTATTTCATGTGATGGTATACATTGGATGACAGGCCAGAGTGAAATTTACTCGAACCCATGTGGGAGGAAGCTATAGGACCACACAGCTCCAGTATTAATCTCACTTTTATATTCCATTTTAAATGTTCCATCGATTTCTTTTGTATGATATTAATTTTCATACTTATTTTATCCAATGATCGATGACAATTGACACACTTCATCCGTGTGTATTGGACTGGGGTTAAAGGTTGTTGAGCTACCATTTGCTCTCCCGGCCACTTGTTTTACTTATTGAACAATAATCTTCTTCTAAGGGTTGACATTTTAATTTTTGAAATAAGCAGTAGTTTAATATAGTATAACATCATAGTAATTTTGAGTTTGATCAAATCCTCTTATAGTTTACTTTTCATTTTAGTTTCGGATCTTACTTACTAAGAGGAAGTTGAAACTACATGTACATGTGAAGAATAATGTTAGAATATTAATTAATTAAATAATTAAAGTTACTATTTTAATTTTAATGAAATTACTTATAGGATAAACGATGATTTAATAGTACCCTTTTGTCGTTAGGGCACTCTTCTTTTCTTTTATTACTTTTTTAATTGAAAAGGCGTACAAGAAGACGACCAACTATGACTATTCTACCTGGGTGTGAGACTATGGTAGTACATACCCGCTAAGAATTGCTTAGGAGGGATGTAGACAGTAAACAACCGCAGACATTTCCTTACAACCAATTAGGTTAGAGCTTGACATAATTCCATCAGGATATCAATGTGATTCAAGATGGCTAGCTAACACATACTAATTAGGACTAAGGAGTAAGTAATTCTCATTTTGAGTTTCGAACTCATTCCCTAGTACTCTGTGCTTAACTACATGTAGATTGTTTTGAGAATACTAAACCACCACTACTAGTGGTAGGGCATTTCTTTTTGATTTGGGGCAGTTTGTACTCAGGAATAGGCCTTAAATGCGAGAATTGTGACTTGCTTTTTGAGGAAGGGACGGTGCTGGTACCTTATATATTTCTACCCAATAACTATATATATATATATATATATATGATCATAATAGAATTTTAATTTTAACTTAAAAAGAGTTTGTAGAGAAAAAGGATGTCCACAATTTGAGTGGTAGAAAGCGTCCGACTATCGTCATATGTAATGGAATTAAACAATATTGTGTCCATACGATGTATGTATGGTTGCCACCAATTATAATTAGTACGTACTAGTGGTACTACGGTTGGTCGCGGCCTTAAATTCATGTTGCGAAATTTCTTCGTCTCCTTGGACGGTCGGTGCATGCTTATTATTTTTCATCAATATTATATCCCCATAAATGTCTCTTTCTTTGTGAAAGGGTTGCTCTTCTCTTCTCTTTTCATTTTCATTTGTTTTGTTTATGTGTTGCCATATGATGAAAGCTATCGTGGGCGTTTTGTTATTGTCAATTTTATGGTACGTAGTGGGAGTGGTATCATGAGCAAGAGGTCCACATATATATAGACAATTCAATGCTTGGCCAAGCTGCCTTTTTTATTTTTCCTTTTTTATTTTTTTTATTTTTTATTTAAGTTTTCCTTATTTATCTACAATATTATCAGCTTGAGTGGCATCTCTTCTCTTTGGTATCATAACCCATAATTTAAAGTGAATTAAAAATATCAAGTCAAAAGTGGTCCATCATGGTTGGCCTAAGTGCAAAAGCTAAGGGGGGTGTCGCTATTGTGTAGGGTGGAAGAAATCGGACAGAAATCTTATAAATTATTAATTTGCTGCCTATGGCTAGCTGTACATTTTACGAGCTACTAGTATAGTTCAACCCTTGCATTTATCGTTTATGTTTTGTTCTAATTAAAATAGTTTCCTTGTTGTGTGGGGGAGTGTTGAGTTAATTAAAGTATTAATTTAGAGATTAAGTTTGTCATTTTTTATTAGCGTAAGTTTTTGATATAAAATAATGCTACATGCCATACAAACACTCTACAAATATCTTATAAAGTTGATGTGATAAGGTTTAATAGCCCTTAGATATATCTATTTTTTTACACGGGCTAATCCAATGATTCCGATGGCTATTATATATACCTTGTCACTTCAACGTTATGGGATATTAGTAGGATGTTTGTGTAGTGTGTATATATATATATATATATATATATAATAGCCATTGGAATCATTGGATTAGCCCGCATTATTCTTTGAGATAATATGTAGTTTAACAAAAAGAAATACCTAGAAACAATATTTTTATCCTATGATTATTCCATATTGTTGATATGGTAGTCCAAACCAATCTTTAGAATTTTATTTATTATTATTATTTTTTTAACAAGGATTATCTAAAGTTTGGTTTGGAAGACATAAAAATGTAATTTATAATATTATTCTTTAACAAAATAATTAAATCCGACGGAAAATAGATAACATGCTCATTATACCCTAATCATTTATGTGAAAATACAGTTATTATGCCTTTAGATTTTTATTTTTTTAAAAAAAAAAATTCCCTAGCCATGGGTCTACTCTCACATCTTTATATATATATATATATGTGTGTTGTGTGTGTGTGTGTGGTGCAGGGGTATTGTTATCATTTTTTTTTAAAAAAAAAAATCCATTGGATTTAACAGAAAATTCAAAATCCTAATGGAGGGGACCAAACAAAAGGGTTTTTTTTTTTTTTTAAAAAAGGAAATCATTCCGGTCTCATTAATAGAATAGGAATCACAAGCATACAGTTCTTTACATTGCAAAGCAAAAAATTCTGAGAAAATCACAGTCGAAGTTATGATGTTAACTTATAAAATTTTGGAGACTTAGCAATTTGAGTCTAGGTTAAAGAGAGAGAGAGAGAGAGAGGTAATTAAGAGTAATTAATTAAGTGTAACTTATTATTCAATTTCATCTATATAGATAAAAATAGGCAAAACCCCATCAAGACTAGATGAATGGGACATCATCTTTTCTATATATATATATATATATATATAAAACATGAGTAATGGTAAAAGTTAAAACTTTTATTTCACCATTATCGATCATACTTTCTTGACGTGATGAGCCCTTTAATCAACTCTAATAAGTAATATATTAGTTACTAACTCAATTATTACTAATGCTTCATCTCGGATCAAAAATTGAGTTGTGTATCCCACTTACAACTTCCATTTTTTCTTTTTCTTTTTTTTCTATGTGATTACCATCATCACTTTCATCATGACTATAAACACACGCACCCATGCGGACAGATTATCATAGAAGAGATATATATTTGAAAAAACAGTGAAACATAATGGACCTCATCGTATCATAACCCCTGTTCCATCAATGCCGGTTGCTTTGTGTGGAAGCTTAAGAGAGCATATCTATATATATATATATAGTAATTATCTGTACTCGACACTTTGTCACGCTTCCTCACTGTCATGTTTAATACTTGGATCTTGTGCATGCATTCGCGGCGGGGAGGAGGGTTTTACTATTTTTCTTTTTAACTTTCTTTTGCAGCCAAGAAATATATATATATATTGGCTTCAAATTTTAAAATCCCCATCTATTCCACGTATGTGTTCAAATTCTTCATTAATAGGTGAGGTTCAACTCATTAAATATTTTACTGCTTAATAATTAATTACCGTCTTTTAAGTCAAAACTTTTGACTTAAGAGATAATCTTAGCATGATCGAGATAGTTAGACCGAATTGAACATTAATTTCTTCTGACCCAATTTAAAGTAGAACTTTTATTATCTTTTATATGTAACAGGATCCTCTCCAGTTCAAATGAACTGGAGAATATCCAGTTAGTTGTAGTGGAAAGGTATTTTTGTCTTTTCACCTTTTGAAATGACAAAAATACTCTTTCACTACAACTAACTGGATATTCTTCAGTTCAAATGAAATGAAGGGGATCTAATTCATTTTTATGTGGTGGTGAAACTGAAACATTCATGGAAGCTGCAATTAATCACCATAATGTCCCTTTTAGTAATTAAAGGAGTTGGTTAAGAGTTCTCTCACACAAATTAATTTTGGTTTGGTCTTTCCCGTCCATCCTAAGCCATCCGCCATCGAACATAATTAATTACTGAAACATTCTATTTAATGCAAGAATTGACATGCATGGCCGATCTACACATACGAATATATACGATAATGTCTCTTTCGGAAGCCAGCGACCATGAGGGCACCGGAATCTTTATTGCCACAAAATTCCTTCTACTTCAAGTATTAGCTGTTATATATCTAACCTCTTCATATTGGTTTCAATGTAGGTAGGTATTATGGCTCACAATTAAAGGGTCATGGTTGATCAGGAATTTGACTCATTTAATTAAATGAGTCTAGTTAATTAAAGTTGACATATATATATTGACATGATATGAACCAAACTCTCAATATAATGATAGAAAATTTTTAACATAATCCGTGAACTCGACATGAACTCGATACAAAAGTAGAGGGTTATAATTGATGGGTTTAAACCGTTTAATTAAATAGGTCAAATTATAGTTGACTTATATAATTTTATACGCATGTCTTAACATGACGCAAACACTACTTGCCACCTTTAGTAGGCGTGGACAAAACCAGGAGCCAAGGGGCCCCATGTCGTCCTCGCTGTTTTGAAATTTTTCCTTATTGGTTCTCGGGATTTCATGTGCTATTACAGGTGAATTATCATCATACTAAAAGTCTAGACTCTTTGATTCTGTTTCTAAAGTAAGATGAAACAGATGATTTACTTTAGAGGTTTAGGAAGTGAGTTAAAAGAGAAGAAACTTGAAAAAAAAGAAAGAAAGATGTAACTTGGACAAATTTACTTTAATATTTAACATGTCAGCAGGTCTTCCATAGATTCAGCTCTTATATATGTCCTTTCCTAAACAAAAAGAGAAGAAACTTGAACAAATAAATGAAAAAAAGAAAAAAGAAAGAAGTAACTTGGACAAATTGACCTTCATATTTAACATGTCTGCAGACTGCAGGTCTTCCATAGATTCAGGTCTTATGTCCTTTCCTACTTGCCAAATTACTTTACCTTATAATTGATGTCTCTTTCAATGTTGACAGTGTTGAGTGTACTCCTTCTAAAATAACACCACCTCCAATGCAAAATCATTTGTGAGTGACTAGTGAAATTGTTGTTTACTTCTTCCTAGAAGACTCTAGGGAACGTGGTTTCTTTCTTTCTTAGCAGCTTCATATTTTGGCTTTCTAATTAAAATAATGGAGCCACTTTCCTGAATTATTTTTATTATATAGTTTTTTTTTTTGCACAAGTACAAGATATATAAATCATAACGATGATGTTCGTCTTAGCATAATAGCATATTATCAAAATAATTCTTCCGTCAATTTTCCGTCCAAAAAATAACAGTTATATTGTCATGTCATCTCTTATAAAATTGTACTCTGAATATATATCACACTATCTCACAAATGGGTGAAGATTGTGGAAGCCCTGCAACTTCCAAAAGGGTGCGCCAACTATGTAGCCAACCGTGAGTCTCCATGGCGAGCCATGTGACGGCCAATTTCTTTTATATATATATATATATATATATATATATATATATTAACGTAAGGGTATAATTATAACTTATTGTACTCACCTAATAACTTAAATATTCATCTGACAAATGATTTTGACGCATGAAGTATGAGATGGTGTAGTTGGTAAAAGATACTACTGGCACACGTGGTAACTTGAGTGTTATTTTTTGTTCGAAATATTGAAGAAAGTGGTAATTTGACAAAGCTAAAACCAATGTAGTAAAATTGGATTTTAACTTCTTTTATTTATTTATTTTTTTAATCGACTTTAGCCCATCACATAAAGCTAGGGGTGGCATTTATTTTATTATAAATTATAGATTTTCAGAGCTATATTGATAGGTTATTGTGATTGGGTTGTGACTAGAAATGAGTTTGCAACAATGGAATTGTAAACTGGAAATGAATTTGAACGAAACAATACTCCACTCTGGATAGGTGTTCACCACACACAATCTTTTTGATCAAATTACTCAATGAATGCTCCTAGATTCGCTGCCTGGCCGTCTACTTGTAGAACCGAACACATTGCCATGTAAGTGGCGGGTCAAGATTTACTGAAATTTCGAATTCAGGCCATCCATTTTCTTTCCAATGATCATTGTTCTGTCATGTGTCCCACTACTAATAAAATAATAAATATTTATTATTTTATTATTTTATTACTAGTGAGACACGGAGCAGAACAATGATCCTTTGATAGAAAATAGACGGCCTAGATCTGAAATTCCAGAAACTGAAATTCCCTTAAAAATTTAAGTGGATCCATATCCGTAAGTGGCTCTAACAAACGCAAACATCCATAGTAACCAACTAGATAAGCTTCTCTTGAGACTTTGGATTGGATTGGGCAGGACTCTATCATATATATTTAGAATAATTATAATATAAACAACATTTATGCAACTTTGAGAATTCCTCTATTTCAACAAGAAATAAAATACACATTCACAACATTGAATACTGAAAATTACATAATAATAAAAAGAGTACATAATAATACAATGTGTACATAAGAAAGTATCACGTATCAAAAAAAAAAAAAAACATTATTCTTACATCCAACTGATCTCCATCCCCAGCTCCTCTAGTCTCGCCGTACAACAAATTATGTCTTTGTACAAGCTTCAAAATACCAAAGGATTACAAAGTCACTTGTGAGAATGCAGTCAAGCTGGAAAGAAGAGAAGAATGATAATTGATTTCCAATTCATTCAAGTGTTGAACACATTAGGGCTGAGGGTTCAAGCAAGCATAGCATGGAGAAGAGATTGGGATGTAGATGGAATTTTAAGGCCAAATTATCTCTCTTGGGTTGAGGCAAAGACAACTAATAGGTCTAAAGGGATCCTACTAATGTGTTCATTGAAGTATTGAACACATTAGGGCTGAGATTCAAGCAAGCATAGCATGGAGAAGAGATTGGGATGTAGATGGAATTTTAAGGCCAAATTCTTTCTCTTGAGTTGAGGCAAAGACAACTAATAGGTCTGAAGGGATCCTACTAGTTTCTCTACTTTCATGTTTAAATATCTCAGGCAAAGATCTCAAAACTTTCCTGACAATTCTATTACCAGGAATCTTCCCCTAGATTAAAGCTAGAATTCACATTGTCATTCAACTGAGCATAGAACTCATTGAACGACTCATCATCTTACATTGTACTCTACTCAAATTTAGTAGTCAACAACTGAAGTTTGGAGTTCTTAAGGATTTTAATACTTTCATGTGTGACTTCTAAAATCTTCCACATCTCCTTGGTAATTTTACACAAAGAAATTCGCTTGAATTATTCAAGTGAACCAACCATGAATATTGCATTTAATCCCTTACTGTTGCAATTACACTCATTTAATTACTCCTTAGACCACATGTCAATGGAAGTAGTGGGCTTTTCCAGCAATTTTCTATAGAAACCCAAATGCGTTCATCTAAGGATTTCAAGAACACTCTCATGCCAAACTTCCAATATGCACAATTATTTCCATCAAAATAAGGGGAAGACAGTCAAAGATTGAGAGTTTGAGACTAATATTGAGCCATTGACCAATATAAATAAATTATAAATAATAAAAAATCGCGTCGGTTAACTTTATTCTATTAGTGTCGAATATATAGTGAACCTTGCTCTGATACCAACTGAAATTTACCCAAAAACCACAAATACTTAGAACGGGGTAAATAGGTGTTTTCTCAAAATTCTCAGTCAATTTAGAAATAATTACACACAAAATTACCAAAATCAACCAGAGCATAAACAAATCATACACATATTTCAGTGATGAAGTGGAAACCTTTTGAAGAACGCTTCAAAAATAAACGCCCTCCTAAGGCTACCAAACCTAGAAAATGCATTTACTATAAAAGAATTAAATTACACATTCTAACTTATAAAACTTTTGTAACTAAACCTAAATTGCACCCTAACAAATGACCCGTATGTCTCCCCTACCACAGTAGCTTTAGAACTTCTAGCCAATCCCTCTATCGAGTCTCCTCTTGCAACCCAAAACTCCAGCGGCTTGAAAGTTTTAAGAAGTTGTGTGGTTTAATCAAACTCTTAAGAAATGTATGAATTGAAAGCATATGGATCTAGGGTTTGCAAACCTTAGATTAAAGAAATTATGTATTTGAAAGGGGTGTTGGGTCGGGTTAGGTCAGTTTTCAAATCCTATGAAACTTACTGTTGACCCAACCCCCACTCAGTAGTTGATCTTTTCACTGACCCCCAACCTCGACATGAACATGATCACTACCTGATCAGTTTTGGTCAATTCGGTTGAAAGTGTCAATTTTTTGGTTTTTCTTTAACAATTCTACCTCAAACAAGTAATCCTTGCATGATCCTAGCTGACACCAAATCATTGCCCCAATTAAAACTACTAACTCAACAAATTTTATTCAGCTGTTCCTTACAGTTTACAAGACTGGGACAACGCTGAGCAAGAATTCATTGTATCTACCAAGCTGCACCAGAGCTCTCCACTTTGATCCTATTTGGTCCACATAAAAGCCAAAAAGAAACAAAAGGGGAAAACAAAAGAGGGAAAAAGAAGGGAACCACAAAGCAGTTAACATTATCATCCTTAACAAGAGTCAATCAAAGGACAAAAATCACATCATATGATGGGGTGGACCACAAAGAACTACGTGTATGTGTGTGTTTTGCAAGCGTGTCTGCACATGTGAGAGAGAGAGGGTTACCTACAAGAACTCAAATAACTTCAACAAGTGAGTATCAGTTGAAATGGACTTTAACATCATTTGTGCATCTTCCTGCAATATGACTTTCCTCTCCACCTGAGTAGCGTAATGCTGCAGATTTTGAGCGACTGTTTTCTCCACGGAACTTTGTGCATTCCTTGATTGATGAACCTTGATAAGATTCTGAACTTGCTCTATTTTCAATAATTATGCTGTAACATAAGAAAATCTCTATCATCGATTATGACTTACAGATCCAGGATGGCCAGACTGGCCACAGGTGTAACAAGAAAGTTGTCTGGGATGCATATCCAGAAAGTCCACACAACAGAGATGACCAAAACTGTTGCACATATAACACTGTATTTTCTGCCCACGAAAAAAGAATAACAGCCAGAAAACAGGATTCAAGAATCAGTATAAAACAACCTTTCCAGAATACAACATAATAAACAGGAAAACGGGAAAAGGTTAAGTGGAAAGAAAAAGAACACAGAAAGTTGCATTTGGATCACCCTACAGACCTTGAGATCATCAGGGGGATACACATTCCTACACGATAACATGCTATGCCCTGAACCCCCGCATCTTAGACAAATATTAGAACGTTGATCGTCCAGACAATCTTTTGCAGAGTGGCCTTTTCCTTTCCAAACAAAGGAATCCTGGCGCTAATGGGAAGTCAAGATTGCACTTTAGTATTCAGCAAACGAAATCCAAGCAATTTTTATAAGATTGTGGCCCAAAGCTACCATAAATCAAGATTCTTTAAGGAATGTTTCGAAAATATATTAACAACAGCATAAATGGCACAAATTTGCTGAAATTTTGTAAAAATTGAGATATTCTATGTTGGATTCTTATCTCTATTTTTCAGAAAGCAACTAGTGGGTTTTTTAAATAGACTTTGGCAATCTTAAAGATCAAGACCCAGAGCGAGTGAATTTGTGATTAGTGATTATCAAAGAGACAATTACCTTGTTATAGATTTTATCTATATGAAGCCTAAAATTTAGTGATGGAAATGTAAAAGCTTCTTGGAAACTACACGCATTAGAATTACTTATTTTCTAATTGACCCAGAAAATATAATCGTCATTAGACAATATACTTAGCTTCGGGATGAATAAAAACAATTAGAATATTAATTAAATAATTAAATTCACCATTTACTATCCGCTTACACTTTTGAGATAAGTGGTCATTTGACTCATTTAACATGGTAAAAATAGAGGTCCTGAGTTCGAACCTTGATTTTACAGTTAACTCCACAATTCATTAAATATTCTATGTATTGGGTCTTACTTGTTAAAAGGGAGTGTTAAATATTAACTTAATGATTAAATTCATAATTTTCTATCAACTTAAACTTTTTAGAATAAGTGGTGATTTAACAATGCCCAATCCGAGATGTGCTATGATTCACCACATTTATACTAAATCCTAATGTCTAGAATCAACTTACAGATTTAGTACATACGAAGAAAATCTCATTTTTGCCGTACTTTTTCTCAATGTTGAACTGCATTTAATTAGAAAGATGCAGACAAAAGAAAGAAAATGAGAGACTGGTATATACATGATAAAGATACTCCATATTTTTCTATGTCTTGTGTAGTATGCTTTATATAAATTGTTGGCCAGCTTCCAAACAGTTTAAACAATTGGGATGAATGGATCGCCAACAGAGTATATGAGGATGGCTGTCCACAGTTGAAAGACATTCATTCAGAGCAAGGTCCATTGTCTAACAGAATAAGCTTTTAGGACTGTATGGTTCTCTAACATTTTAATCAGTTAGTAAGGTTTTGTAAAGTAAACTTCAACTTTCAAAATAGTATGTCACCTGTTTGCAATATTTCCAACTATGATCAAAACTTGCACAAATGTAGCATGGCCTCTTTTGCTTCTGCACTTTATAGTGTACTATTGTATGACGTTCTTCTCCATTGCTGCCAATGTCCCAGCTGCCATCTGGAGGATCAAAGTATCTGGATCTCCCCTAGAAAATGGTATAACCAGGCAAAAATATGAGCTTATGATTACAAATAACATTTTTCAATTGGAAATAAGGTATTGACATTTCAACTCACAAGACGCCTTCGCGACACTATCTTGTAATTTCTCCCAACTGTTTCTTTTTCCAATAACAATGCTCTTTCTAGAACTTTATTTGTGACAGGTTGCTTCTCTCCCCTTGCCATATCAACCTAAAATCAGAAAACTGTGAAACAGATCATTCTAGAAGACTTTTTTTCTTTTTTTTCTTTTTCTTTTTCATTATTATTTTTTTTTATAGTGTGGAACCCCTCTAAGGCAAGGCTACTTTGTGTATCCACCCTAGTCGGATAAACCTCGGACCCATATAAAGCGCTCCCTCCACACAGATCAGGTAATACTTCAGCTTCGCCAACAAGCTGGCCCCAAGGAATTGTTTGCACTCAAGGGGATTTAAACTTTAGACCTGATGAGAATGCCACCAAGACCAAGGCCTAGAAGACTCAACTAAGTAGTTTCTTTTCCAAATAGAGGCATTTATTAACTTGACACAACTAACTCAAAGTTTAAAAAGAAGGGCTTAGCAATTATCAGAAAGCATTAAATAAGATTCCATGAACTTACCCTCAAAGATTTCTGATAACATGTTTTAGTAATACTTGCAATTAAAATTTTGTACTTTTGTAAAGACATCAGCAAGTTGATCTTCAGATTTCACACTTGTAACTATGTCCCACTTAGTATCTTGTCTCGTACGAAATGGTAGTCTACTTCAATGTGTTTGGCTCTTTCATGGAACATAGGATCGGAAGCAATGTGTATGTGTATAGTGGATTGGTTATCACAAGATAGCGGGATAGAAGTAGGTGCTGGGAAGCGTAATTCTTGAAGGAAGTATTGTAACCAAGTTAGATCACTAGCAGTATGAGCCACCGCTTTGTATTATGCTTATAGCCCTTCCCATAGTGAAAGCCATACCTCTAGGTATAGCCCTTCTCAACCAACTGGGCATTGAGGCTGTCAACGGAACCATCAGGACGGAACTTAACAATATACACCCATTTACAGTCAACAATATGTTTCCCAGGTGCCAAGGGAACAAGATCCCAAGTCCCATTATGATGTAAAGCAGTCATCTCCTACTCCATGGCCTGCCTCCAACCCAAGTGGAACAGTGCATCCTAAACAATTTTAGAGATGGAAACACTTGAAAGTGGGGAAATAAAACAAGAAAGAGAAGGCGACAACGATTGCCAAGACATAAAGTTACTAATGGGATGCTTAGTCAGTAGATGGTGGAGGATCAATAGACTGAGGATGACGGAGGGGGCACTAGAGTTGTCAGTCGTGGACATCTGGTATATACTTGTAACGGCGTTGGAGCCTTCAGAGGCAACGGCTCATGGGAAGATACAGGAATAATTAAGGAAGGCAGGAACTAAAAGTTGGAAAAAGGATAGAAGACACAAGAGACTCAAATTGATATTTCTTGGGAGAATCAAGACCTAGATTCAACAAAAAGTAACTTCAAACAAGACTAGAGAGTAGCATTGATATCCTTTCTGAGTACATATTAACCAAGAAAGACAATTAGTGCAGAAAGGATCAAGTTAGTCAAAATGTGGACTAAGATTATGACCATAACAAATACATCCAAAAACTCTTGGAGGCAAATGGAAGACTGGAGAAGAAGGAAACAAGATGGAGTGAGGTCGGTGAGGAGATGCTGCATCCTGTTGATGAGGTAGAGTGCAGTCAGTACTGCATCACTCCAGAAAGGTATGGGTATAAGGTGTCAATTTTTGCGCTCAGCAACACCATTCTGTTATGGTGGGTGAGGACCAGTGGTCTGATGTACAATGCCTTTGTCAGATAAATAAGAAGCAAAGGAATGAGACATACTCTTTAGATTCGAATTTTCTAGCCAACTTGACTTTTGATTTATTTGCTAAAAAAGATGAAAAATAGATATCAACTCATAACGACTTTCATTAAAAATAATAAAGTTAGCCGGTAGTGGTCATCAACAAAGTATTGAATTTAGTTGATGCAACACTAAAAGAACCTTAGACATCGGAGTGTACTAACTTAAATGGGTTAGAAACCCAACCAACAAAGCTAGACAGAAAAGACATTTGGCGTTGTTTACTAAACTGACATGCTTCACAAGACAAAGAAGATATATGACCCCAACTCTCGACTTAACACTTCAAGTGGACAAAGACGGGTGACCAAGCCGACAATGCCACTGGAAAGGAGATAATGAAGACTGAAGTGCCCATGAAGGAGAGTTCAAAGCAAAGTCCAAATAGTAGGGACCTCCAACTTTGTGCCCCATGCCAATCAACGGCTTCGTCTGGATATCCTAAAGTATATAGATAGAAGGGTAAAAACTAACACAACTCTGAAGATCTTTGGTGTGAAAGTGTTGTAAGAAGAGAATGTACGAAAAGAGAGTTGTTCTGTGTCTTGGCCCTCACTCTATCCATTCCATATATATATGAGAAGCATTTACAATATGACAAAGAATATTCTAGAAAGAGGACAGCTAATAGGGACACCTCACTAGGGATGCCTCATCAAGGCTATCTTCTAGAAGAATACAACATAGCATAGCATTATCTCTCTAACAAAGGAGGATTAAAAACAAAAATCAACTCCCACACGATACTAATATTATCACTAGTCTTAGTTTTTTGACCTTTTTATTTGAATCTTTAACCCTCTTCACCATGTCATTGAAGTTTAGATCTTTAATTTCCACTATCCACAGTGCTTAGCAATGATCAATCTCCCACTTCTTCTTTCCCCTTTTCAGAAAATTAAAATCAGCAACCTCATTAAGGATGAAAAAAATGGAAGTCCATAACCAGGATATGGTGCTGATAAATTAAGAGAAAGAATGAAAAATAGTATCCAGTACCTGCCATGTGTTGTTGAAAAAGTAAGAACATATACAAGTAGGCAATACATCCAATAGCTAACTGTTATTACACATTCCTTCATATTGATTATAAATTTAACAAACCATTCAATTTAAAAGTTTATGGGACACAATGTTTTCAGTTACCTCAACTGATGCGGCTTCCAATGCTTCTGTTGTTTCTGCTGCTTGAACTCTAGCCGACTGTCCCATGTCTTTTGTAGCATCAACCTGTAGCAAGTGAATGGGGAAAAAAAAAAAAAAGAAGAAAAAACACATGATTTGAGATTATCAAACTATAACGCTGCAATAACAATGCTCCACCAGTTTCTAAGGTGATACTGATCAAGTTCAAGCATAGGTTCCTCGTCACCTACAGCAAGGGAACCGGTAACAACAATTAGGTTGAATTTGTGCTGCCTCTGTGAATTCCCAAGGGGTGTTAAAAAATGAAGAAAAAGAGAAAAGCAGAAAAAAGGTTATGTGGATAAATCATTGGGAATTGAAGTTAGGTCACATGTTCAGGAATTGTGCAGGATGCAGGACACAGTTCTGAAAGAGAATCCATAAATTCCATTTGATTAAATAAAAAAATGGAAGAAGAGGTTAGGGATTCAATGCCTATGACCCTTGAATCAGAATGGAATAATGAAGGGCATGTAAATCAATCTGTGATTACTAAGAGGAACAAAAAGACAAAGAAATAGTTGTCATTAGAGTTCGATCAATTATTTGGGAAGAGGGAAGGAAGGCCGATTAGAGTTATCATCCTGTTATACGTTATAATTTCCAGTACTCAAGTCCTCTTCTTTCTTATAAACGACCTGATTTTGCTCTTAGTTTTAACACAGCTTTTATTTTGGTGTTTCTTTATAAGAAAGAAAAAACTCCAGTGATACATTACACATACAATGTACCACATGTACATAATAGACAAACGCACACCCACAAACTTTTTTGTTTGATAACTACGCAAACATAAACATACAAGCTCAAATTGAAACTATTCTTTGGGGCAGATCATGTTGCGACAAAATAATTTTAAGATCCAAAGAAGCATAAAAGAGACCGAATAAAAATAACCTAATCACCATGGACACCAAGATTTAACGTAGTTCCGCTTAACAAGCCTACATCCCAAAGTGGTGACGAACAAGAGAAATTCACTATCAAAAGATGGAGTACAAACAGTAGCAAAGAGAAAACCTTTAAATCCAAAGTCCCAATACATTCAAATCTCAATATCAGACAAAAGAGGTTTGTCCCCAAAGGAAAACACAAAAGAGAACTATTTTTCTAATTCTCTAAACCTTTGGTGCAGCTGACCACAAAACTGTGGATGATTGACTCGACTGCGTGGCTCTTCTTTTCTCTCTGTTTTGTCGAACTGAAAAGCCGAATTTATGACTCCTTTTATAGGAGTTAATGCTGGTTAACTAAGGAATCTTTCTTGAGCTGGGAGAGGATTCCCTCACCGATACAAGATATAACAAAAAGTTAGGCCCACCAGACTTGAGAAAGTCAAGTCATACACGACATATCATATTCTCATATCATTACTCTTTCTAATTCAGATAGTTTCTTTTTTCTTAACAAAGCAAGTCATCTCTTATTTAATTGCAACATCTGAAGCTATATTACTAATAGAAAAGGTATTGAAAAACAATAATTTTAACACCAACAAATAGAGACTCAAATTTCCCATTATTCTTATAACAGTGGTCATAAAACTGCAAACAAAAACAAAATTAAGGTAAAAGTGCTCATCAGGAAACAACAACTCATAAGGCAGTAAATCAAATGGAAAATTTGAGTCCATCATATTATCTTCAATGAATTTACTATTATTTTCCCTCACTACTTCTCAAAAACCAAACTGCAGAAAGGAACAAAAGATAAATAAATCAATGCAATTGAAAAAGAGAAAAGAAATTGTCAAAGACCCACGTACAGACACTTCCTCTTGAGCATGACATACAATCTTTTCTTTCCCTTTTCTCAACCTCTTCCTCTTCTTCCTCCTCATGAAAGCCTCTGCCTCATACATAGCTCTAAGGTTGTCAAAGCCAGTAAGATCTGAAATGACTCTGTACTCATCTTCTAATTTTTTCTTCATGTTATTTGCATCTACATGTTTACTGCTTGCTGTCAAAATAATAGAATTTTTTATTTCTTGATTCTTGTTTCCCGATATTATTTCCTCTGCTCTTTCTGCCATATTGTTTTCCTGTAAAACAATGAGATAATGAGTCCCACTGATTACTTGAGTACAGCTAATGAGTCAAACTATCAAAGGATACTTGTCAAATGAGTATAAGTGGATTCATAAATTCCATTATTTCTTTTGGTGCAACTGAAAAAATGAAGGAAAGAAGGTTAGTGGTACAACGCTTTTAAGCCTTGAATCAGAATTGAACATCGAATGACAACATTAGTATGAGATTTCATTCTTTTCTTTCTTGGTTTTTTATGTAATTTACGTCAATTCAAAATCTCCATAGAATTAATTTTAATCTCTGAGAAGACTTAAAAGAAAATAGTCTATACGATAGATAGTTGATTGTTCAAATAGAGGGAAGGCCGGCCAAAAAGAGACATCACCTGGCCATATGTCTAATGGTCATAGCCATCTGGTTTCTTATAGCTGAGCTAAATTCCCTTTTAGTTTTAACAGAAGTCTTCTATATTTGGTGGCTTTACATGAAGAAAAAAATTAAAGAAAGAAAAGAAATTCCAATAATGCATGAATACCTATATATATAAATACATGCAGACGCACTTCAACTCAAAACAAATCTAGGGGCACATTAGTTTCTAATACCACAACTGTATCTTCGCAGATACTTCTATTTTCTTTTTTCTTCTTTTTTTTGACAGCTTTCTTAGCCTACTCTTATTAACTTGCAACATCAGAAACTATAGTACAGTCCACTCATGAATAAACAAAGGTATAGAGCACAAGAGCATAATTGTTTTCAGTTTTAATGCTGAGAATTCTCTTGTATTTAAACACATTAGTTGGTGATATGAAAAATATTGCAAGTCGACTAGAGGCCAACCAAAGCCAATGGGCTCATGGCCCCATGGGGCACCCTGCCCCTCAGCAAGTATAGAAGGAAACCCCTCGCTTTAGCAACCATACCCTAGAAGGATTGGCCCTATAAGGATGGGGATCAATAAGGTAGACTAGGAAGGAAAGATCTCTGTGATGATCCACCACCTTCCATACCATACCCTTGACCTCCAACATCTCCCATATCTGACAACTTGCCTTATGTATGGCAGTCCTATGATGGAAATCAAAAACCCTAATAGTCTATTTGGGTGTGCGTTTGAGGGGCTTAAAAGTGCATTTAGTACTCAAAAAGTCCGTTTGAAAAAAAAAATACCCGTTTGGTTAAAAAAAATTGAAGGCACTTTTAAGGGTATAAAAAGCCCAAAAATGGCTAAAACACACTTTTGGCAAAAGCTTAAAAATGAAGCTTTTGCCAAAAAGTGTTTTTTGACTTAAAAACTCTATTTTTCAAACACAATTCCAAACATGCTCTAAGTCTGAGATACGCACACATTTTCTCTTCTCATCTTCTTGATTCCTACTTTTTCATAAATTACTCTACTGACTTAGATATTAGAGTGTCCACCGTAACCCCCAGGGAGACACTTGTGTCTGTCTTTTATTTGTCTTTGCAAGTGTCCTTGACTGGATTGCCACAATGTGACCAATCGTATCAACAGTTTGCGCCATATGTGGGAACATTAGAGCATTCACGGCATCCCTAGACCAAAGACTCATGCCAGGAACCCGGTCAAGAACTACCCAGACGGATGGAGCCACCACCCCTCATGACCAACAGTTTGCAACATTGGAAGCGCAGTTGCTCTCGCTCAGAATATGGCCCTCGTCCAACAACAAAACAATGAACTCAAGCAACAGCTCGGCGAGCCACACAACATCTCCATCCACAACAAGGAGCGACAACTCACTCAACCCTAGGAGGAAGAGGTGGAAGGTGGAGATCGGTAGAGTAGCACCAGGGTTGAGGGGGCCACTGGAACGACTCCAACCGGCGTTCCTTCACCTTCAAACACAAGGTGGCTGTTGTCGATGCACCCTTGAAGGCCATTAGAAGAAGTGGAAGAACAATAGAGAAGAGGAAGTTGCTCCGGTGAAACAACAACCGACAAAAAGAAAGAGGAAGCAAGAAAGGAGTGGATATCGAATAAAATGGGGTTTGAATAAAATGGGGCCTTTATATAAGAATCAAATACTAGTGGGAGGGAGAATTCAAAATTCCAGCCTCTCATGAATTGGGACGCCCCTTCAACTATCGGTGCAGCGTGGCATAAAATGCGTCCATCGAATAAGGTGAATGTTGTACGACACGTCATTAAACGATCTAATCATTGCCTTGGGAAGATGATTTGGGTAGGCGGCCCATAATTAATTGCCCAACTCTATGTTATGGAGAAACAAACCAAATTGACGGGTCTCATCTATCAACCGTACTCAAGAAGTGCGCCCATCATTAAAACTTGTTCGATGTGCCCTAGACACGTGTACCTAGGATCTGCAATTATCAAAGGGCCCTCGGTCACCACCCCTCGGTCTCCCTATTTCAAAGGCCAACCTGAAAGTCTCGCTGCTGACTCTCGCACAATTCCATTGCCTCATCGTCAATCAGAACCATCAACATAAGGCACATAAGTGGAAATCACACCGCTTAGTCAAGGGGCAACTAGTGATATGAAATATCGTAAGTCCACTAGAGGTCCACCAAAGCCCATGGGCACACGACCCCATCGGGGCCCCCGCCCGCTGACACAAGCCCCATGGATGCCCCACTAGGCAATGGATCTCCAATCGAAGGACCACTCCTTAGATAGCTTCACTAATCAATAGTATCCTAGCCTATGATCACCTTGATGGACAATCGCACACATGAAAACCTAGCGAAATGAGGAAAAGCATCCGCCCACGAAACCTTGCCTATTACAAACCCGGTACCCTAAAACGAAGGATTTGCCTTATAAGGAGTGGATCAATAAGGTAAACCCAAAAGGAAAGATCTCTATGATGATCTGCCACCTTCCATACCATACCCTTGACCTCTAATATCCCCATCTCTTGCCTACTTGCTATATAGTAGTCCTATAAAGGAGATAAATATGGTCTGCCATCAAGATTGCTTCCATCCGATGTCAGAATCACAAGATATGGTATTTTTTTCTAAAGACTGATCTGATTGAAAACTGCCCTGCATCACTACCCCTTCAAAAATTACTCAACTGACTTAGGCATCAGAGTGTCTATCGCCGGCAACCCTCAGTGAATCACATGCGTATGTCTTCAAATGTGACCTTGGCCGGATTGCGGCGGTGTTGTCAACTGTATCAACATTAGTCATGAAGGTGCAAAGACTGAAACAAAAATTATCTTTCATAGGAAGCAAACAAACCAATACCCAAAAAAAAAAAAAAAAAAAAAGGACAAAGGAAAGAGCGAGAGACCCACGAAAAGATACCTCCTCTTGAGCATAACATACAGCTTTTCCATTCTTTTTCTTTCTCTTCCTTGCCTTCCTCCTCCTGAAAGCCTCAGCCTCCATCATGCCTCTGAGGTTGTCAAAACCAGTAAGATCTGCAATCACTCTGTACTCATCTTCATATTTTCTCTTCTTCAATTTATTTGCATCTTCACTTTCACTGTCCGTTATCAAGATCACAGGTTTCTCTATATTCACCATTATTATTTTCTCTGTTTTACTTTCCTGTAAAATGACATAGAATCTAATTCAAACATTGAGAGCATTCCTTTTGATAAAATTGGAATAGATAAAAATAACTAACAAAGACATCTTTAGGCTATGGATTATAATTTATGATAGCCAAGTCACCTAAATCCTCCAGCCATGTACCATCTCCAAGCATTTTCACCATTTTTTCCACTCACTCTTTCCCAATAACCAAACAGCAAAACATAACCAAAAATAAATCAAAAAATAAAATAGAGATAGACCCACATACAGTTTGTTTCTTCATCATTTTCTTTATCTTCCTTCGCTCCCTTCTGTTCCTCCTCATGGAAGCCTCAGCCTCAATCATGGCCCTGAGGTTGTCAAAACCAGACAGGTCTGAGATCTGTTTGTACTCTTCGTACTTTCTCTTCGTCACGTTAGCTGCGGCAACCTCTTCTTCTTCACTGCTACTGCTATCTAATAAGATTACAGGCACCTGAGCCTCCATGGTTGGACGCAACTCAGAGCTCCCAAGTCTCAGCTAAACCACACCAGTGTCCGTTTCCTTTTCGGTTCAGTGTTTCTTTTAGACAAAAGGAGTCCAAAAACCTTGGCTAGATTCGTCATATTTGCTAATTTTGCCGATTACCAGAAATGTGCCATCAAACACTACTATTTCTGAAAAATTGAAAACAATACTTTTCTCCTAAATACCAGAAATGTGTCATCAAACAACACTATTTTTGGAAAAAGTAATTATTTATCTCAATATTTTTCTTACATTTTTCTTATCTTATAAATGCAATAGACTAATCATTAAATTTGTAAATTCGTGTGAATTCTACGTAAATTTAATAATAAATTCATCAACTCACTATGAAAATGATTAAAAAATGAATTAATTATATGATAATACTTTTCTTCTAAGAGCATCGGTAGATGCATTAAAAGATTGATAATAGTTAATACTTTTCTTCTATATTCTTGGTTGATTTCACCTTATTGGTACTTTTTTAACATTTTCAAGATGGAGATATTAATATGGCACCCCTAGTTATTGCCATAATGCCATCCTTAGATTAAACATTTTCTTGAAGTGTTGGAGATAGTGTCACCTTTAGTGGAATTTCTAAATCATTGCATTTCTTCTGTTTCACATGACACCACTCATAATTAGAAGATTTGGTACGATAATGGAGCTCAATTTACTCAATAGGTGTGCTAAAGTAGCAATGATGTTTAAGTTTGTGTATTGTTTTCTCTTGATGTGACTAGAAGTCTAGAATTACCACATTGATCAAATATTTTGTGATCTTCGATGGATTTTTCTTTAAGCAAGATGACAAGCATACGGGAAAGCAAATCACAAATGTTTGTGATTTTTTATTTCCATTGGGAAAGCAAGTCACAAATGTTCCTTTTTCATCTTTTCAACACTCATAGTCATTATCGTCAGTTTCATCGTCTTTATCAATCTCTCTCAATTATCACCATTGAGACGGTCGGTCACTTACCCATTTGGTTATTTATAAGTGGCCGAACCATCCCTTGCTGTTGGACCACCTGAAGCAGTCAAATGAGTAGTCACCACCACTAATAATGATAGGATAAGCATAACCTAAAAAAATTTGTGCCATTGATTTAAATTAAAACTATCGTACAATACAGTATATGTTGCACCGATCTGAATCCTAAATTGACTTCCACTTGTAAGGGAGCTGGGAAGCCAATGGTGAATAGGCCCACATCGTAATACTATGTACACATAATAGAGTAATCTAGGCCCATTTGGCGGTGAGGAATGAGGATAATAACAAAAATAGTATATTAATAGGAACAACCATTTTTGATATTATCTATATTTTTCACGTAATAATATATAATAATTCCCCAACTTGAAGAGCATCAAAAGATTAACGAGAAGATTCAGATTTATTATCCAATATCCAGTATCTCAAATGGAAGCGGATGTATCCATTAACCGAATTATGATTTCTGCAAAACCCTAACAAACTTCTCTTTATTGTTTGTGTCTCTGAGGAATTAGGGTTTTTTGTTTGTTTGTTTGTTTGTTTATTGTTTGGGAAATCTCAGAATTTGATTTTGGGGGAAGATATGAGTCCGACTCTGCTTTTCTCGTTGCTCTCTCTATTAGCCGGTTGTTATATGGCGGCAGCGAATGTGGTGCTCATGGGGAACAACGTCACTCTCTCTTTCGACGACATCGAAGCTAATTTCGGTTAGTTTTCTGGGGTTCTTCCGTTTTTAACGTAAATTTCATGTTTGGATGCTGAGAAAATGTGGGAAGAAGTAGAGGAATTTGTATTTGGGTGTTTATATATTATTTTTGGTTATATGGGTATTTAAATTTCGATTTATGGGGACCTGGGTATTTTGCAATTTTCACACAGGCTGGGTAATTCATCTGTTGGCTTAGTTGAGTTGAGTTGAGCTGTTTCTCTCTCTTTTCTGTTTTTTGGCAGACAAGAGCAACTTCATTAGTTAAAGTCGTAACCCAAACGTTGGAAAAGATTGAAAATTTTGGTTAGATTATTGTTTCTTGTAATAAAGATGAAACTTTTGAATTTACTTATGCTGTCGAATGGCAAATTTTGTTTGATCATGCATATATGTTACGTTTACCCAATTACCTATAACTTGTAGTTTTTTTTTTTTTTTTCTCTCCTATTCTTCTGAAGAATTAATCTTTTCCAGAGTTTATACTTCATTAACTTTTCATTAATTCTAAAGAGTCGTGTGTGTATGATAGGTGTATATGTTTACATGATATTTAAGTTAATGTATTTTAGATTTCCAGGAAGAGAAGATGCAAAACTTAAGTTTAGATTATTGAAGGTGTTTGTTGTGTTTATGCGACTCCGTGTGCATATGTAAGGCCGCATGTACTGGCCTGTAGTTCTGTGATATGTGATGTTAATACATTTTCCTCGTTGTGTTATGCCTTGTTTTCAGCTCCACCGGTTAAAGGTTCAGGGGAATGTGGGGTATTATACGCAGCAGAGCCTCTCGATGCATGCTCAACATTGACAAATAAAGCTGAACAAGCTTCAAATGCTAGCTCCCCATTTGTTCTGATTATTAGAGGAGGCTGTAGCTTTGAGGATAAAGTTAGAAGAGCACAGAAAGCGGGATTCAGAGCTGCAATTGTCTATGACAATGAAGATGATGGTGTCTTGGTTGCAAGTAATGAGCTTTTCCTGCATGAAATCAAATCAAAATTTTCCTAACAGTCATACTGATGCTTGTTGGTTAATTAAATATATCTTTACTCATAATATGATACATATAGAAGTATGCAAGTGCTTACATACTTTCTACTGGGATAAAAGATGAGGTTTTATAGCTCACCCAGCTTGACCTTAGACAAATGATGTAATACTTTTATAATGGTTATACAGCAATTGAGTTAGGGATACGAGTCTCCTGCTAATAAATTATGTTGCTTGAAATTTCCATTGATATGATTTCTTTCAGCAGTGAAACAGTAGTCTAAAACATACCTGATCAGTTCATTGGTGCACTATATGATACCTGAAAGGTGTCAAGATAACAGCCTTGTACTTTTACCAGATGTTAGTAATATATATCTATATATATATGACTGACAAATATATGAATGTACAGTTGTATGTATATTCTTGTTGAAGCTTAAAGGTCATAGGGTGTTAAAAAATGGAAAAAGGCAAAAAAGGTAACCATCAACCATAGGGCTGGGCACTGACCGGGGAATTCACTATATTCACATATATGAATGTTCACTACCTACAAATATATGAATATATAGTCTTGTCCCTGGGACTTCAGCTCTGAAGCTTAAAGATCATAGCGCATTAAAAAGTGAAAAAAAAAGGTTACTGTGAACCTTTCTGAGTCTATCAATTTTATGTGGTATATCAGTTAATTTTGTCTGTAACAGTGCATTCATCTAACGTTCTGCATATGGATTTGTTAAATAATATGTTTAACCTTCATAGCTAAATCATGTGCTTTTACATTTAGCGATGAAGACCTTCTGTAGGTGATTAAAAGGGGGATTTATTCTTTTACCTGGTGTCACTTTATCCTCCTAAGGTTTGTTCTATTGCGTTTCGCTACTTAATCTAGAGTGAATATTGAGGTGAAGTGGATACTTGATGACAAAAGTTAAGTGGGACAAATCTCAAGGGGTAAAGTGACACTTTCCCAATCAAAAGGTGGCAAAGTGAAAAATGGAATTTACCATAGGAGGGGCAAGTGTAATTCACCATTAGAAAGGGTTAAGGTAATATGAACACTCCCATTTTTGTTTTAAAACTCAGTTGCAAGTAATATCTGGAATTCTAATCGTGTTGTTTGTATGGTCTATTTTCCATGTTTCTATAATAGACGAATTCTCTTTTATTGATTTGCATCTTATGCTTTCTTCTTTTAATTAGTAACTAGAAATTTTGTTGTTGCGAGAATCCCTAATTAACTCTCATGGGCACAATGCAGTGGCAGGAAATTCAGCTGGTATAAAAATTCATGCTGTGTTTGTTTCTAAAGCTTCAGGTGAAATACTAACAAAATACACGGGCTTATCTGACATGGAGCTATGGATTATTCCAAGCTTTGAAAACTCAGCATGGTCTATCATGGCAATCTCTTTCATTTCCCTACTTGCCATGTCTGCTGTGCTGGCTACTTGTTTCTTCGTTCGCAGGCATCGTGTAAGACGTGAACGACCTCTAGCTTCTCGTGTCCGGGAATTCCATGGGATGAGCAGTCGACTAGTGAAAGCAATGCCAAGTTTGATATTCACTGCTGTTTTAGAGGATAATTGTACTTCAATAACATGTGCAATATGCCTTGAAGACTATAGTGTTGGAGAGAAGCTCAGGATTCTACCGTGTCGTCATAGTAAGTCTTTCTTACCATAGCAAAGATGGCAGTGTTTGAAATTTTACTCTATTAACTGTATATGAGATTTTAACTTCAGATAATGGTGAAGATTTTCAAATTAGCATGATTTGAAGACCTACAAAGTTGCAAACTTTTAGTATGTGACCTAGCATTAACATAAAGTAATCAAAGAAAAACATCTGGAGGAAAATGTACTAGTCTGGCTCTTAAAATTAGATGGCATCATAAAGCTTTATGAGCTAATTGTTTTGTTCTACAACATCAATTATTTCATCTAGAGTTTTCTTTTCATGCAAGGCTCATTTAGAATCCCTCTAATTTATTTTCTTATTGTGCCCAACCCTGAAATCTAAGCTTAGGTTGTGTTCAGTCCTAATGGGTTCATGAAGGAGGATCATTAGCTGTGGCTACGACACTTGCATGTTTCATGGGTCATTGCATTTTCTATTTTCATAGCCCGACAAAATAATCCATGATTTTGGCCTGATAACCCGTGCGTCTTTGTTACTGAGCAAGAATGTTTCTGAAAGTGTTTGCTGTGCTTGATTGTGCGAATTTCATACCCACAGCCAAAAATTATGTTTGGATGAAGGTAGTTTCGTACAAATTAGTAGGTGGGAGTATTTTTGCATAGATGGAACTGTATCTTATTTTGTGTTGAACAGTATCTGTCATTGGAGGAAGTTCATATTGGTTTATCGATGGCATAAAATTTTCGAGGATTCTTTTGCTACAGCTTATTTTATCTTCTTTCATTACATTCTCATACGTTAATTACCATGCACATATATTTATGATGTTTGCGGGAATTTGACAGAATTTCATGCTTTCTGCGTGGATTCCTGGCTTACTTCGTGGAGAACCTTCTGTCCAGTTTGTAAGCGCGATGCAAGAAGTAACACAGGTGATCCGCCAGCTTCTGAATCAACACCGTTGCTTTCATCCAGCCCAGCCTCTGTGGCTTCTTCTGTGTTGTCATCTGTGAGATCGTCGTTTGCATCATCACCAGCCGTACAAATAGCACCAGCATCATCACGATCTCCTTCAGTTTCTCGAATTCACTCTTTTGCTAGCACTCCTTATGGTCAGCAGTCCCTCAGTTACTACCGCCAATCCCCTCCCATGAGTGTAAGCCGAAGCTCAGTAGATCTCAGGAATGCATCATCTCAAAGATCTCATGCTTCCCATTTGGTTTCACCCCATTCATTGGGTTACCCATCTTTTTCACCACATAACTCAAGATACATGTCTCCATATATTCCAAGCACAAGCTATGCATCACCGAGCTTTGTGAGTTCGTCTGGTCATCAGCAGCACCCACTACATTGCAGCGAGTCGGCTGCAAGTTTTTCGCCCTTTGCTTCTGCCCAATCACTTCCGGATTGCTGAGTCAAAATTTAGCATGAGACTGACAAACTGGGTAGATGCTGCCAAGAGCTCATCAGATGGAGTCAAACCAACATCCCTGAGATGATTTTTACCTCTGGCTTGCACCGCAAAGTTGCTGCATCGTGATATGATTCTATTTGACTTTGTTGCTTGAGTCATCAGTTTTCTTAATTGTTACTTGCTGCCACCTCGCATGTACATTGTAGTATAGGATTTGTGTCATTTCTTAAGTCGCGAGTGTTTTGTGCTGTACTGGATTGCATTAACATTGGTGTTTTGATTGTCTTCGTTTGTGAGTATAGTAAAACCACACTGACCAGACAGATGTTTGGGGATGTGCAGAAACAGCTTCTTTATGACTTTGCTCTTTATCAAGAATCAACTTCTTTCCTTTTTTCTGGATACTGTTTCTCCTTTCTTTTTGTTGTCATGGAGCTGAAAATCTTGAAGATTTCCAACGTCAAAGAGATCATTAGCGGGCTGATGTCAAATCTGATTTCTGTCGTGTTGAATTGACTGGCTTTATAAGAGAAGCGAGACTCATGGCCTTAGTCCTCTGAACCAAACATTGAAGGATCTATGAATAAATTGAAGACTTAATTTGAAATCTGTCCAATTAAAAGTGCCAGCTAACTTTTGCTCAAATAACTTCATTAAAATTTGATTGGGAACTTTTTTTTTTTTTTTTTTTTTTTTTTCTTGGATTGAAATCTGGATGAAGGATATATGTGGCAAGAGCGGTGAAAATGCTTGTTTTGTTTTTTGCTTCAGATAAACTGGCTTTTGACTAATTGGAAGAACAGGATAAGATGTGATTAAACGCACCATGGAAGATAAGATGACTGATTTGACATGCATTCCAATGAACAAATAACAAGTTGCCTTATTTTATTAAGATGAAGAGGCAACTAAATTGTGTATTCCATATCCATCAGTAGCATTAAACAATTGTCCTCAGGAGGTAGTTCAATTAGCTGTGGACCATGCCTAATGAAGCGGAGTTTAATAGTTCCAATCCCCCCTCCCCTTCCCTTGAGTGGACAGAAAAAAAAAAAAAAAAAAAAAACAAACAAACAAAAGTAGCATTAAACAATTAGAAAGATGTGATAAGCTGAAGATAAATTCATATCCAAACTTTCTTTTCTCTGATTATAATCCATGGTAGGTGGTACAGTGGTACTAGGACCAGTGAACTGATTTTCTTTAATTAAGGGATAACTTAAGTCTCTAAAAATAAAAAGAAAAAAAACAGTCACCTAAAATATATGTTCAAACATATTTGTTTTTATGAATTTTTTTCAACTCAGTTTATTAAAATTATATTTGTCCTAAAAGGATGTGAGAAATGATAAGAGTTTTTTTTTGAATAAATTCTTTCAACTTAGTCTATTAAACTGACGTATACTCTATTAAAAATATGTATGAGAATCACATGATTTAAGTACATATGACAATTCAGTAGAATAGATTAGTTAATCAAAAGTAGTATAAAATTGAACCGACAAAGGTTTGTGCATAAATAAGAGTTTATACAAAAGATGCAAGTGCCAGAGAACCTCCCTCAACTCAAATGTCTTCGTGCACATTGTTGACTTGTTTATAAGCATATTCTGGACTAGATTTTCAGTTAGAAGCCCCCCAAATGCCCGGCTTTAATCTTCCTTGTCTCCAGATCTATAATCTTTACTTTCAGCCTCCGAATCGGAACCGCTAGCATGATCGGTCCGGTCTCGAGTACCAACCCTCAGAGGCTCTTCTTTATTGATGGTTTGGATAAGCATCGCGACTGCAACCACAAAAACAATCAAGAATACAGTTCTCATGCCAATCAATGAATTGATGAAGCCAATAAAGGATGGACCGCCAATTCTTTTCTTTTCTGTTCTTCCTTCCCTATATCCTTCAAGGAATCGCGAGATTTGAGTTGCCTGATCCTCGTCATCAATGCTTTCGGATCCAATAACCTAACAAATCAATGAAATAGTTAAGCGTCGGAAGCGTCAATGAAGGGACAATAGAGCAACCTTTACGTGTCAACATGTAAGAAACATTTTTATCAAGGATGCTGAAAATATTCAAAATTATGTTATGTACATACTATAACAAATCATACAGTACGGTCCATGTGGAAATTGTAAATTTTTTGCTTATTGCATATCTGAATGCATGATTCTTACATGCATTTTGGACACATGTCAGTATAATAGACTTGGTTGGAAGAATTTTCTCCAACCCAACTTGGACGAAAACTTTGTCCAAAAGTCAAGAACCACAAATATAATATTTACATAAGCTGTTTTAATGAAATCTCTCAAGAGACTTCACTTCTATCCTCAATGTAGCACAAAAATTACAAAAATATTACAGATCATCTGAGGGATGTCCCAAGAGGCAATGTATTATCTATGATTCTATGCCTATGGTATCATCATCACAAAGCTAAAACGTCCAGTGAAATTTAGTTACAACCTACAAGAGCAGGTGAAAATGTAGAATTAAACACAATAGACTCTATAGGAGTAAGTAACCATACAACAAGCCCAACTGATAACCTGTACATTAAGCATCCAGACATAACATTTCCATCGGTCCTGAGGTTTTCACATATCATTCAAGGATTTTTTTTTTCCAAGTTGGAGCCTTCATGTTTATATAGCATTTCCAATGAGAAAGTTCCTTCTTAATATTTGCTCAAACCAAGGGAATAACAAAATCTCAGTAAATGATCTCATCTATGATTTATTTGGTGAATATATTCACGACTTAAATTATTTCACTGTATGAGCATGCAATGTTTAACATCAATAGTAAAATAAGTACAATATATTAAGAAAGTCTTAAGCTTTTGGACCCCCAAACCTCTAGTCTAAATAGGAGAATGAATCATTTTCTAATTTACTAGGTAGTAATTGAAGTCATCTTCTACACAACCCAACATATAGTCCTATTACTCGTGTCCAAGTACAAGCACATACAGGATCAAGAGTTAAGCATACTAGTAAACAATGTCTTGCTGCACCTAAAATAAGCAATTCATTCTCTCAAAATTATGTCATGTTATCATCTCACACCTAAAATAATGTGCAATAATAATAATTATTAAAAAAACTGCAACCAAATATCATCTGCAAAGCTAAATTTAGCATAAAAATCTAATATAATTTTTTTTTTTCTTTCTGAAAAGATAAAACTTACTGAAAAGTACTCCTCATCTCCATCCCAAATGACCATTTTTGGCAGTGTTGTCTTTTTGTTAGCTCCAAATGTGTCGGCAAAGTCTTCCCATTGTTTGACACCAACATAACCAAACACTAGGTCACGATTTGCAGATGCAGCAGCCTTCAATAACTTGATAATTTTATTTGATTTCTCGTCTGTCTCATCCTCCACAATTGTCAGGGCAATTTTCCTATCATCGTCTTTCAATGTCTTCAGTGAGTCGATGTTTATTGGCATGGCCAGAGGGAACAAGCTTTGTTTTACAAAATCCTCCAAGAATTGCTCTGCATATTGAAAACAGAAAGGTATAAACAGCCTTTTCTTTTCACAACCAATAACAGATCTGCTGATGATGAATGAAAGCTGAAGCACTTAAGGGATTATAATTTGATGAAATGCAGAAGAGCTCCATACAGGACAGAAGGAAAATGGAATTTCCAAAATATATAGTAAGAAACCTAAAGAGTGTTTATGCTGAGCATATGGGTGTTCAAGGTATCTTGGTTAAGCAGATTAATGTTCAAAGTCAGTTTCAGCTTGGCTAAAATTTGACATGATATGTTTGTGCTTTAATCAATAAAACTGGACTTTGAAGAGCTATATTACGCTTAAATTAGCTTGCAACCCCCATTTGTTAATTCCAAGGAACTCAGCCAACTGCCTTTCTAAAGGAAGTCTGACAAAGCATATTGATTTTACATTCTTAGTGCAAAATATTTCAGCAGAGCGAGAAAGGGAGGGGTGGGGGGACCTGTATACAGACTAATGTCCCTAGCTGAGAATGGACTGTCAAGCTTAACTCATTTAAATAGCAACCTTATGTTATTGGCCCAATTTGGCTTCATTCTACTGCTAATGAGCTCAAGCAAGCGTATAACAAGCTGATACACAGAAAACTTGAGTGTTCTGGTTCATCTTAGAGTCCCACATATGATAAAGGTGGGTGGGAAAAACTATTATTGCTCAAAGGTATCTACTTGAGGATGTTACATGTTAAAATAAAGTAGGATTAGATTATTTGAACTATGTAATCTTCTATTAATAAGAAAAAGTTTCTGTACTTTTTTTCTTAAAATGTTATACACAGCCATCTAATTAGATAATTTGTTGCTGTTAATTTAAATATAAAACCTAAGAGAAATTTTAGTATAACCCAGATAATGATTTTTGGCGGGCACAAAATTAACACAGGATCCTTTTGCAAAGAATAACAAGATCACTATGTGCAAGCTAATTATTGAGTCTTTGTGACAACCTAGGGTAAGGTGAAAATGAATAGCTGCGCAAAAGCTGTGGCATTAGAATAGATATATGGCGGCTAGGATAAATTGTGCTAATTAGAGTTCAGCGTAAGGTCAGAGATGGATGTCAACTATGTAGTGGAAAAGTCACAATTACAGAAAACCCACTACGACTGAAGCTAAGGATCCTTCAAACCTCTTTAGCAGCTCGAATGGCTAGGAATGTACTTTACTCCACATAATTTCGTGAAGTTATTCACTGCCTCCACCAGCATTCAGTCTGTCTTAAAGGAAGAGATGTTTCAGACTACATGGCAGGGTAGTATATTTATTTGGATCACAAATCAGCTATTTTGTTTTTCGTGGTTTGCAAGTTATAGAACATCAAACAGGTTTTTCCTGAACTGTATTGATAAAATACTTCCGCATCCCTTGTCATATGATTTCCTAAACTTATTCCACCATATCACTCTATAGATAGATACTATATTTCTGTATGTATGATTATAACCAAGGGTCCATGTACGAGGAACAATTAACAAGATCATTGGTTCTAATAGATGCATTGTACTCATCTACCACCAAGAATAAGCACACTCAAAGAGGTCTCGTCTCTTATATGCCAAGAAGGGTATTTTTTCTTCTTCTATTAGGTAACAATATGTATTGAAACAGCGCAAACAATGTGTGCCACCCTAGTACCTAGGAAGTATACAAGGGAAACGCAACAAAAAATCAGCTCAGGCTAACACAAAAGCTTAGGTAAAAGTAAAAACCCAGCAAATTTGAAAAATTGAAACAATATGTTGCTTCCATCCAAGCCTATCAATGGTCTTTCAATCAAATGATATGTCCTGCCCCCATAAGGTGGAGGATGAGGTCAGGGATCCAATTCCTTGTTGATCAGTGAGTTATGTATTTTACCAATAAAATAAAAATAAAAAGAAATGGGCAAGTGTCCACATCTCAGCCACCCTACATTATGGTAATTCGCAGGTATCGAATACGAGCAAGACAGCAACACAATCGCAATCACAACCACACATGCCTATTTAACCAGGTCACAGCTATTTTTTGCAGATATAATCCTCAGTAGGAACAAACGGGGCCTAAACACAAAGCCAGTTCTCACCAAAAAAAAATAAAAAATCAACAACAACAGTATAAGATGTCAGATTTTACAACATTAAAATATCATATTCTGCGAAAAACAATTCTAAGAAGCACCAGGGTCAATATGCATGGGCATGAAGAAAACTGATAAATTCTAAATTCTATAAATTAGACATTCATATAAGGTACTTAATACAGATGTAACATGATTTTAGCAGTTAGCTGGGCTAGCTAATCTGAGTAAAAACTTACCTTCAAAGGGGCCATAAAAAATGCTCTGCTCATGGTAGGTTGGATGAAGAGATACCAAAGCGGGAACCTTGTCAAAATCATATAATACCATGATGTCCTCAGAGAAATCTTTTGCCACAGAAAACCATGCCTTTTTCTTATACTTTATGGCTAACTTTGATATCATTGACTCGTTCAAGCCAAAGCCTATATATATAGGAAAGTAAGTGCCAGCTGTCTCAATGAAGTCACTGATAGCAGAGTCTGAGTCAAGAACCGAAACATCAGGAGCAACAAATTTTTTCAGATAACGAGCAAGTAAATCTGCTTTCCTTGGTCCATTATATTCTACAGGGATGCCATGCATAAAGATCATGAGGGTAGGAAATGCACTGCATCACAGAAAAATTAATGGTTCATGGTCAAAATATCATTAACTAACAAGGTTTGCTTTCTGTAAATAGCGCTTTTTTAACACATTGAGAAACATATTCTAAGCAGGAATTCTGACTACTGCCATACTAAAAGCATCAATATGGTGTCGTAGAGCAATGTCCTAATATTCTAGCTCAATTCAACCGCAAAACAAATCCACGATATCAAACAAATAGACAAGTGTGATTAACATCAATAGGGATGGAGATGAAAGCATACTCAATATCGTATTTACGAGCAAGACGGGTAAATTTGTCAGCATTTACTTTCGCTATAACTATGGGCTCTTTCAAGCTGGCAAGTATCGGGGCAGCTTCATCTAACTGCAATATAATAATTAAAGTTGTTAGTGTTCTAGCTTTAAAAAGATGGAATGTAACCAACAAAAGGTCCAATAATTTAAATGAAACAGAGAGTATTGAAAGAAATTCCAACAAACCGTTCTTGGCACAGCAATAAGCTATAAAATATGAAACTAAGCACTCCAAATAAACAGGGAATTAAAGAGAACACAAAAGTAAATGCCAACAAGCAATTTACAAGTTTCATGCTCCAGAAAGTTTCTCAAGCATCACGCGTGACTTCTGCCAATTTCTATTTCCTATTCCTACATCACACATTTGCCACACCTATTTCCCAATGTGAAGCCGTGAGGTCTTTTATACGGGAAGTGCTGAAGTCATGTTAGGTGGTAACACGTGACTTTTGAGAAAGAAGTAGAATACAGTTGTAAAGCAAATGGCGAAGTTCGATTACTGATGAAGAATATAGAAGCCTAGAAGGAATTGTGAGCTGGGCTGGAAGGATGATTTAGCAGATACATTCAAACTGCACCTTGTGGGCAAGGTGCTTTGAAGGGGTGGGGTATGTAATGGGTCTTTTAGTAGGTGTGCATTTTGTAATTGGGTTGTATGTGTTGTAAATGAGCCAAGATGAATAATGGGTTGTGACCCATGTTAGTTGACACTGTAGAGTGGATGCCATTGACAGCACTTGGCGCTGCTTTGTGTCTTTTGTATATGGTGCAAACTGCCATGTGAGAGGATCTTTAGCTTGACATTGGATGTCATGCTACTATTGTTGAGGGTTAGACTGATTGTAGCATAGTAGTATAAAAGGGCCCACGTGTGGAATTGTGGGGGATGTCCAGAACTTTGATCCAGTTTGCAGTTTGTTTTCTTGGAGGCCATGTTGTCTTCGAAATAACCCTCTCTATATTTTCCCAAATTTTCAATTTCAATAAATCCAAATTACTACAATTTCCTTCACCAATCATTCAATCCAACCAAATCACCATACATCATTTTCATAATTACCATAAAATTACATCAGAAAAATTGTGTTCATTACAGGGCAGTATGCACACGCTACTACAAATTCATTCTTCACAGAGTTGGTAAAGGGACAGATCAAAATAGATAACCTTCCCAGCAAATACTATGACTCGCCCCTATCAAGAAGAGAAGCCACGGGCTACTATATCAAAGTTGGATCCTTTAGAAAGAAAAATTCTAAAGCAAAACTTACATTTGAGACAGGATCAAATGATATTTCCCATTTCAAAGTTTTAGATCGCTTTGTTTAGACGATTTACATAAAAACTGAGAAAACCCATGTTAAAAATAGGCTCCTTATGAAATCAATTGGGGTGGGAACTCAAAATCCAAGCTTAGTTTAAGTACGTGGATGGCACTCTCCTCTGACCCAAAACATGCTAAAGATTGTTATTGTGAATACAAAATCACAAATCTAGAATTACCCATTAATGAATTAAACACAAAAAACAAAAAACAAAAACGCAAATATCATAATCCAATCAATATTTCCGAAAGGGAAAGAAATCAGTAGAGAGTGTGTGACCTGGGGAGAGAGACGCTTGCAGTGGCCGCACCATGGGGCGTAGAAATCGACGAGTATGAAGTCAAAGGTAGAGATGGCCGAATCGAAGTTCGACTCGTTCAGCTCCAACACCTTCCCATTCGCCGTCAACGATTGCTCACCACCCCCAGGAGATGATGACGATGATGATACTATTGACATCAGCAAACACAACAGCATCGTCAAAACGCGATTCTTCATCTTATATTACGACGACGATAACCTGAAAAGTCTGACGGTGTTTCTGTTTTCGTTTTCTTGCTTCGTTGCTCAGCTGCGAGCCTTGTTACCCTGTTATACTATCGTGTGCCGGAGTCCATACTACATTACCATGAATCTGTGCGTTGGATTTGAATTTCTTCCCTAGCATGTCCATTTAAAGAAAAAAAAAAGTTGATTGTGCCACCTAAGATATTTTCATATGGATTTTGTTATCTACATGACTACATTAACTTCAAAAAATGGATAAAATCTTTAATAGATAAATGAAAAATTAGAAAGAAAATTTTCCCAATGAGTATTCACAATGAAAGAGCTAAATTTTTATTCAAAATAACTTCTCAAAACTTACTTTTATTTAATTTAGTTAACGAATTCTTAAAGAATAATGCTATGAACCATTTTTTTATCCTCCTAAAGCTGATGTGACTTTTAAAATCACCATTAAATTTTAGATGAATCATACTTGAATTTTGATTCAATAGTGATTTTGAAAGCTACATTGAGGATAAAAAAATGATATCTAGCATTACTCATTTTTAAATGCCTCTATATCTGATTAGCTATATTTCTATCTATTTTATTAAAATATATATTTTTTTACTATTTATTGGGAAAAAGTTTTGGGAAAAGTTATTAGGAAAAAGTGAAAAAAGTTTTGTGAAAAAAGAGAAAACATGTTAGAGAAACAATAAAAAAATAAAATGGGTCATTGAAAAGTGCTGCTACATATAGCTTTTTTTTTTTTTTTTTTTTAATCCAACGTAGGGAGTTTTTTACAAATCTGATTAGCCATTTTGGATAAAAGTAACATTTGACTCTTCCATTGTTAATGTTCTAAGGAGTTGAATCATTTTACTAGCGCTTTCTTGAATCATTCAATGTCGGTTCGTCAGAATTTTCAAGACCCAATTCAAACCAAACATGTTATAATCAAACTCGTGGTTGACGCGGAGGAGGTGAATGCTAAGTGGAAAAAAAGGAGCATGATTACAAAATGTATTATGTAATTCCTTTATAAGTTGCATATGTTTTTTGCACTTTAACGTTTTTGCTAGTACTATAATCATGCAACACCATTTTGTTTATCGTGAGTAGTATTTGACCAGCCGTTACATTCTAGTACTCTGCTTCTTTTTAAATGTCTCCCCGTTCTCTGCACATTTTGATTAACTTCATAATTACTTCAGTCGATCTTTGTCTATAATGAATACTTATTTTGTGGATTAGGAGGAATATAATGGAAGGGAAGCAGAAAAAGAAGGTAGCTGTAGAGCCTAAGGCTGTTTCCTGGCGGGAGAAGAAAAGCCTTGCAGACAAGGAAGAAGAAGTCCTGCGAAAAGAAGTAGAAGATCTTGGTATATGGGTGCGTGTCTTTCAGTTGATCTCATTGTGTTTTATAGCTTTGCATATCTTTTCTAATTTGTAAGCAAAATTAGATAAAGGAAGGAAGAAAGTAGATTAGTAATTGCTTGACATCAAAGATTTAAGACATTTTTATGGTTATCTAATTCATACTGCACTCTTTTAGCATGCACATAACCTTGATAGATAGGCCGAAAGGTCGTTTCTACTGGTTGTAGTGGAAGCATTCTCATTTCGTTTCTTTTTGGGTGGCCGTTGTCCCATTAGTTATCTAAATCTCTCGTAGGGTGTCCTCCTCTTCTTTTTCTTTATTTTTTCCTTCTTCTTTTGTAGTCTGTTTTGGTGTTTTGTTTATGGGATCCCGATCTCCTCTCATTGGAGGAAAAATTTGAGATTCTCCAATTAATCATCCTGGCCGTCTATTTTTATCCAACAGCCCACACCACACTATGTGTCCCACTCAAAAATAAATAATAAAATATTAATTAAGTTTTAAAAAGAAAATAAAATAAATACAATTTTTTAAAAATATGGGGTGGCCGGCCACCCAAAATGAGCTATGGGGTGGCTTGAAGCCACCCCCAAGGGCCGGTTGGGGGTGGCTATGGCTCAGCCGGCCACCCCATATTTAAAAAAAAAATTATTTTACTTTTTTTTTTTTTAAAAAAAAGTTAATTAATATTTTATTATTTATTTTTGAGTGGAACACGTGGCGTAGTATGGGCTGTTAAATGAAAATGAACGGCCAAGATAATCAAATGGAGAATCTCCAGTTTTCCCTCCAGTGAGAGAGGATCCGGATCCTTGTTCCAGTGTTCATTTGCCCAGGAAAAGAAAAATGATGGTGTGCTGTTTTGTTTTTACAGGTTCAAACCATGGAGTCCCTGACAGATGAGCAGAAAAAGGAATATGTAGATAACAGACCTATCGAGCTAAAGACTGTGAAGGTCCAAAAAAGCAAGCATAAGCAAAGAGTAAGATACAAGCAAATAAGACACAAAGGGTGGTTTGAATTTCACTTGCTCTAACAATAATTCTTTGTGATTTTGACGACTAGGTCATGTTGTTAGTGCAGGTCCAAAGAGTTGAGAAATCTAAACCTTCAACTTCTAGTGGTATATTGGCTTCTGTTTGGAAATTCCACAAAGAAGAGGGAGAAGAAGAGCCAAATTCTCACTTACAACCATGATTTTTTTTTTTATTTTTTTTACAAAGGCGGATGAACATTGCCATATCAGCACAGTAAAATAAGAATGAAATAAAGATGTAATATATAACATTAGTCTTAAAGTTAAAAAAAAGGGATACATTGCAATAATTAGAGGGAATCAAAGACTCAACAAATTGAATAGATTCGGGTTAACATCTGCTTTTTTCAACTGTATAATCTATCTGTATTCCATTTTTGTACACACCTAGAAATAACCCATCACATTGGGATGCAAAATCCTAGGATCAACTATGATCTGACCACCGTAAGAACAAACTCAAGAAAAACACAAAGCACCAAAATTCAATTGGCTCTTCCATTCCTCCCACCTTTTTTGCTAACAGCCTCACACAACCGGCAAGGCAATGTGTCAAGGCTCATTTCACGGGTCCTTCCATAGTTACCCAGTACACCACATCTTCTCCAAGCATGGTACTCTGCATAGGCTGCTGGGTCATTGGCAAGGGCCTTTACATAAGAAGCCAATTCCTCCAAGGAGCTGAATTGAGTCCCATCTATGATTGAATGTGGAGGGACAAAGTCCCAGACATTGGGTGCACCGAAATAGATTGGCACTGCACCGGAGTCTAGCGCATAAAATAGCTTCTCTGTCACATAACTCTCTGTCATGGTGTTTTCAATGGCGAGAACAAACTTGTAGTGAGACATGGCACAATGTAAATGGTCCCACCATTTTGGGGTGATGCTGGCATCGTTGGCGCACTCAGGGTAGAGAGATAGGGCCATGTCTCGGCCGCCGACATTGTTCAAGCACTTGCCAAATGAATGGTGAGGCAGCAAGCTCAGAAGCTGCCTGGCCAGTTGATTTCTTCGAGGAAGGCAGCGTGATGAAGACCAATATACAAGTGTATCCTTAAAACAAAGCAAGGAAATTAGTACAATATATCAGGATAGCTTCTTATAAGAAAGGCACAAGGCACAAGCATATAAGAAAGCTCGGTACTTACATTGTTCTTCAAAGAAGACACATGATAATTTCGACCATTATGAAAGAGTGCACCAGCATAGGTCGACTGAACGTCATCTTTGGCGTGATAACTAATAAATAAATCCTCTACCCCTGACCGTTTCCTGCCAGCCTCGAGATCCATGTACACACGAATTGGATCTCCTATGCGTCTCTGACAAACATAAGAAAAAAAGCCAGAATGAAGCAGGCAAACAAGTGTTGTACCAATAGATTGTCAGGATAAAAGATTAAATTACTACAGATCGACTCTAAAGCCCGTAGGTAAGAGAAGAAAAACTTCAAGGGGCTAGGTAGAACCAAAGGAGATAAACTATATTTAAAAGAAATAATAAAACTGCTGCTTTAATTATTGGTAAAATGCTTTAAAAGCTATAACTTTCGACAAGATAAATTCAAGGCGTTTCTCTTTTGCACGTGGGATTTTCCTGCCAGCCTAAAGCAACATATTACCAGAAGAACCTGGGTGAAACTCTGATTATCAGAGGTCAAATCATGATAGCTATCTAAATATGCAAGATAGTAATCAATCCCTTGAACATCAAAGCTTTAAGAATGCAATCTAAGGGAGCCTTATATAATGACACATAACCATTAAGTTTTCTTGCTAGAAGCTCACAACAAAAAAAAGGCAAATACTGCTAATTTAAGTTTTAAAAGGTTACCTGTCACCGACTATATATGTATCAGCTAACATTCTCCAGATACTTCAAAATATGTTTTAAGAAACTCCACTTATAGGTCATAAGTGGCTTCAAGATTTTTGTTTTCTTTAAAAAAACTTTTTTTCGCTCGGCAATTAACTCATGCATCCAACAGGAATAAACCCTGCAACATCACCCACCACCCATACTAAAGGGACAAAATTCCAACAACAGAAAGGCCATCAGCCATAAGTAGCTTCAATACGAATTCCTTTGCTTTTGAAAGATCTTCCATTACTTGAAGTGTCTAGTAGGCATACATACCCATGTCTTGTGAGGGACAGCTCCTCTAGTCTGAAGCAAAGGATCTAGATCCAGGTATCAAAGCTTTTGCAATTTACATTATACTTAAAGTTTGTGATTCCATGATCAATTGCACTCTTCAGTCTTCTGTAAACCAATATTTGTATGGATGCAATTCCTCTGGTCACATAACCTCACTTAATAAGAGATCACCACCTTTGACAAAAACCTGCAACTCATTCTCCTTTGCGCAGCATTATAATCCAATCATATTACGACCTTGTGAGATAAAAATGGCAAAGCATAGCTCCAACAGAAGACCCGCCTCCATTCCTAGGGAAAAAGACCTTCTAAAAGCCCGTTGGTCCCAATAACAATGAGACCTACCATATTTATTTTCATAATTTAGTTTCTCCATCGCTATCATGGAAGACGTTATGTCATTTCAGAATCGGAGAACAAATAAGTCTCTCAATAAGGTGTTCTCTCATACTACAACCAAAAAACGAATGCCAAACTGCACTGCTGTATTCCTCCCTTCATATTCCTCTATCCATCTCAATTTAAAACCTTCCATTGCTTTTTTGCCTTAGAAATTTTGTTTCAGTAAAAGGAAAGTATATTGTTATCTTATGTTAAAACATCTAATCCAAAAGCCTAAGCTAGCAGGTGGAGATGCTATCAAGTTCCGAACACAAACTGATCTGGAATTTCTTAACATCCCTCTCACGTCCACCCACAACCAAAACACAAACAGGGACAACTGGCCCCATTGAATCCAGCAGAATCAAAGTGAAAGTGATATAAGGACATTCGGATTTGGCACATGGAGTCCAAGAACAAAAAAAAAAAAAAATCTGACTTTGATAATGATACATACTAAGCACCGAACCTAAAAACCTGAGTAGGTAGGTGAAGACTCAAATTCCAGAATTTGATTCCGAATCGACTACCTCCATTATCCATATGTAGATCACAAACACAATAAACTAAAGGTAGCAAGCAGTACACATCTAGAAGTCATATAAGTAATGGCGTAATGCTCCTCTTATTTGATACATACCAGCAACCAAATCGCCTAAATCTAATCAAACACAATTTACAACAGGAAAAAAAGACCTTTATGAATTGAAACTTCCAAATCCAATTACTTAGGCTAGAAAGGTGAACAAAAAGAGTACCTGAAGCGGAGGAGTAGTGGTCTCGAACAACAAGGCATCGGGCTGGTCAGCAAGCACAGAAGACTTAGTCCACAAACAGCTCAGCCCGCAGCGGCACGAATACAAATTGTCCAAATTGTCAGGAATCCATGTCCACCCTTTCACCAAAACACTGACATGATCCAGTTTCAGCTCAGGGCATTCAAGTCCAAGCTCTTGCAAAGAAGAAGACCCATTGGACCGAACTGGGACCAACGCTTTGTGCATCTCCTTGAACCGAGCGCAACCCACCTGAGAGTCCCACTTCCGGAAAGCGCCGATCAAATTGGTAAATGGGTCCGGTTCGGATTTGGTCTCCGACAAACCGGGACGGTTGATGGGTTGGATGGAGCTCGATACGGATGGGAATTCGAGGAAACCGGAGAAGAAGAGGAGCAAGAGCGTGAAGCCCAACATGACGGCCACGGTGAAGGTGTTGAGGGGCTTCAATGGCATGGTGGGCGCTGATCTCGCAGTATGGGTACTCTCCTTCTCTCTCTTTTGAAAAGAGCAGAGAGATAATAGAGAGACTCAGTCAACGGATTTGATACATGACAATCCAAAGCGGAGACTCGGGTTTTATACTTTGTTGGGGCAGAAAGTTTTCTTCTTCTCTTCCGATATCTGTCGCATTGATGGATCAGAGAGGTTTCAAAATTGTTGGGGCTGTTTCGAGTATAGAATACGAGGGAACCCCGCTCTGAGCTGCCCCAATTGTTGGCGTTGGTTTCTTTTTAAGGAGCCTCAGTTGGTTCTGGGTCTACATCGGTGACTTACAGTTACAGAGACGATTGGGTCGGGAAGGAGTTTTGGGTTAAGAAATGAACAATCTAAGAACCGATCCAACCCGACCCGTGTGATCAGGGAAAGAAGTTTGTTAAAATTTAGAGAAGGGCTTAACTTCTATCTTTGCCCATTCCACATTTTCCATTTAAAAAATTCTTACCAGAAAAAAAAAAAAGCTTTTGTTAAAAATAAAAAAACAAATTCAATGATTGATATAATGGCGCTGCCATATCAATCCAATAAAATAGAGGTTGAACAATGGTATAGTTTGTAGCGTTACTTAAATAGTCATGCTATAAACGATACAAACATCCCATAAATATCTCACAAAACTGATGTAGTAGGATTTAATAGCCATTGAATTAGTCTTATCACATTAATTTTGTGAAATATTTGTGGAATGTTTGTAGTTTATAACATTACATATAGCATACCACTATGGTAATATGCTAACGTGGTATTGTCAATCAACTATTAAATCAATCATTATTAAAAAAAAATAAAAAAATAAAAAGTCAATGGTGAATTGGCAATGTAACATAGCATAATGAGATAATGGTGTGGTATGTAGCATTTATCTTACTCCTTAGAGAAATGATATATATTATAGCCTCATCTCACCTCTATACTACTGACTAATATTACAGGCACGTCAGACAGTAAGATGGAGGTGGGATGAATGTGTAATATATAGCATTATTCTAAAATTTAGGAAAACTTGGTTGGATAATTATTTATATCTTAAAAATATCTTAAACTTTTAAACAGCAAAAACATTTCTTTTAAAATGTTGCCAAACATGCTCCTAGGTATTTGAACGTTTTAATGAAAATTTAAACTGTTTCGCAGGATAGTAGCTTGGTCAATCAATTTTAGTTTGCATGACATTTCTTGTTGTAAATGAAATCTCTATTTTTCTTTTGTTATATTATTAATTGTTTCAAAAGTTTAAGTCGGTTGAAAATAGCGAATTTAATCATTTAATTAAATATTTTAACACATCCTCTTACGTGCAAGTTCAAACTCCCACTTAACAAGTGAGACTCAACATTATGAACTATTCAATTAAAATAAAATAAATAAATAATAGAAACAAAGTTACCTTCATATCTATTTCTCACTTAGACATGTAGTCAACTATTCTACAAGCACCCTTGCTTTTGCCTTATGTCCCTTTACATTTTACAAGTTACAACTCTTCAGCAGCTAAGCTGAACCAACCAGAACCCACTGAAGCAACTAACATTCTGCAGAACCACAAGAGTAACCAACAGTCCAGCCATCCTTAACAAAGAATCATCTGCAGCACCATATAGGCTATAGAAATTATACATCATACAAAACACAAATCCTTCCCTTTTGCTCCATCAATCACAGATTTCGATTCAGAAGACAGGGCCAGCTTCAAGGATCTCCTCAGTCAGCTTGTTATCCTCTCCAATCTTGTAATTCAGAAATACCTCAAAATTCTTCTTGAACAGACCCCCTAGCTTTAATAATGTATCCTTGTAGGCATCCTGGTCAGACCACTGCAATTCAAGAGGATCATGTACCTCATTAAAGCAAATCAAGAACATGCCAAAAAAAAATTATAAGCAGCAGCATATAAAATCAGTGGAAATAAAGAGCCAACTAACAGTATTTATAGGATTCAGTATTTCTGAAGGCACCCCCTCAATTTCAGTAGGGATCTCAAGTCCAAACACTTCAGTCTTGGTGTAGGTTGCTTCCAGAAGGGTCCCCGAATGAATGGCATCAATGATCTTCCTGGTATAAGCTAGCTTGATACGTTTACCTGATCCATAGCTGCAGAAAAAGTAGATGTCAAAATTTAGTCAATAAAAGAAATTTTATGAAATGCTGAGGAAGATTTGTTGTGTTGTTTATTATATATGATACCTCCCACCAGACCAGCCAGTGTTGACAAGCCAACCGGTAGCCCCATGATCTTGCATCTTTTCAGCCAGCATAGCTGCATACTTTGTGGGATGCAGCATTATAAATGCTGCACCAAAGCAGGCTGAGAATGTAGCCTGTGGCTCCTTGACACCTTCCTCTGTTCCAGCCACCTATTTTCACATGAAAAGTTCCACCAACAAAATTATGTTCTTGACAGCCTTATCAAATAGCAAACAAGTACGCTAAATGCATCTACTCGAGTAGGCTTATTAAGTACCAGAGCAGTGTAGCCGCTGATAAAATGGTACATGGTCTGAGCCAAGCTTAGCTTGCTCACAGGTGGAAGCACACCAAACGCATCACAGGCTAGAAGGATGACATTCTTTGGATGGGGTCCAACACAAGGAATTTTAGCATTGGGTATGTACTCTATAGGATAAGCTGCCCGAGTGTTCTCTGAAACAAACATAAGTTGAATCAGCATGAAATGATTACTGGTTTTGAAAATCTACATTTTATTCATATGATATACACATCAGCTGCAGAAAGAATCTAATAATAAGACCAGCTTGGTACCCAATAGCTTTTTATTTAGGGCTGACCATTTTTTGACATTACCCGCGAACCCGATATGAACCCAACACAAAATTGACGGGTTAGGATTGATGGGTCTGATTAGCTAAGTCACGCCACTTTCTTGGTCTAATATAGATTTCTTGAACATTTTAGGATATTCAGCTTTTCTAAAACAGTTTGTGATCTTTACCTGTAACAGATTTGTCTGAGTAATCCACTTCTCGAGTATGCTCATCAAACACAACATTCTCCACCACTGCCAAAGACAAGCAATCATAAAAAAAAGGAACAAGCTAGTAAGCAAATGATTTTCACAAACAAGTAATGTACATGAAAAATGAGGCAGAATTTACCAGTTCCAAACTTGATAGCATTCCAAATATCAGGCTCCTTCTCCTCTGACAAATCAATGCACTTGGCATAGCAACCACCTTCAATGTTTGACACACCATTCTCACTCCAGCAGTGCTCATCATCTCCAATCAAATACCTATTATGATCTGTAGACAGAGTTGTCTTCCCAGTACCTAAGACAGACGTAGATGACATCATTAACAACAGAGTGAAGATATGTTCTCAAATTATGTAAAGGGTGAGATGATACTATACCAGATAAGCCAAAGAAAAGGGCAACATCACCATCTTTGCCCACATTGCAACCAGAGTGTAGGGAGAGGACATGGCGCTGAGGCATGAGATAGTGCATTACGCTGAAGAGGCCTTTCTTCATTTCCCCTGCATACTGAGTGCCAAGGATCACCATTTCCCTCCTGCCAAGATTCAGGTCTATGCTGGTAGATGATGTCATGTAGTGGGTGTAACGATTACAGGGGAACTGCCCGGCATTATATATTGTGAAATCCGGAGTCCCAAAACTCTCCAGCTCTTCTGGAGTGGGGCGTATACACCTGTCACCCACCCGGTTATACTCTTCACATTTTTATCTCACAATTATCGTCCAATGTGTTTCAACTAACTCTTTGGCTTTAATTTTTTTAACAAGAACGGATCAAAATGTTAGTTGGGACTGTCATGTCAACATTGTGAAATAAAAATTCTTAGTGCTTATTAAAAGAAGGGAAAATACTATATTATGTTTTTTTGGAATTTAATACAAGAGTTTATAAAGATTTTAAATTTACGATATCTGACCATTTTTTTTTCTCAAATAAATAATAAAAGTATTTTATTTTAGTACTTACATGTTATGCATGAACAAGGAATGGTAAGCTCTGGCAGACACAATTCGGACTTTGAGGCGGTATTCTGGGTCCCAGTTCAAAAACTGATCATTCACATATACCTGAAACAAAAATTTCAGCCTCATTATTCCTCCCAAATTTGGACAAATGATGAAGATATCCATGAAAATTCTATGGTTCTTTTTGTTAATGTGTTTTTTAGATGTTGTTTTTGGCTTTTATTTTAAAAAATGTTCTGAAGTGACATATATACATTATCAAATTGTACGGGCCATACAAACACAGCTCATTTAATTAACCACTTGCATGCGTAGATATGTGGTTGGGCAGCTCAAAACTTATTTGAGCAAATAAGTTTCACATGTACAAACTTTTTCCGATTGTGGTCCGAGCTGCTAAATATCGCAATCGGATAAAGAAACACTTTTCATGACAGATAGAAATTCTAACAATTTTGCTATTTGAATTTTCAACAATCTAAACAATAAATATGAAAGAACTCTCATAAAACTTACTTGTCCGAACAAATTTTACTTAGAGTCTGTTTGATATTGCGTTATGAAAAATAAAAAATACTTTTAATACTTAAAAAGCTATTCCAAACCAAAAACTGGCGTGTTTGATAAAAAATTTCAAAAGTAATTCTTTGACTTTTTACTTTAAAAATTATCAAAATGTACTTTTAGAAAAAATTTAAAATGGTCAAATGAAACTTTTGTCAAAAAAACACTTTTTGACTTAAAATCTTTATTTCCAGACATAATTCTAAACATGACCTTAGCCTGCCGCCGACGAGGCAAATGGGAAATGGCACACCCAAATCCATGGCACTCGATTCTCTAGGATGAAGCCTAGCTAGGAAATGTATGCATATCCCTTAGATTTAGGAATGGATAAAGTATCTTCAAAACTCAAACATTGAAGGAAAAAAATTATTTTGAGTTAATAAATAAATATGTACATCCATCCACCATTGACTAAAAATATTGCATTTTGAAGCTGTCATTACCAGCTATATATTGACACGTCCACCCCATGCATATCTGAAACGACTTGTACGAAGGCAAGTTATGACTTTCTAATAAAAAAATATAGTATTTTTGGACCAAAACTTCAAGTAATTGCTTTAAACTTATTATATTTAGATGAATGATTCAATGTTTTGACCCCAATAAAAAAAAGAAAAGAAAAGAAGAAGAAGATGATTAAAATACCTTATCCAACGAGTTCAAATAATCGACGGCTCGTTCCCTATTAACCAGGAAAGTTTGCTCGTCCATTTCGATGTTGGGTGAGCCCCTAATTAACAAGATCAAGGACGTCCATTAAGTCAACGTTGAAGAGATGAAAAGTAATGCTACGTCGTTTAATATTAGCATGCAAATTGCAAAGACACTTACTTTCCCCACCAAAGCTCATCTTCCGAGGTTTTCTCCTTCACTACACGTTTGTCTCTCGGCGCCCGACCCGTCTTTGCTCCGGACAGAGTTGCTAAAGCTCCGGTGCATGTTATAAACGACCCTTTCTCATACTTGATTGCCTGCTCGTACAGTTCTGTACGTACAACATATATATATATATATATATATATATTACATTAATTAGATTGTGGATTAATTAGCCTTAATTAAGAGCAATGAAAATGAGAGAGAAGAAGAAGAATGGACGGAAATTTTCTCCAAACCCCGTTAGAGGAAAATATTCTTTAACTAATTTAAAATAGTGTTAAATCTTTATAAACATTTAAAATGCACATTAAATTTTTAATATCATTAATAACATATTAATGATATTAAAAATTTAATGTGCATTTTAAATGTTTGACACTATTTTAAATGAGTCAAATAATATTTCGACCTAACTAGTTTCCAAACGGGTCTAGTTTCGAACTAGGTCAGAGAGAAAATGTCCGTCCAAGAAGAATTACCAGCAGGAGAAAGATTGTAAAGGACGTGAGTGAACTTGAGGGAACTATCACTGACGGCGAGGGACAGGGAGAGGGAAGGAGTGTAGGACTGATGCCCAACGTTGGTGGGCACCCGCGGGCTCTCTGATTTCATTGCTGGGTCCCCTTTCACCAACTTTGGCCCCGTCTCCCTCGTCAGCGACGCCAGCGAAGCACTAACAAAAACCAAAATAAGTAAACCGCCGTACACTTGCGAATTTTTACCACATCCAACCAATGAGCTTTAGTCAACCACTCCTTTTCTTACCTTCCGTTGACCACCCTCCCACAATTCAGGAGATAGACCTTTATTATTATTATTATTATTATTTATTCGAGTTTTTTGTTTAGTTTGCTAATTAGTCGGGTAGTAAATGTTAGATATCAAATTTTTAATTTTTTTACAATATATTTTTTTATTAAATATTTTCAAAATTTTTCATTATATTTTTAAAAATATTTAATGAAAAATTGTAATGGAGTCAGCAGTGGCAGAGCCAAGATTTTCTTATTGTAAGGGCGAGATGTAAGATATTTAATTAATATAAAATAATATTATATTATACTATAATTTACTAAAAACTAATGTAAATTATTTCGTTATTTCAAAGTTCCAAACACTTTGAAAAAATATTACATGTCTAATTAATTACTTTTAATATTTAATTATCTATTAATGGTATGTAATTACTTTTGAGTTATTTTATTTAACATTTAGAAAACATATTCATGTTAATTGATATAAGTCCATTGTATTTTTCTTATTTATCCTCTTAAGAGTGGCCGTATAGCATTGGGCAGAGGAGAAATGTTTTTTTTTTTTTTTTTGAGTGGGCAGAGTTTACACTAATTAAAGTGGCTGAAATTAACACACAGGAAAAATAAATAAATAAATACTGAAATGCCAGTCCACGTGGTAGGCTGAAAAAAAGAAGGAAAGTAGGTCCCTCATGTGCCAGAGAGTCAGAGAGAGAGAAGAAAATATGAGACTTTTGAGAGAGAGAAAGTTCCAGAAAGGAGAAATAAACTGTACGTTTGAGAAAAATGGAGAAAAAGAGGGGAAGCATGAGGACTGGATGAGAGAGATGGAAGAGAGAAGCTGAGCAAGAGAAGAAGAATAAGAAGAAAAAAGGAGGAGAGAGATCAGTAGGGAGAGGAAGAAGAAAACGAAAGGAAGACTAGAAGAGGAAGGGTAGGCATAAGAAAACTTAAAACACTACTGCTCAGAAATTTTTTTCAGGATTTTTTATGGAGGGGATCACACAGATCCCCTTTCTTACTATTAGCATTTAAAAATGTAAAGCTTGTGCGTGATACATAATTAAATCCTATATATAATAAGATTAAGCTTTTATAATTATTAATTATTAATTATTAATTATATTTTTACTTTTGATTTGAATGGTGCTTCCAATATATTAGATTAACACCTCGTTAAAGTGTTTATTAATTTCGTGATAGCTAATTACCTAATGGACTGGAGTTGCTGTTGGTGGCGTTCCTCTTCGGATGTATAGGCAAAGACTCCCAGAGCTCCCCTGATCGGAGTCGTCGGCGCCGACCTCTTTTTCTGAAGGGAGTGGAGCTCGTCGATCGTATGAGCTCTCACCGGAGGCGTGCTGTCGTCGTGGCACACCTCCCTTGAGTGGTGCCCGGGCATTTGGATCCTCGCCAGCCCCTGCCTACGTCCAGGTCCGTTGTTCTCCATCTTTTTCTGCCTACGTGAAAATGAAGATCGAAGAATATCACAAATTCAAAACAAAAAAAATATATATTCTCGCCAGAACACACAGAAAGAGAAAGAGTTCGAACCGGAACTTTTTAACGGCGAAAGTTTACGAGAAAGAGCTGAAGATCCAAGGTGAGAGGAATGAGCGCACTTGACTCAGTACATTTGCAGAAAGGCCACGCAAAGCTCGCTTTTATAGGCTTCATTCCAACTCCGAAGCTTAACTCGGGTTCACGTCTTTAACCATGGTTGGAAGGGAAATACACGTGGGAAATCTTCAAAGACCGAAGTTGGAAACACGTCAGCACCTTAATTTCAAAAGATATATTTTTTTTAATTCTATGTTAGATTTTGGCTTGGAGATATTTTGTTAAGATAAATAAAATTATTCCGTATAAATGGTTATGTTATTTTTTTGGTGTTTTAAGTTAAGGTGTCTGTTTTTTATTGGAGAGTACAAAATACCTAATTTACATCACGTCCTAATTTAAGTCATTATTCTAATTTATTAATTTTATTTGAACCCGGACCCGTCGTTCTCTGCTAGATACATGTCATTAGCAAAGGACAATGTCAAAACGAACAAAGTCTTTTATATTTTTTTAAGAAAAAAAATTGTTTTGGGTAATTAGGACACATTGGTCCATACAATAACGGAAGACTTTTATTTAAAAAGCACAAAGAAAAGAAAATGTACAATTGAAACAACCCATTGAACGTGTGATGAGCGTAACATGAGTAATAAAAAAGGAAATTAAATTAAAAAAAAAAAGGTTAATATAATAAAATTGAGAAATCTTAATTAGTAGGATAATCCAGCTTTGAATCATCTTCTACTATATGGGGTTTAAGCTTACAATGAAGAAGATCTTATCATCAGAATCAGCACCAGCGAAGCCATCATGTTGGTGAAATTAATAATAGATTAGATGGTCAAAGAAGGCACCCAATTGGTCTACTTCTCTCCCGGAAATTGCTCTCTTGTTTTTTTAGGATAATCTTCCGAGTTTTTAATGTTTATTTTATGATCACCGCCACCAAAATGTTTGAATAAAAGACAGGCAAAGGCTCCAGCTCTATGCCAAACCCATAATGCTTTGCTATCCCATTGCCGGGTGCTATGGCTGTTTTTTTGGGAAGTAAAAGAACATTAAATATTGCAGAAGAAGTTCTGGCAGTGCATGGAAATTATGCAGAAAGGTATTCTATCTCATTATATCTTTATAGAGTAATATTAGAAGTTATATATTATTAAAAAAGTATAAAATTGAATGGTTGATTGGGCTTATTATGTCAGCTTTATAAGATAATTATAGAATAAAAACATGATAAATACTTATAAAGTTATATGTATATGACCATCGATAATGAGGAGCTAGTGGGATATAGGCATCATATTAATATCCATCAATAGAAGAAGGTTCATAATTCACAAGAATGTCTATGTTTGTCCTCTATGTCCAAGAGATATTAGCAAGCAACGTTACTATTAATTTTGATTCCACAAGGTTGCATTTGATGATCTCGATCCCGAATTTAGAATTTGGGTAAAGATTGAGAAGAGCAATTTTGGGGTCCGATGTGTTTGAGTAGGTGGACTTTATAGTATGATTTGTTCGAGATTTGTTCTTTCTCTCTCATTCTCTGCCCAAATTCTCTAAAATTCAATTAGAAAATTACAAGAAATCATTATCCCGCATCGGAAGGTTTTAACAAGCATTCAAATGGAGACTCAAAATAAACAAAATTTTATGAATTACCCTCTTCTCCTTCGGAGGATCTTATGAAACCTTCTTGTCTGTGGTTCGGAATGTCAAGGGAATGACAGTAACTTGAAACCTTGTTGTCTTTTTCAGAAGATGCATTTTTCTTCTTCTTCTTCTTCTTCTTTAAAAAAAAAAAAAAAAAGGTTGTAGGTATATGGGGCCTATGTGCTACCCCAAGTTGTTGGGCTTGCGCAGTGTTCAAGTTTCGTAATTAAAGGCCCTCGACTCAATCCGCAGTCCAGCCCAGCTTCTTGTCAGCCCTCGGCTTGGGCCTAAGACTTCCATATGTGTGGCCCACTTGCGCTTAATGGGGTATTCCTATATTTAGCCAGTTAGGAGAAGATATATATGTTTTGAACTCAAGACTTAAAACACACATAGATGTTTCTCTCAACAAAAAAAAAAACCATACACACACAAAGATGATGCTTTATCACCAATTTGTCAAAATATTAATTAAATTTATTTATTCTTATAAGTTTAAGCTATTCGAATAGCTGGTAATTTAACATGGTATTAGAGCAAAAATTACAAGATCAAATTGAACCCCCCCCCGACTCCCATAGTTTTCCCAATTTCAATTAAAATATTTTACTGATTGTTCCTATCAACTTAAACGTTTAGATAACGGATAATTTAACACAAATATTGTGTTAGAATTGTTGGGTTTCCATTATAGTTCCTGCATGGTAATTATAATGAACCGTCTTTTGATTCAAGGCTGGTTTTCTTCTTATTTCATTCCCTCCATGAAGCAGATGAAGCCTGCACCAGTAAAGCATTAACGTACAGTACTTGGACAGAATATAAACACAATTGAAAGCCTGAAATCATACTCCAAGGTTGTATCGATTAACAGATTTTGAGAAAAACCACGCAAACAAAGCATTTTTCTAAGCACATTTACACCAAACACAATGCCCTGAGTGGTTGGAAAGTAGCTTTAATTTGTGCACTAAATTCTAACTCCTTTTCTTGAATAATGTTTGGCAAAAAAAAAAAAAATGTTGGGAGCAAGTTGCGTAGCTATCTTGGAATGCACACCAATCATGCACTGATTTAGAAAGGAGAAAAATTCAAGCTAAAGATTGCCTCATCTCAAAACCCTAATTCCATTATGTTAACGCAAAGGTGAGATCTATTAGACACGAGTCCAAGTATCAGTTGGACATCTGCTCTAGCTTGTCTGTCTTCTTTCATCGTAATTTGTAAAGTACAATGAAGAAAAAAAAACAAATGCAGCTAAAGCTAGCTGATGATGTTCTTGTTGGCAATCTTCAGCATTCCGGCAAGACTGTCTGGTTTTATTTGTTTTTATGAATATCGATTTTAGGGTTCTGAAACAAGTTGCTTGTACTTGATAATTAATTGAACCTCTGCAACTTGTCAAATTTTTCTTGTGTTTTGTAGCTTTTTTTCTTTCTTTCCCCTACAACAATTATTTCTTATTTTGATCATGAATCTATGATCGATGCAAACATATCATTCAATTTTATTTTATCTTTTTATTTATTTTTTTATCTCAAGCAACCACATGACGTAACTTGAAATCAAAATCATAAACAACACGTTTATTATACGCGATAAGTTCGTTCATTTTAATTTATTAATGTCCAACTGTGTGACTAACTTTTTGGGGTATCAGTTTATCTTCTCTTATCTAAATATCATACTTTTAAAAATTAATTATGTTTCGGATCTATAAATTTTTAGAATCATGGTAATGTGCATGTGAGTACTGTAGATAGTTAAGTAATCAAAAGATGAATATAACATTATTAAGCCCAAACCATTTTGAATTAAGTTAGTATCCTAACATACTACATATCAAAGTCTCACTCAAAAATTTCCCACATATTTATCTCCCTAAGAGTAAATATACTCCATTCTTCATTTTCTTCGGTGCGTTCCTTGAAAGTTGGCTTGATATGCTTTTCACTTAGAGTGGGATAATTATGTTAGAATATTAATTAAATTATTAAATTTATATGATTTAACAAATTGCATTGACCAAATCTGTTAGAGAATATGAGGCCTCTTATGTATTATCAAATTACTCAATAAAAACAAGATGTAGCCTATAGCGCTTTAGTGTGCATGTGGATGTAGGTTATATGTCGAACCACCTTAATATCTTGTGTCTCTGTCTCTTTATTTATTATTCCGTTTTATATTTTCGCATTATGAAATCTGTTATGGTATCAGAACTAATAGTCTATCGCCAATTATTAGATTCTAGAGTTCAATTTTTATCTTCATTTGATCTTTTTAACTTTTAAGCCCTTGATTCAATTAATTGTAAATCTTGCAGTGAAATCTTAAAAATCATATCCAGAAATGTGGGTATATTTCTTCTCCACGACCATCTGAATAAAGTTGTGGCAAACACAAGCCCTGAAATCTTCTTAGGCAATATCCATCACATCTTATTGGCACCTTATCTCTTTCTCGACTCTATCTTTCACTTTCTCAGAAGCATATACATATATATCTCCCCACCAAAACCAGTAGAGTCTGCCGTGGCACCTCTCACCACCACTGGATCATTGGTTTTGTCTTCATCTACGACAGCAACAGCCTTAGTAATGGTTAAAATTGTTACAACATTATCAATTTATATTAATTATAGAAAAGGGCATCCAGACAAGTAAGAGAATCAAAGGAACATTGATAGTTTGATACCCTTATTTGATTTTAGCCGCAGTTCATGTCATTGTCAGGCTTTGTCTCCATCCATCCTCAAGGCAAATCTTCCTATCACTCCAAAAAAAAGAAAAGGCAAAAATCTTCCTAAGTGTAGCACCATTAATTAACATAATTAATAATTCATTTGCTAATTAAGTTTGAAATCATATATATTAAAGTTATCATACTATATATATATTGGTCTCAAATTTAACTACATTGTATTGGAATTAGTTAATTATAACCTTCCATATGTTTAAGTTCCAAAAATATATTTATCAATCATTACATACTTATAAATTACTTTGTATCATCATGGACTTAGGGCTTGTTTATGATTGCGTTTGAGAAATATAGTTTTTAAGTCAAAAATAGCTCTTGGGCAAAAACTTCATGTTTAAGCTTTTGTTAAAAGTGTTTTTTTTTTTTTTTTTTGGGGGTGAGACTATTTTTAGGCTTTTTGGACCCTTAAAAGCGCTTTTAATTTAGTTATCAAATGAGTACTTTTTTTTTTTTTTTTTTTTTTTTTTTCAAACAGGCTTTTTGAGTATTAAAAGTATTTTTAGGTTCTTTAAATGCAATCTTAAACAGACCCTTATTAAACTACATTATGGATAAAGGCCGGCCTCGAGGCTAGCCCAGAATTAATTCACTTAAATGTAAGCCGAATCCCTTTTGTATAACCAATAAATTTTTGGACAAGACTTGAAGGGAAATTTTCAAAATCAGGAGGGCCATGCCCCATAATTTCGTCCTTTGATTAGTTAGAGAATCAATCCATTAAGCCTAGAAAAAAAGGGTTAAATATAAAATTGGTCAATGTACTTTTGGTGCTGGTTAAATTAGTCATTAGGTTTTTAAAAGTGATAAAATTATTCATTGTATTTTTTATTTTTTTTGCAGTGTAAAATCAATTATTTTGTCTAATTCTGTTAACGATGATTTTTTGTTAGGGGCGATTCCTGGTTATAATTAAAGAATGGTGATATAGGGGCAACGACGATAAATTAAGTGAAAAGAAAACCCTTGATTTCATAATGGGTTAAGTGCAATTTTGTTTTTGGTGATGTGACAATGCTAACATGGAGCCAAGGGATCAGATGGAAAAATGATTATGTGGAGATGGTGCACGTAAACGTAGCACAACTTGATTAGGCCAATTGACCTTTTTTTTTTTTTACCACGTGGCAAACAACTTACTAAACAAAATAGATAAAAAGATTGATTTTAAACCGTTAGAAAGTACAATAAATAATTTCATCACTTCTAAAAACTCAAAAGATTGATTTAATACCCACCAAAAGCACATGAACCACCTTTATATTTAACCAAAAAAAAGAGATAGTCATCCATTACATAAATTAAATATGCACACAGATAGCCAAAATAAAAAAATAAAAAAAATTCCCTACTCAATTATTTTAGTATGCAATTGGGTGAGTTATTTCCCTTCCCATTCTTACAACAAAGATAAAATTATTTTTCACGAGCTAACTCAATCAGTTAGGGATTACACTAAAGCAAATCTATTTTTTTTTTATTATTATTATTTTTGTTTGTGGGGACATTAAAAAAAAAAAACTAGAAAACCAAATCCTTAATTCAATAAAGTGGGATCCAAGTAAGATAAATGACAGGCTGACATTGAGAGATGGAGAGGAAGAGATAGTGGATGGGAAAGAGTGTGGATAAAACGTGCACTTGCACCCGCCAATCAGAACTCAAAGAAATCACAATCCCTCACCCATCCTCAGCCCCTCCAAATCCCAATAATTTCCCAAATTTTCTCCGTTTCCCATTTAGGTTATAGGCCAATTAGGCATTTAGATTTTAGGACAAAAGGTCTAATTTTACTTTTGTACAACATTCTACCCACCAAAACCAAACCAAACCCCTCCTTTCCCTTTTGGCTGGCTAATCAAACACAACGAACACATATAGTATTCGTTGAACAGCTCCACAAAGGCGCAATTTTTGTGCTTCTCTCTCTCTCTCTCTCTCTGTATCTGTGTGTGAAGTCTAGGGTTAGGGTTTGGACTAGCGGTGTCGGTGGCTGAAGCGATGGCGGTCTCGACGACGAGCTTCTCCGGTGTCAAATTGGAGGCTACGTTCCTGAAATCTTCGCCGGCGTCGTCGTGGGCCTCGCCTTCATCTCAGCTTCCGATTCTCCGGAAGCTCATTCGGGGAAAAAAACCGCTAATTCAGAGAGGAGTGAGGTGCGAGGTCGCTGCCTCCGATGCTCTGGTTCAGACCGATAAGCTCTCCGCTCTCGAGCAGCTCAAGACCTCCGCTGCTGACCGTAATAGCCTGCATTTCTCTCTCTCTCTCTCTCTCTCTCTCTCTCTCTTTTTTCATTTTATGTTGCTTTGGTGAATTGCATTTTTAGGTATTAAAATTGTTGTGGAATCTATAATGGTTTTGATGATATTTGTTTTGTATGTTGAAGTTGAATGTTCCTCTAAGATTGTGTGCTTTGGATTATTCTGACATAACCATCTATCTTTGCCTTAAATTATGTAGGGGTACTATTATAGATGAGAAGTATGGAAATTGATTATTCTCTTGCATCTCAAGAAATCATAAGAATATTGATGATACGATTGCTATGACATGCCAGAAATCATTTCCTGAGAGATTTTGTGGTTTCTAACAAACGTTCGAATCTTAATGGCTGCAGCTCTGTGACTCACTAGCTCCAAAGCACCTTCATTCGTATATATGGTTATTAGGATATATTTGAAGTCAATTATAAAAAAATTTATTCTGCCTGCAGTTTAGTATGATTATGCTTTGACTTAATTCTTTACTCTATCCTCTTTGTTCTTAGTCTAGAAGATAAAACATTATTACCATGACGCTGAACTGTTCAGACTTGTTTTTTTTTTTTCAGGATATACAAAAGAAAGGAGTAGCATTGTGGTAATTGGGCTTAGTGTTCACACTACTCCTGTTGAAATGCGTGAAAAACTTGCCATTCCAGAAGCAGAATGGCCTCGAGCCATTGGGGAGCTGTGTAGTTTAAATCATATAGAAGAAGCTGCTGTTCTTAGCACCTGCAATAGAATGGAGATATATCTTGTAGCTCTTTCTCAGCATCGTGGTGTCAAAGAAGTGACTGAATGGATGTCAAAGGTGCTCTCCTTCTCTTGATCAATACTTGGATTGGTTTACCATTCAAATTGTTGCATCTTAGAATTTCTTTAACTTGTCCAGGAAAATAGAATTGCCTTGTGTGATAATGACAAACACATAATGGATTGGTCATGTTAAGAATGTTGCTAAGTAAAGTGCGCTGCAGATGGCTTTCTGATCAAGATCTGCCATGCGTGTGACCTTTCAAACAATTTATATCTAATCCAACTTGTCCCAGTGGTTTTTGTTGTCCAATGATTTTACTTCTTATTGTCATTTACTTTTATATTTTTCTTACTCTTTCCATTGGTGATCTACTGTTCAGCCATGTAGTTTGTGGTCTTTTCATTCACCAAGAGTTTGTTGACACTGTTTTGCAGTAACATGTTCCTATCACAATTTCATGAATGTGATTGTATTGGTAAAACTTTTTTGCTTGTTCTTGGCAGACAAGTGGGATCCCTGTTTCTGAACTTTGCCAACATCGGTTTTTGCTTTATAACAAAGATGCTACACAGCATATTTTTGAAGTATCAGCAGGTCTCGATTCTCTTGTCCTTGGAGAAGGTCAGATTCTTGCTCAGGTTAAACAAGTTGTCAAAGTTGGGCAAGGAGTCATGGGCTTTGGTAGGAACATTAGTGGGTTGTTCAAGCATGCTATAACAGTCGGAAAGCGTGTTAGGACTGAGACTAACATTGCGGCTGGGGCGGTTTCTGTTAGCTCTGCTGCTGTCGAACTGGCCTTAATGAAGCTCCCTGACTCCTCGAATGCTACTGCTAAAATGTTGGTAGTTGGAGCAGGTAAGATGGGGAAGCTTGTGATCAAGCACTTGGCAGCAAAAGGTTGCACACAGATGGTGGTTGTAAATAGAACTGAGGAGAGAGTTGCAGCCATCCGTGAAGAGTTGAAGGGTGTCGAGATAATATACAAACCCCTCACAGAAATGCTGACTTGCGCTGCCGAAGCAGATGTTGTGTTCACTAGCACAGCATCAGAAACCCCACTGTTTTTAAAAGAGCATGTTAAGGACCTTCCCTCTGTTGGTCCTGAAGTTGGGGGTTTGAGGCTTTTCATTGATATATCTGTTCCTCGTAACGTCGGCTCATGCATCACAGATCTTGAAAATGTGCGAGTTTACAATGTTGATGACCTTAAGGAGGTAGTGGCTGCTAATAAAGAGGATCGCCTTCGGAAAGCAATGGAAGCACAAGCTATTATAGCTGAGGAATCAAAACAATTTGAAGCATGGAGGGATTCATTGGAGACCGTTCCTACCATTAAGAAATTGAGGGCTTATGCTGAAAGAATCAGAATGGCGGAGCTAGAAAAATGCTTGTCAAAGATGGGTGATGATATTCCAAAGAAAACAAGGAAAGCTGTGGAGGATCTTAGCCGAGGAATCGTGAACAAGCTCCTTCATGGGCCAATGCAGCATCTGAGATGTGATGGGAGTGACAGCCGGACCCTGAGTGAGACCCTTGAGAATATGCATGCTCTTAATAGAATGTTCAGCCTCGACACAGAGATATCTGTGTTAGAACAGAAGCTTCGAGCCAAGGTTGAAAACCAGAAGTAAGCTCCCTCGTCAAATTTCATTAACGACACACTTCTTTCTTTACTTCCTCAAAATTGAATAAGAGGAAATTTTCCTCCCCTTGTCATTAGAGTGTTGGCACTGTTGTTGTAAACTTGTAATCTTCAATTGGATAGATAAATGGTCTATCAATTTTTTCATTGGTGTAAGACACTTGGGCCTAACTGTTATTTGAGGTTCCTTCTTGCGTCTGTGCCCTGTTTCTAGCGGCCATTCGGCTCTGTAGGATACTAGTTGAGCAAATTATAAGGTGAGCTTAATCCATGTAATGATTGTTTTCTCCATAGAGTCTATGGTCTGTATCTTGAATACAGTTAATCCTTGTAATTAATGTACCTGATTATTTCAATATGGAGATGAGCTTGTAACTAGTATCGTCCTTGGATTTCTCTGGTGAATTTGACTACAGGATCTCCGATTCTATACAATAAGTTGGCATCTTTCTATTACTTTTCTATCGATATTACATGGATCAGGATATGATATTTTACAATTTCTAGCGTATTCTACTTGATAGATTTCTTTAAATCTCAACCATGTTTTCAAATTAAATGATAGAAATTGTCATATTAATATTTAATTATTGATCATATTTATCGCATCCTATGGTAAATATAAATAATGAGGTAATAAAATGGTGATAAATATGATAAGTAGCGTTAATACAATGACGGCACGCTAGGCACTAGAAGAAGGCTGCAGAGAGAACAAACAGTGAGAGAGGTCCGATAGAACCATCTATGATGATTAAGTTAGAATGGGTAGGAAGAAAAACAAATTGACAGAGTGGGAGTGTAAAAATGATTGTGTACCTAATGGAGGGTTTTTTTTCCACCTTTCCTTGCTAGGATCTTGGGGCTTCCCTCTCGAATTCAATTAAGGAAATCAAATGTTTTTAAGGCTATGTAGTCGTGGGTGTGAATATTTTCTTTCATGAATATCGAGGAAGGCTGTTATTTGACCTGGAGAGAGAGAGAAAAATTGTCTCCGGTGGGTCTCATTTGATATAAGTGCGTCCTAGTCTAGGCTAAGAATGATCTTAGGCTTGACCGACATGCCTTTTTCTATTCATCTGACCCTTATTCATTCTGACAAACCGTTGGACTCTTAGGCAGACGGGCCTGTGGGCTCTTTAGTAACTAAAGACTTCGGCTGTGCTTTGGGCCTAAGGGGCCTTTTGGTCGACAGGACTCCTAGGCCTAGTGGGACCGGAAAAACTAGTAGTCCCCAACTTCTTTGGCCAACTTGATTACAGATCGGTCCTTAAAAGTAATAGCTAGTGGGTATTTTCTCAACATATGGTCCTTTAAGGACCCTTCGGTCTCAATATAAATAAACCAGAGGTTTTCCTTGTAGCCCAAGAAGCCAGTGGTTCGGACAAAGCCCTACCATTGAGGGTCCATCTTCGGCATGATCAGAAGCACCTGAGTCTCCCTGAAATGGTCACATATTGAAGGCAGGCAAAACATCTTCTCAAGGGATCAAGATTCAAGACTCTCTCTGTAAGGCTAACAATCATTGATAGTAAGTTAATTGGGAGAGGACGATCATGACAATTCCAATTACGTACTCTGATGCTGTCGGGCCCCCATAATAACCTCTCTCTTCTACATCGATAGAGACTCATGCACTCTTCCCTTGCTAAGTTGGCAGTGATGGCACCCACTGAGAAATAGGTTAGGTGCCATACCAATTACCAAAGAAAGTTGAATCTGAGAAGTCCCTTTCGGTTTGCCTCCGCTAAAAAATAAAAGAAAAAAATAGGGGGTAAAGATTGTAAGATTGAGGGAGAACTCCATTGTCTCTAGTATTATTTGAAGAGTAATTCTATTTACTAAACCGTAATACAATGGAGATGATATGATAATAAATATCGGCCATTCATTTGTTTTTCTTCTTTTTTCACTAGTGCATGTTAATTTCCTTTTCACTTTTTCTTGGCACCATCCGCGTGCCTCGACATGGACAAATAATTCAACACTTGGAGGGTGTTGGGGCCACTCACCATTCTTGCCCTCGTGCTTGATAAGAGACTAGTTATAAGGGCTTTCTTGTATGGCAGGAAGCATATTATTCCATTCAAACACACATATGGATCGAGCATGGCGCCACCTCTTTCACATGGCTTGGCTCCACAACAATTAACCGCCTAAATTGCAAATAATTTGGACAGATTCAATTGTTGTTCCAAGTAAATTTTGAGTTGCCCGACAAGCTCTCTATCGCATGTAAAACCCAAAGTTACTCGAACAAATTTTGAGTTACTCGACCACTTATACTGACAATTCAAATTCATGACTCATACATAAATTCTCTCGCAATAACTCCTTAAATTATTGGCAATGTGAACAGAATCGGGCCCTTAGGTTGTTCACACTCCACAGACGTGTTGTTGAAGTGATGCTGACGTGGACCTGTTTGTCTTCCCCACATCTGGAGAAAATTGGCAGCTTGCATGGTACTAAGAAGAAGGAAAAAAGGTCCCCATATATATACTCAGTTTTTTTTTAATCTACATTTGTACCTGCTTTGTTTGATCCATTGGCTGGGAAGTCCCCACTGTTGGTCGGTGCAAGTTTCATTGACGTGTGTGGCCTGTGGGGCATGCAGTGGAACGTGGACAAGACGATCTCCCCACTTTGGATGCTACAAACATAACTAGATAGATAGATAGATAGATAGATAGATAGAAAGAGATAAAATAGTGTTTGGGTCAATGACAGAGATGGTGATAGATTGGACAACTGAGTAGTACTGCTGCTGCCTGCTCGGATATTCATCTCTTCTCATGCATGCTTTGCTTATACTCCCTGTTCTATTCATTGGGCCTCGATGTAATCCCCAAGGGTTTTAAACTCTTTTTTTATGCACATCATTTTGTGTATTGGGTCTCAATGAATAGGAAGATCTGGGTAAGGATTATCACTTTCCAAGCATATAATAAAGATGTAGCTTAAAATAAAGTTGATAGGGAGTAAATGCACTAAGTCCCATGAACTACAAGCCATTTTTTAAGAAGTAACACAAATTAACATATGTGACATTTGAATACATCAAATTGCAGTTCGTTAGAGTTGATGTAGATAGAAAAAGTAAATTTAACAAAAATCTTTGGAAAGATTAGGTATCCCATCTCAATCTAATATTGACTAGACAATTAATGGGTTGACGAAAAAACATTACCTTATATCATGAGAAAGCATAATTTATTTATAGCGTATAAAGCTGATGTGGCTTTTAAAATTACCATTAAATTTTATATGAATCATACTTGAATTTTTTAACCCAATGGTATTTTGAAAAGCAAATCAGAGATTTTAGGAGGATAAAAAGATGGTACCTAACGTTACTCAATTTCAAAGACAAAATTACTAGATTAAATAATAATTTCACGTGGGGTCGGCTTCATCCATGAAAGTAACAATCCATTTGGAGGAAGAGTAAAGATATTCAAAAAAAATATATAAAAAAGAAAAAGAAAATGAGCCAATGGCAATCATATCCCTAGCATTGGGTGCATTGGGTATAAGCTCCTTAATAATTATGAATTCGAAAGAGGCGTCGTATTAAAAGATTAGAATAACCAAAAAAAGGGGATATGATTTGTTCATCATTCAAAGTCCCACCAACTCCATCATCGTGTCTTGCTCTTTTCCCAATGTGTAGCCTCTCCCCTCTCCTAACACTTACTAGACCACACTAACTGCCTTAACACAACATTATTAGTGTGTTTATGGACTCACTAATAATGTGAGATTACTCGCACCAGGCTCATCTTATTTAATAAGTAACTATTGGCAACTATTTTTTAAAACAGTGCATTTTAAAACTGGTAAATGGAACAAACACTTAGAAGAAGATATTAAAGAAACAGAAAAACTCCATTACACTAGAATTTACACCTCTTTTTTTTATGTTATGGGAAGTTTGTTCATCATAAATCCCTAAAAAGTACAAATGGAGTCCTATTAAAGACGAGATGTGAATTTGAATTGAATAAATAAGACAAGCTTTAAGCACCCAATCACCTCCCCTCATCTCAACCAGCTCTGCGTAAAGCGCCGCGCCGTCTCCTATCGCTTGTCCCTATTTATCTCTCTCTATTCCTTTTTCTTTTTTTCTTTTTTTAATTATTGGACCAAAATTATTAAAATCTGGCATTTTCAAAGCCGTGTAAGTCACTGACTCGATTCAAAGACTTCTTCATGATGGCTACCTTAGCCAGCTTCTCAGCCGCTCTCCAAGCCGATGTCGGCGTAAGCGGCTCTCCATTCTCATCCACCATATTCGCACCCATCGCGTCCCTCTCGTGCCCTCTTCTCCGTTGTAACATCATCGTCATCATCTGTTGCTGTTGTTGCTGTCTCCTCCACTGCAACTCAGCCAGCTCAGCCTCCAAGCTGCGAACGTACTCCTCAACCAACTCAGAGCTCGACTGCAACAACAAGGCGCGAGCCGACGCTAGCAACTGGTGCGCGCTGGACAGCTCCTCGTGTTCGATTAGCCGCCTGGATTCGGCTATGGCCCTGGTCGTGATGAACAAATTCCTCAACCGATCGATCCTGGGGGTCGACGATCGGACGCCGTGGGGACGCGGCACTAGTAGAGCCTGTTCTTTGCCGTATACCACCTCTTGGGTTGCTGGGTCCTTGTAAAGGCAACGAAAAGACATCACGTGGTGGGTACCCACGGTAGCGGACGTGGGAACCCTAAGCTCCACGAGGAGCTCTCTCTCCTCCTCGGCGTACATGTCGCCTAGCCGCACGGAGCCCGAGCCGAGCACTGTGGGCCGTCCGTTGCAGGAATAGATGCCTGAGATCTCAGCAGGGGATGGGAATCCAAGTTGAATTCTCAGATCCTGGACCACCACGCTCAACAAGCCGCCGACGCATTTTGCGAAGGAATCCTCAGCCGGTTCGTGCTCGTTGTCACCGAACCCAAACTTATGTACCGGAATCTCAATGTGAGCGAAACGAGTGGAAGACACGTGGCTTGAAGCTTGACGTTGATAGTTATTGGAGTGGTGGACCCTCCTCCGCCCGTCATGATCTTGACCGTCCGATAACAGCATGATACTGGCAACAGGGTTTCGCTCCCTCCGATCCTCGAGCACCTTGCTGGCTTTTCTCAGAGCGTCTCCCACGCTGGTCCCTTCGCCGCAGACGAGCCGGTCAACGATGCGCCGAGCCGCGCGCTGACCTTGAGCCGTCATTCTTCTCAAAGGCAATAGTCTCTTAGATGTAACCGAGAAAGCTACGATACAGAGCCGATCAGCCGAGCCGAGCGAGGAAATGACCAAGCGCATGGCGCGCTTCAGCATGTGCAACTTGGCGCCGGTCATGCTCCCACTGACATCGAGCACCGTCACCAAATCGATCGGCGCACGGTCCAAAAGAGCAGACGCTGCCGTATTGCGAGCCGGAGGAGCCTTCACTCTTAAAGCCACCACGTGGGTCTCGTGGGACCTACCGGCCGATACTAGTGCGGACTCGGGTAATAATCTAACCCGGACGTTCCTCGAATGATCTCTGCCGCTGCTTGGTGGCGCTTCTTCTGGGTCGGAGTATTTGATCGATGAAGACGGAGGGTTGGGATTATTGACGAAGAACCCTTGAAACTCATCTTCCACGTCGTCAGCCTCCGCATTCTCATCCGCTTCGGGAATCGGAGTAATCCGAGACCCGGCGGTAGGAGATAGAAGAGGCTCGTCGTCATCGTAGGATCTCGAATCGGAGAACGGTTTCCGTTGTGTTTCAGTCTTGGGTTGTAAGGCTCTGGGAGAAGAGTCAATAATCTTTTTCTCTTCGATCTTTGGTTTCGTGTCTTGGTTGTTGGCGGCGACGTCGTTCTGATCAGGGGATTGGGAGCCGAGGGTCTTGTGGATGGCGAGCAAAGGAACGTCTTTCCAGGTGGTGTTGCAGACGGGGCAAACGAGCTTGCCATGCTTGCGCACGTGGTCGGCGATGCACGGGAAGTGAAATGCGTGAGCGCACTCCGCTGTGTAAATGGCGGTGCCCTGACCCGTCTTCACGCTATTCAAACAGATTCCACAGCTACTCTGTAGAAACAAAGGAAGAAAAAAAAAAACCAATTAAGGGTCAAACAAATACTTGTATGATTTTTCGATTGGTGTGATCGTTTAAAAAGTGCTTACTCTGAATTTGAAGCTGTTCTTGAAGAGCGACAACTTGAGGGGGGATCGAGGGGATGTTTGGTTAGAGGCAAGAAGCGTTCTTGGGCTCTTGGAGGAGGTCTTGGGAGTAGTGCTTGCATTGGTATTGCATTCATTGAGAGTGGGGGTTTTTGGAGTCTCTGATGTGGTCCGGCAATGCAAGCGAGGCGTGGAAGGGTTGCTGCTACCACCGGAGAAGAAGCCCAGCCTGGTGCAGCTTCTTGGGCTGGGGCTGGAACAAGGGCTAGCGCTTCTCTGTTGCTTTTCAGATACTGAAGAAGAATCTGGGTCTCGAGGGATGGTAGTACAAAAAGCTCTTCTCCAACCAGTACCCATCTCTCTTTTTTCTGTATTTTTATATATTATATATCTCCACCTTTGTTTATCTTTTACAGAGACTACGTCGAAGAAGAAGAAGAAGATAAAGGGAAAAAAGAGATTTTGTTTTGATCGATCTGAGGAGGCTTCCACGGACGACAAAAAAGCAGGATCAGAGATAGCGAGAGGAGCATGGGATCAAATGAAGCAAAGCATGTGGGATTTAGACACAGAGAGAAAGACCCGTTCTCTGTTCTCTATAGCTCTCCCTCGTTGGCTCTCCATTCCATCACCCTTTTTTTTTTTCTTTTTTTTTTTTTTTCTATTGATACCCCCAAAAAGATCTCTGCAACAAAAAGGCTTGAGATCTACTCTCTCTCTCTCTCTCTGTGAGATACACAGGCGAGGCTTTTCTTGCATCCCATATTTATATTCATTGGAAAAGGTAATTCAGGAATTTACCTGCGCAACCGCCACGTGTTAGTCAATTTTTCATATACCGGTCAACTTTACACATCCTCTACTTTAGCGGTGACCGCCACCGATGCCCTCAACTATCCTTTCTCCACGCGCCGTTATTATTTATCCGATTCGTTTGTGATGATCATCATGAGCCGTTGATTAGGTGATGATCATCCTAATCACGTAGTACGATCACGGGAATCTTATCTACATAGTGTGAAAAAGGGTAGGAACCTAGGACTGCAGGCCGGTGTATATAGAGTGGCAATTTTGAGTAAAAACTTGGGAGTGTCAGGGTCCAGGTTAAAGGAGGTGGAGTGGACCACGCCAGAATATCAGACGGCTCAGGCTCAGACACCCCCACTTGACGGGTCCTTTCTTGGCGTGTCAGTAGTTCGGAGACCACCATGCACAGCCTCTGTATTAGGTACGACCACATATCACGTCCATGTCATGTCCCTCCAGGGTATGTCTTGGAACCAAAATTCCTTCTCTCACCAATTTACCACCCCAGCCAAAACATTTCGGATGATCCTTAGAAAACCTGCCTCATTGAAAGAGTAACGTGCCCAATTTTTCTTTTAGTACCATCGAAAACATATATGTCCATTTTTAAGTAAAAATACAGACAGCAATGGCGGTCCATTGTCATTGAAACCGATGCAAAGCTTGCATCCATGGCGACCAGTCCAATGGAGTTTGGTTTTCTTTCACACGGGTCTGGATGTGGTAGTGGTACCTTTCCCCGAAAAGAGAATGGCAGGAGGGTTGAGTGTGTCATCAACAGTCAATAATTCCGACACTCACGTGGGAGGCCTCTGTAGGTCTAGTAGGTCTCTGATTCTAACACCCACTGCCCTCAAATGTCAACTCCTACAGGGAATAAAATATCAAATTAATCTCCCCCTAATCATTATTTAATTAATCTCTTTTTCCTTTAAGTTAGGCACATTATTAAAAAGCCGCTTCTTTTTTGCTAATTACGTTTTCTTCTAGACAATCGTTTCCGTATACAGGTAGCTAATTATCTTTTTACTCCTTTGGAGGATGGGCTAGAACCTAGAGGAAGGTAGGTTTATTGTTTTTTTTTTTAATTATTAAGAAGAAGGGGAATTATTATGGAGTCAAGTTTTTTCTTTTTTTCTTATCCTTTCTAAATTAGTTTCAGTCATTCGCTAATGTTACAATCTAGAGAAGGCGATGATCACATACGTTATTATGTCAAAATGATTAGTCCGAATGCAACTAGAGCTTTTAAAAATTATTAATAAATTTCAATTTCACATAATTAAGAACAAATGTTAGACTTATCACTTACCCCATTAGAATTAGTTTAAGGTCCATTTCCATATCCGATGCCTTTAGCATAGATCCTTGCTGATTATGAGCAAAATAATGACTCTAAATTATTTGCAACTAAAATCATAATTGAGCTGAATTTAAAATTCATAATCAATTCATTTATTAAACGAATAAAAATCAAATTGAGTCTATCCAAATTAAGTTCAAACTTATTTACGTAGAAAATTGCTACTGGTTTGATTGGTGAGTGATGGCTCTATTTGAAAATGAAAGCTAATTAATTATCTCATCGAATTAGATGGCGGGTACTTACGTATGTAATGGTCAACTAATTAATGCATGCATGTATGGCATGTTGTAAGAACTGATGTTGTAATGTGTTTATCCTCTATACTCTGCGTGGACCCCACTTTGTTTGCCTAGGTGGCGCTAACATCCCATGTGGGATGCCCAAGTCATCATCATCTCCCTGGACCCACTTCCACGTGGCACCTCGTTCTCCGTTTGGTCAAACTTGTTCACTGCGCGCGGAGAAATAAAAGAAGAGAAAAAGTTTTGATAAGAAGTCATGACAAGTTGAAGTTACATTTCTATTATTTAATTAAAAAAATTTGAACCTATCCAAACCTTACCTCAACGTTGGATTCATGAGAAAGTATTTTGTTAAATCTTTACAAATACTTCTTATATCTTTTAATTTGTTTCTTATTGTAATTCAAGTAAGAAAAATTACTTCAAAAAATGTGGTTATGGATTTTTTTTTTCATTATATTATTATTATTATTTTTATTTTTTACAAAATAAAAAGACTTATACCAACTTATATGAATTGATTATAGATAGAAATATCACATTGTTTTTGTTAAGATAAAATAATTCTAGGATCACCAATGAAGCAGAAAAATAATAGAATAGTAAAACAATAATCAGTCACACAAGATATCAAGATTTATTTCTACACATACATAGAAAAACCTATAAAATTTATTATGATCAAATCAATCATTTTTAAAATTTTGAAATAAGTGATGATTTACATGGTATTAAAGAGTCATGAATTAAAACTTCATCTATGTTATTTACCTCTCATTTTAATTAAATATTTTACGTTCTCAAGGGGTAGCTCAATCGACTATGAACCACGCTTCATGAAGCGGAGATCACCAGTTCGAATTTCACATCTCATTTCTCTTATGTGGACATGTTAAAAAAATAATAATAATTAATTAAATACTCTACATATTATGCTTCACTTATTAAGGATAAATTTAAGCCCACTTGTAAAGAATGATATTAGAATATTAATAAAGTAATTAAATTAACTATTAAAATTTGAACTTACATGTGAAAAAAAATATTAAAATATTAATCAAATGATTAAATAAATTATTTTTTATAAGTAATAATTTAACAATACACTAGACAGCGTCCTGTCGAAATCAAATTGACTAATGGGTTAATAGTAGTACTTAATTATTCTTCTTCTGTTGATATGGCATTTAGATCATTTTTCACGATATATAGAAGAAACATGATTCAAAGGGAGACCGATTTCCATGATAACATAATGGGCGAGTCCCCATGTCATTATTATCACCCTTCAAAAATTCAAAGGGAGGGTCACCATATCAGCCTTGGAGGCTGTTAGGAAGCATGATAATCAATAATAGAGCAGCGCTACAGTGGGGCCAGTTAGATTATAGACTCACTGGGGGACCCAACTTGTGAATATAAATCATCGTGATTCTCCAAATCGGGACCCTTCAATCTTCATCCAAGATAACCCATCCACACATAAAACAATATATAATGATTAATGAAAGGTCTGCATATATATGATATGCTATTTTCCCTTTGTGAATATTCTAATACCCTTCCAAGAGAAATGCATCTGCCTTTGGAGATGAAGGCCCCATGTATCATCATTAATTTATATATTCAATTTTTTTCTTTTTGACTGAATCGTTGTATTGTTCAAAGGTCTGTTTCTCTAATTTATTTTTTTATTAATTAGTTTATCATTATATTAATCTGACATTTAAACAATCATTTATGAGCTAACCTGACCAAATCCTTCAACCCCCCTTTTTGACTATCAGCTGACAGCACAACAATTTGAACCAACAAATTATTCTAATTGAGTTTATTAAAATATTTACATGTTTTAAGAACAAATATCAAAGAGTAGAATGATTAATAAGTACTATCACATCAATTCAGTAAGATGATAGAGATGAGACGAGCGTATTGTATTGTTTGAAAATCTATCATATTACTTAAAACCGATGAGACGCAAAAAACAAGCAATCACAAAACGTTGAGATTTACGTGGTTAAGGACTACGTCCACAGAATTTCATCGATGTTTCACTATTTTCGAGAGAGAAAATATCGGCCCAAGCCTTCGCTCAATGTACTAAGCCTTAGAAAACCGTAGAATTTTCGATGTCGAACTAAGTCGGATACAAATTAATCAAGCCCCACATAACCTAACATGTGTATTATATAATATTTTTCTTTTCTTATTGAGATGGGTTTGGAGTTTAGGAGATGCATGCAGAGCACATGACATCATTAGACACCCCATATGGAAGAGATCGATCCCATCACTAATCAAATTCTAAGTCTCCAAGTTGAGGATTATTACAGCAATTTAATATAGTCGATAATTTAAGATATCCCATCAAATTGCATGCAACATCCATTTGGATTTAAGTAAGCACACTAATCTGCAGTCACCATGTGTTGCAGAAGGCCTACATATGGGCACATCACATGATAAACTGTAAAATAATGTTGATTATATTATAAAGTTTCGGTTTATGGGATCCTAAAAATCTCTTAAGCCATTAGATAATTAAGATAACTCAGATTCAGTGATGTCATCAGGATGAGAAGTAAAAAAAAAATTGACATTCCCCATGCTCCAATGATCATGTGGAGAATGGTGCTCTAAGTGCGCTGGCAATAGTGTGGCTTTGCCATGACCCTCTGTCTAAATGATCATTCATTTATAATAATAATTAGCACTAATTAATGAAGATACTCTAATGAATGAAGAAAATTAATAACGAGATTAGGATCATGATAGTGTCTTTCACTTTGATCTATTTTATGATTTAAATTAAATTTTAAAGTCTAATAATATATATGTTATCACGTCATTTAAAACGGGTGCTCAATGTTCTTTATAATCTTATTATATTCTAAAAAATACGCACTCTACATGATTCAAAGTCTGTTGGCTTAAAACAAATATCCATCTTGAAGGTAATAGCGGTATGCATTAGGGCAATGTCCATATCTTGTAGGACTCTGTATATATATACCTTTCCAAAATCAGGTATAAATCATAACATTTTTTGAGTCTTTAAAACCTGAGATATGATATTATATACACTATTAAATGCAACAAAACAAAATATAAATAAAAACCCATATCTTCTCCATTTCACTTAAAACGAAAATGATCCTACTCCGACCATGTTTTAGAAGATCAATATCTGATTTGTAGAATGGTTAGTACAAACTAATACTAATTGGTGGGTGAGGTCACATGGGAGATGAGGCTTAAAAATGGAAAAGGAGTTGGTTCCAAAGAGAATATCCTTTAAAAAGCTTAAAAAATTAATGAGGAAGGTATAGTAATGGGTTCGAAAATGAAAGCTTTCCTTTCAAATGGTTGTTGAGATGTTGCCATTATTGGGGCACATGTTCTGAACCGATAACTGCTAGAAAACCCTAACGACCATATATGATATTTAATATTTAAATCAAAGCATGACTAACTAACATGGCCATTTGTCTCAAAGAGGTAGCTCAATCGGCTCAGACCACGCCTGATAAAGCGGAGATTTCTAGTTCAAATCCCCATTCCCCCTTTTGTGCGGACATGTCAAAAAAAAAAAAAAAAACTAACATGGCCATTTCACTTATAAATATTATTATTATTATTATTATTTGAAAGAGTTATTTTATTATTATTAGTCAAATAGAAGGGATCAGGCCTCATTTAGTCTACAAATTAAAGGGGGACACTTTGCCGAGTCAGAAAATATGAAGAAAAAAAAAATGTAAAATTGGTGTTGCATCTTTGTAGAATCAGTCCTTTTGATTTGAATCTTGTAGAATAAATCTTGATTTGTTTTTATATATAAAAAAAATATTGCCAACGCTTTTCCGGTGCGAATTATGTGATGGTTCTCCTTGCAAGAGTTCCATAAGGTTTTCTTTGTAAGACTTTTGTGTTGCCTTTGTTAGCAACAACAGGTATGGTCGCTCTTTTTCTCTTAATGGACCCGATCTTTTATTTAACTCATTTCAGATAGTTTCTTGGTTCTCTGGTTGTGGCGTCATCTTCTAATCGGTTATTAGGAGGGACAAAAATTTACTCCAAACCAATCTAGATAAAATATCCTCCGACCCATTTAAAATAGTGTCAAGTATTGTTTATAAACATTTAAAAAACACATTATATTTTGTCTAAGTTAGTAAATTGCTATTAATGACATTAATTAAGAATTTAATGTGTCTTTTAAATGTTTATAGACGTATATTTGACACTAATTTAAATGAATTAAAAAATATTTCACCGGGACTGAAATTTTTTTTACTATTTGGAGGAAGATTCAAAGTCTTCAAACACCGTACCAAATGGTCCACATTGGCCTGATCATTCAAGACGAAAGAACCAATTATTATGGCACGCAACAGCGGTGTACGTAGTCAGCAATGTGAAATGGCGGTGCTAAGGCGGCGATTCTGCGGCATTATTTTTGAGATGGGCAGAAAGTAGAAACCCTAACATTGTTTTGTTATCGGCAGAAACAACAACAATAACCGAATCATGGTCGTCGGTCGACCTTCATGTTCGTTGCATCATTGACGATACGATAATGCGGTTCCCTTCAGATTTATTCGATCCAAACAAAACTTTAATACAAGACTGAATGGGTTCGATAAGATCAAGCATTTAATGCATGTCATATAATATACTAATTATAACTGCATTTTTTTTTTAATAAAAAAGGTTGTCACGTTTATATATATATATATATATATATATATATATATATATTTAAGGGGAGATTCAAACTAGTAACTTCCGCTTCATTAGGCGTGGTCCCAGCCGATTGAGCTACCTCTTGGGGACATACTATCACCATATTTTTATTTACGTCTTTAAACTTTAAAAAGTGATCATATTAAAGTTCTCATATAATATATTACCGTTATGTGTCAAATCATACACTTTTGTATTTTTTTTTCTAAAATGCCCTTTAAATTATTAAAAATAAAAAATTAAGGGAGCTAACATGAAAGTGCCACCCCTTTTTTGGTTTATTTTATTTTATTTTATTTTTATTTTTTTGCAAGTATGGAGACCCTAATGCCAGTTTTTAAAATTTAGATGCATAAATAAAAATGCGGTGATAGTTAAGGGAACTAAAGTATATATATTTTTTCCAAATATTTTATTTGTTTGGAGTATGGGATCATCTTAAAAAATTGGGGTAATTACTTTTTGCCCCCATGAATTACAGCGTCTTGACACTTTCACTTATGAATTACCAACTATGACACCTGACCCTATCAAACTATCATTTTATGACAAAAAGGCCCATTTTATCAGTCAAAAAAGTTAAAACTAACGGTTAACGATCATTTGCAAGTCATGATTATTATTTTTAACATAATTATAGTCTATAATTGGTAAAATAAGTAAAAGGGCGGCACTCATTAAAGAAAAGGTGAAAAAAAAAAGTGACAACTATGAAATAAATAAGTGAAAATTTATGGATATATAATGCACTGTCATACTTCAAAAAATTTAAAGCTTGTTGAGGATTTTTGGCCCACTGAGTTTCATGTCAGTGGGACTTGGCAGCAACTCTTGCTGGGATCGGAGAGGGCAAGAAATTGCATGGATATGATTGAAAATTCCCATCAACTATGAACCAATTTTTTTACCCTCTTTGGCTTCGAAACTTGTGACCACTAGATTGGTTCTTAAGCTTGTGACCACTGGTCCACTAGATTGGTCCTTAGTTTTGCCACTTGTAATAAGGTAGGCACAAATACATCAGAACCAGTAATTGTTCAACATCAATAAAGTGAATATATATATATATACTACATGTTCAAGAAATATTTGCTCTTTTCCCACCTCCCTTTTGTTATAAAAATTGGACTTAGGAATTTGGGGTGGGTGGGTTACATGATGGAGACTTTTTGAGTCTCATTCAAATAGAATTGGAAGAGAAAATTCGTGTTTAGATCCATTTAATTAATCATAATTCGCTAATTTCATGTTTTATTTATGTCGAGAACATGGGTGTAAAACTATATATGTCAACCTAACCGACATATTTAGTTAAATGGGTAAAACTTCTCTACCCTAATTTATTAATTTCGTGTCGAATTCGCGTAAAATTTGCGAGTCACGTCAGAAATGGACAACTCTAAAATGAGCGATGGGTTATGCTTCTTAAGCTTTGGAATCACTGTATTATTGGAAGTAAGGTCAAATCATGCTTGGCATGACATAATAAGAACATAAACTGTAGGACAAAAAAGCAAAGGGGAGAGGGTACAAGAGGGCATGTGGAGTGTTTTTGAAAGAGTGATTAGAGCTGTAGAGATGTTGCATAAAAACAAGCCATGACCCCCGTGCACTTCGCCAGGTTTTGGGCATCCTTTTGTTGGATTGGACTCTGGAGGCTTTGGGGTAAAAGTTTTTTTTTTTTTTTAATGCTCTGAACATAGAGGAGGATTTGTAGTAGTAACTTTAGTTGCATCAGGCGTGTGTTAAAGTAATAATTAATAGCGTAGTTATAAAAAGAATTGATGATTTAACAGCGTAATTTTCGGTCAATTGAGCTATTCTTTGAGCGTAAAAGCTTATATACAAGGTCTTTGTCTCGCTAAAAGTAGACGCCTGACCGTTTTGCATTTCTTTCTACAAAAGTGTTGTGTCAATTCTCCACATGCTACTGCTCCCACTTTACCAAGTTCATCTTCACATGCACAAAGTTTTAATCTAGTACCTATTGACAGAGATGCAACTGGACTTCTAGGAATTTTTTTTTTTTTTTAAGGATCCCATCGACCAAATTCACTGAATTAAGGCAGGGAATGATAGTGGGAGGGACATGGTCTACCTGCCTAGGGAATTAGGGGTGGCAATCTGTGTTTGTATATTCAGTGCATGAATGTAAGATTATATAAGGTCAACTCGAATCTGACTAAATTAAGTAAACGGATGAGACTCGTTGACCATGACACGATCTATTTAAATAATCGGGATGACCCAACCCGACCTGCATAATTCATCGGACATGTTGTAAGATATTGACACAATACTTTTCAATTATTGAACATAAAAATGATTTACACTACCAAAGCTATATCTTTACAACTAGGGATGAGAGTGAAGATTTTATTTATTATTTATTTTTTGTCGTAGACTTTAGGATTTAAATTTTTCAATGGTTAAAAGTTAATAATAATTTAATCAGATTATGTAGGTAGGTTAAATGGGTTGAACCAAAATTGACCCGTTTATTAATCATGGCAGTCCAATTTGACAAAAATTCTATTTTATTAAACCCTAACCCATAAATATTGTATTGAATTTGCAAGTTGTGTCGAAAATTGTCAGTACCCCTCTTTCCCATTCCCAAATATTCTGGATCCTGTTTTTCTTTCTCAAGTGTTGGTAGGAGTTGTTTATGGATAAGATTAGGCTCATGCATCATTATAGCCATTATGGAAAGGAAGAAGTTTTTTAATTTGTTGTAAGACCAAGAATGTCTCCAGATGGCCAATGTTGCATGAACTTCAAACCCACCAAACATTGCTAACCACTCCAACTTTCCCCAAATCTTTATAATAATTTATGGTAAAAAAAGGACCACATAACAAAAAAGGTAATTGGGTATTAGCCTAACTATTGGCACTCTTCCCTCTTATGCATATTCCTTCAATGTCTTTTCAAATATATTGTTATCTCCTCTGCTTTCTGGTCACTGGCATTGCTTCCTTGACAGTGGCTTTTGGGAAAGTAGTTCCACTACTCTTGCTGACTTATCACCCAGCACCAAACGGCTGTTTTTATCTTGGCCATCCCTTGCTGCTTACTCTGTTGCTAGCTCTCTCTATCCCCTGCCACCTTTTGCATGATTTTTACACCTTTTCGAAAATTGTCATTCAAGGAATGGGCATAGATTTGGAGGCAGGTCATGGGTTTTGGATCCCTGTGGATGTGATGCAGAGAAAAACTGTCTGCACTTCTCTGGGATGCAGGGGAAAGGCATAACTCAATGATACAAATCTCACAACCGACATTTCTCGCAACTCATTTGGGTACAGAAGATGACAAGAACTTATATACACACAGTTAAGATTGTACTTTGAAAATAACATCATTAAACCAATCATCAAGAAAAAGAAAAAAAAAAGCATATCCAACAATGATCTTTGTTAAAAGTCATATTCAAAAGCACTAGTTTAATCAAGTTTAATCATTTTGATCATGAGGAATCAATATATATTATATATAAGCACTGATTTCAAAAATACTTGATCAAGAAAGAAGTGTTTGATAAGATAAGAGACAAATGTCAACTTAGAGGGTACGAATTTCAAAGGCCTAACCTTCCAACAACTCTGTAGGATGGGGACCGATTTATGAATGATTTATTGGCATCTAATGAGTGGGCGCAGATGATAATGGGTTTGACATAGTAATATATAAGACAAAGTTTAAAATCATTGCTCTCACCTGCTAAGATCTCTCTTTAGATTATTGGGTTTTGTAAATTAATATACTACTTGCATGCGTTAGAATTTTGACTCAAAAAACAGAGCCTTTAACAAATCCCATGCATTACGCAACTCAAAAGGTTGATTCTTTGCTGGAGTGGGAGTTGATCATTCGTTCTGGCGAGGAAACAAATGGGAAAGGAAAAAAGCAAGAAAAGCAACTTTGTATGAGAAAAGTTTTAGGTTGTTTGCCACGGCTAGCAATGAGTATGAGCTATCAATTATTTAAGTTGCTAACATGATTGGTGGTGAAGTGTAGAGTTGGGATTTAAAGTCGGGACTTTTGCTTTGATATCATGTTAAATTATCAGATATTTCAAAATTTTAAGTTAATGATTAATAATGTTGGTTAATCATGGAGTGATGACAAGTGAAAGAGAGAGAATTCAGTTCATTGTCTATATATTGTCACGTCATTTAAAAATTTGAAATGACATAACATTATCTAGAGCATTAAATGCAATATAACAAAATTTGGACGGTAAAATAGATCATCTTTATTTCACTTGAAATTGAGAGAATCCATAGCACTTGGGGTTGTTAACATGACAATAATGACTTTGCTAAAAGCTGTACAGGTAACAATATGGGTTATATATATATATATATATATTAGCTTTTTTTTTCTTTTTTTCTTTTAAGATTTAGATGATGATAAGATTTTTCTTTTCTTTTTCTAATTAATGATGATAAGATTATTTACCTGTGCTGTTGTCATTATATTTGAAAACATCTTCACATGTTAATATATTATCCAAATGTTTGTCGTAATAGGTCAACAAGACATCCTTAATAGATTTGTGGACGTCAAATTTGTCACCTAGCATTGTGACTAATGTTGATAAGGACGAGTTGAACAATGACAACTTAATAAACCTCTATCTAATATATATATATATATATATTAGTGGAAATGAGCAAAACTATTATTTAGAAACAACTTAAGCATAACGCTCAACAGAAAAGATATCAGAAATATAATGGGGAATGTTATCAATAAGACCATGTTTCAAGCTAAGAGATAAGGCTTCTTTCGCTAGACAGTGGTTGCACTATTTAATTGTCATCTGACATGATTAATCTTCTAATTTTGCAGTCCATTTAAGAACCTACGAGCCTCCTCGATAATATGTTGTGCTTGTTGATAAGATTCCAGAGAGTTAGACGCGCTTTTAACACCGAATTAACGGGGCTTACCTTACAACCAAAAATCAAAACGTTCTTGCGTAGCCATAAATTTCGTGCTACCACAACCATGAGCTTTATATCTTTCTTGTCCAAGAATTGGAGAAGCTCCTCAACGATGACAACAAATTCCTTGTGCACAATACTCCTTTTTCTTGATCTTACTACCACACATATTCCATATAGCTTTTGCAGCGGGACAACTCCAAAAAACATGCTCTGTGGTCTCTGCCTCAACTCCACAGATGGGACATAATGGATCCTCAATAATTCTTCGCCGAACCAAGTTAGCTTTGGTGGCTAAGGCATTATGATACACTCTCCACATAAACACCTTCACGAATCACGGCATTAGGTGTGTTCATCAGCTAGATTTGCTTCCAAATAATTTTATGTTGCCCAGCACATGAGCACTCACCTCTATTAGAATCTAGAATTGCTTTTTGAAGATGGTAGGCACTGCGAACTGTGAAATCTCCATTAAAAGTGACTTTTCAAATCGGCACATCACTATTATTGATGGAGCCAATAAAAAGTTGGCGTATAGCCTCAACCGTACCCACTAATATTAAAATCTTAAAGATGGTAACTTTGTATTTGTTTGTCCATTTAAGATGATTTCTTTTTCTTTTTTTCTTTTTTTTTAAAAAAAAAAATCACATTTAACTTTTTAAAATCAACAAGTTGTGCCTATAAAGAATAAAAGAGAGGAAAAAAAAAACCCCACACCTGTGTGCTTGATTATCCTTTTGAAGCTTCTTTTTTTTTTTTTTCTTTTATTTAACTTTCAATTTTTTTTCCCCTTAATATAACTTTTCAAAATCTGCAGGTTTGGACTGACATTAGACTTCAAATGACAAATATATATATATATTTTCTTTTGTATTTATGTATTTTCCTATCAAAATTTAACACGTTTTACAATTGGATTTGGACAGCCTGTGAGAGCACAAATCGGCCCTCAACAGAGGATATCCATCAACATGAATGATGCTGTTTAGTTCTAATGTCAGTCCCCCCATACACGTGACAGACAAAGCTGTTTAGCATGAGATGAGAATATTATTAAATAGGATTAATTACACTTTTCTCCCCAAACTAATACTCTATTTTGCACTTGCACCCATAAATTATGACTCAATGTAACTTATTCACCCAAACTACTAATTTGTTTCAAGTTAGCACCCTCAGTCAGATTTGGCCTTTAATTGCGACATAAAGGCCTTTTTTTGTACATTTACCTTCTTAAGATTAATGACACTTAATCCCCCAAAACTAACACCCCATTTGCAAGTGCACCCAGAAACTTTTTTCCTGCACATTTAATGCCCAGATCGGACTCATATGTGCTATTAGGAACAAAGTGGTAGCTTGGGAAAATGAGTTGTAGGAGGATATAGTTTATGGGTGTTTGTTTAGGTAGTGACAAAATGTAATTCACCCCATAAAATAATAACATTAATGGGAATGACCCCTCTGAAGGAGGTGAAAAAAGGAAGGAGGTGAAAAAAGGGGTTAAAAAGATCAAAGATAAAGAAAGATTGATCAAAAAGAAAGAAGGGGGGTAAAAGGTCAACACACCCACTTAACCATCGAGTAAACAATTGTCTCTTTTATTTTTTTAATGTTTCCTGTTTGTTTTCGTTTTACCGTGGCTGGGAAGCTTCACCATGACTTTAGGCAAATACTAGGAGGCATGTTACAGACAAATCCCTGCAATTACTGCAGTACAATGTGGTACCAGCTCCATTATCAAGGTCCATGGCTAAGCCTATGCACCTATGATGCTATGCTGCAGCCCCACCTCCCCCAAAACCAACAGCTCTGCTGCAATATATAAATTAAAATACTGAGCAAAGACATAAATAATGCAGCCAAGGATCAGAACACCACATGCATGGCTCTTGTTTTCACCGACAACCATATCCAAAGGGCAGGCAATATCTCATTAATCTAAGAACCCCATCCGCAAATTGCAATATACATACCATTGTCATCCTCAAGGAGCGATTCCCTTCTTCAATTATGAATTTTGGCACATAGCTATAAGCATTCAGAGTCCTGTCTTTTTGTTTTCTATGTCATTTGCAAGTTCCATATAATATATAAGACATATGCAGGCTGCATGCTTTTCATACACAGGTGAAAAACAAAGATCTGAAAATGGCAATCAAGCTGAGAGAAAACTTGGGAGGTCTTTGATCATCATACACACACACATAAGAGTTCACAAACAATGCAATTTACATACTAAAGGATCCTGCATCAGAACAGGAAATTGGCCAGAGAGAATACTGCAGTACTCCCACATATAATAGGGTCTTAGCAGTTTACATATGTAATAAACTAGAAACATACCTTAACAGAACATTAATTCCATGGCAACAAAAAACATAAAGATAGTAACAATAAAGCCAGCCAATTCATGATCTCCGATCCAGTCCAACACCCCACCATTCAACATCCTCCAACGAAAATCTGGTTTATTTTGCTTTTCCGCTGCCTTGTCATGATATCTGGTAGACTGCTCAAAGGATAGGATTAATCATGTCAGAGCTAGCTAGTTCCTGTTCCGGCACTTCTCCATGGCCCTTGGAGCTGTACACACAACCAAAAAAGTCTCAATGAGAACTGAACTTGACAAAAATGTAAACGCATATGCGAAAACGCCAACTTATACAAAAGCATTGCACATAGTATCTACATATCCCATTTATGCACAAACCAGCACTAAGATCCATGATCAAATTACACCTGATGGGAAACTTACAGGTATTATACAACCTTCTACAAAAACTTTGAAAGGGACCCATTTTTTCACAGGCACAACACTCACTTACATCTTGTGCATGCAAAATTAAAAATGAGGGGTGTTACATAGCTGGACTAGGTCTAATTTTCAGGAGGCCTTCTCTTCTATATTCCAATAAAATTACTACAAACCATTCTTGTGGAATGCTGTCATCATTAAATGTTTCAAGCATGAAATTAACGATTTAAAATATTGAAAAGGCAATATTAGTTCAAGAGCTTAGTAGTTTATAGTTGCCATATTAAGAATATGGACAAAACTTCAAGTTAGAGTTAGATTGATTCTGGTCTAGGATTCAACTTCTGTGTCCGTTTTGAGTGGTTAAACGCATCAGATAAGGACAAGGGCAGTTATAATACTGCACTAGCTCATGCTGGCAAGGGTTAAAAATTAGAGATGGTTAAATGGACACAAATGTACGCACCTAGGCCAATGGCATCGGCGCCCTTCATGATTCTGAGCCTCTTGCATGTATCAGTAAACATCCTGCAAAAATCAATAACTACATTAGATTCCACAATGGAATTTCATATAAGCTGATGGTGATGCAAATAGCTGTTAATTAGAGATGGACACCAATCAAGAGCATCATAAATCCCAAGTAAATGGTAAGTCCAAATCATAACACAACTGACCAAAATGCAGAATCTCAGATCTACAACAGTAATATATTATTGCTCATGGAAACATGGAGGTTCCATGTTGACGAAAGGCAGAAAAAAGAGACAAACAAAAAACAACAAGACCAAGAGCCCAATCATACTCCTTCTCAAGAGATATATTTTCATTTCCTGACCAAAACAATACCGCTAATCTCTAATGTTATAGCTGACGCTTCATTTTATAAACCAAAGGACTATCCGGTTAAAGAGCAGTATAATGTATTAGACTTTCACTAACTTTTTAAAAAAGGACAGCACATGCAGGTGCTTATTTACGTAATATGCATATAAAATTTGTTCAAACTAACTATAATATGCCAGCGCACTGTTAATAAGTATAAGATACAAAGTTTACATATTGTGGAGCTGTCTCGATCATTTAAGTCTAAATAAAAAAGAGAAAGTGCAATTCTCATATTTCTGTCTAAAGCAATATTATAATATGTGAACATCACCATGCCATTTTCTCCTATGGAAGAATAACGACACGAGATTCATTCTTGTAAGCTGTGCATACGGCTAATAAACATCATTGGTGATGGTTTACACATTACAACATCATGATTCATCTCCTTCAATTGCTGGTTCATAGGTTTTTCGGGTCTGTTCATGTTCAACTGTTGAGAATATTATAAATAAAATCCTTAAGAGCATAATTTGGAAATATAAGCTCTTTGATAAAGCTTAATTCTTCAATACGGTGTATACCATGCGTACTCTAAACTCACATTACATCCACAATCATGCTCTAATACCTATCCACATCGATCACCACTTACTCGGCTTCTTAGTATTTCTCAAGTAATTCTCAAACTGTCATCATTACATATAACTCCAATGTGCCCATACACAACACAGCAACATCTCCTTAGAATGGCATCATATCCTTGACAGTTTTGACTTTTTATATCAAAAAGTTCATTCATTATGTAACTAATGAAATTCAATAAGAGAACAAAACACATAAGGTGAATCAGGGCTTACTCCCATGGGACATCACCCACAAGCATCCAGTCACCATCTTTATCTTCATATGTAAGAACATACTCTGAGCCATGAAGGAGATCCTTCAGCTTGCTCTCACTCAGCATCTCCTTGCCCAGAGTTCCATGAGATCCATATTGACCTGACATCACAAAGAACAGCAGTATGTGCACACCATAACATGTAGCTTTAAAGTGCAAAATATATGATCCATGTAAATTGCATCACTAATAAGTAACCCAAGCAAGATCTTTCTATAAACTTGTAACTTTGGAATGACTCACCAATGGTAAAACAACTGAACATCTTCTCGAGAGCAGAAGACAAGTCTCGATATGCAGTGTAATTTTTTAAGTCTACTTTCCTCAAATAAGGAGCACCATCCATGCTAACCTTAACAAAGAGAGCACCAGGTGCTGATTTTCCATCCACTTCGTCAGTGTTCTTCGAACTAGCCAACGAGTTCTTCCTAAACGATCTTATAGGTGGCCAACCCACTACCTGTGCCCTGTCACACAAGGAATATCAGAGACAATTCTCAATGTTAAGCCCAAACGTATGACCACAACCCTCTTTCCACTCACTTTGTAGCAGGCGCACTGCTATTACTATTTGCAGCACCATTAGGACTTGGCCTGGGTTCATTGGCAGCACGAGGCCTCTCTTGTACCATCTTTGGCGGTGCAACTTCTTTTGCATTAGCCGATTGAGTCCCAAGGTTCTCAATCACAGAACCAGTTTTTGAAGGCCTTGGAGACAGCATCGCACCAACCTCTGAATTAGCACGATATTTTCCCTGCACCAAAGACAGGGTTGTAATCAGAACTAGATCCAACAGTAAACAATATCCAATTCCCTTGCGTAAAAGCAGTCATTCACCTCCGAGAATCCGTCCATAGCATCGGAGAATCCTCTTTTGCTGCCCGAACCAACAGTCTTCTGCGAAGAAGAGTAGTGACCATCGTTCAGAGGATGCATGGGGAAGAGGGGTTTCTCATCGAGTTGAGTGGAGCTTAACAAGCAGAGTTCAGGATCTCTTTCAGGGGACTGGGATCCAGGTAGTCCAAGCCTCAGTTCTGTGGCCTTCAGATTCAGAGTGCTACGTTTACTCTCATCAGACTCAGTGGACACTACTGAGCTGTCCACCGATGAACAATCGGATAATCCCATGTAGTTACGCTCTTTCAATTCAGAACTGCTGCGGCATAAGCTGTCAGCGGAGGCAGAGGAGGTCAGTAAAGTGACATTGCTCTGACCCTCCTCCTCCCCAACACCAAGCAGTGGAGGTGACATGAAAAATGGCAATTCTCACTTCAAAATCTCCAATTTTTCCTAACCTGCCAAATTTTTCAAAACCACAAAACACCCGAACTCTTTTTTATCGGGTGCTAAACAAAAAAGGATCGTATAAAAAAAGAAAAAGATTCAGGAATCTTTAAATGGATAAAGAAGTAAACAGCAATGCATGAAACAAAAGCTGGCAACCTTTAACGAGCAAACCAATTTAAAAAAAAAGGTAACCCAGTGATCGATCTTAAAATCTCCGTTATCTAAACAAGCATCCACTAAATCAGAACCATTGTCTGTTTCATTCCTAAACACCATGCTACAAGTAATGAGACCAAGATAGATAACAACAATAACAAAAAGTTGAGCATGTATTTGAGGACCCATTGTATTCACCAAAATCCTAATATAAAATAGCCTGCAGCTTAAGGTCAAAACAAACACTTCGGCACACAACCTGAAGAACATCAAGGAACAAGAAATGAACAGAAACCGTATAGAGCTTCAGGAAAAAACCCCATCCAGAACGTTGACCCCAAAAATTTTAAGAGAAATGTACAAAAGTAGAATAAAATAAACCAGCAAGCTGAAGCACAAACTATGAATCTCAGGAGCAGAGTCCCATTTGAACTTACTGTAATCTACAAATTTATCATAAGCAAAAAAAAAAAAAAAAATTATATACCTAAAAAAGGAAGAGAGAGAGAGAGAGAGTGAGTGAGAGAAATAGCAAGAACATAGTTTTAAAAGACAAAGGAAAACAAAGGAAAGAAAGGCTTAAATTTCTGCTTTTAAAGGGAGAAAATAAAAGGGAAAAAGGGAAAATAAATTGTTAAAACTTTCCAGTATATGGGTTCTTGGCAGGAAACATAAACCTGCAGAAACCACAGCATTCGAATACTATGCTCATTGTACAGAACCAAAAGAAAAGCAGCAGCAGCAGCAACAACAACAACAACAAAAGACATGAACTCAAACTCATACTACACACCACTATCTTTCACTCCTTCCTCCACAAAACAAAAAAGAAAAAAAGTGAAAACCAAATATGAAACAACAAAAGCACAGACACTAGAAAATGAAGACAGCAACCAAAAACTGCAAAGAAAAAAAAAAATCTTGAAAATTTCGAAGCAGGAGTTTAGTGGGTATACCTGAAGAAAGTTGTGGATCAGTGGCTAACGAAAAAGATCGATTTCCGGCTTGGGTTGAGCAGAGAGAAGAAGCTCAGACAGAGAGAGAGAGAGAGAGAGAGATGAAGAGACAGAGCTAAGGACCCTCCATTTGGCACAAAGTAACAAAGACTTATTTGCTGTCCGATGTGAAACTCTGCATTAAAATAACACCTCTAAACAAAACAAAACTACCCGAACAACAAAAAAAAAAGTGTCCCAAAAAAATTGAGGGTACGAATATCGACTAAATTTTCTTTTTCTTTTTCTTTTTCTTTTTCATTCCCCTTTTCTTTTTTATCAACTAAATTTTATTCTGTCCCCCCTTTTTTATATAGTCCGCCGAACAACTTGAGGGTACAATATCAATGGCTGAGGTTTATTTCTGATGGTTCAATTCAGGCCGTTGATTTTTCAAGGTTAGTGACGTTTGCGTCTTGAAATGCGTTCATTACTTGAGGAGAATTTTTTTTTTTTCTTTTTTATGAATTTACGTGGCAATTTATATTCACAATCTTTTTCTAAAATTTTATAAATTAAATAACAATATTTGTTAAGAATTTAATTAGTTTGTGGTTGACTTATTACGTCAATCCTCTCATTTTCATATATATATATATATATATATATATATATATAATGTTATGTGATTTATTTTTAAGAAGGATCTAGGGTAAAGTTCACTTAACTCTCTCAAAGTACCACTCCAATGATAGTCTACCACTCAACCTATCAATTACGACAATTTACTTCCAAAACTACCAAAACAATGACAATGTACCCCCAATGCTAGAAAATGACAAAATTACCCTTATAAAATTTTCAATAAGACAAAAATACCCTTAAAATTTTGAAAAAAAAAAATTAAATTTAGTATTTTTATTTTTATTTTAATAATGGTAATTTCATCATTTTTTAGCATTTGGGATACATTATCATTGTTTTGGTAATTTTAGAAATAAATTGTCGCAATTAATAGTTTAAATGGTAATTTAAGAAGGTTAAATGGACTTTACCCATAGATTTATAATGCCTCCAACAACACTCTTTGAAAAAAGTTTTTCGGTCTCAAAGTTAAGTGGCCCTATCATTTCTACTAAAATTGATCAATAAAATGTCATTTTGATGGCTATAATATTTTACTCTAATAGTCTTAAAATATTTGTTAAATAATCAAATTTATTTTTTATTAATTTAAATTTTGAAATTAATTATTGTATTAAAAAAAACGAATTTTAATTTTTATATCTTAAAACTTATTTACTAAAAATATTTATTCATATTTAATAAAATTTATTAATATATTAATTAAATAGTGGATGGTTTACCACGGATCAAAGGCTTGGGCCAATTTTCGCTAACCATTTTCAATTTCACCAAAAAATAAAATAAATTTTTAAAAAAAAAAGAAGTCATATTTAGCTAATAGATTTTTATCTGATTTTAATTTAGTTTTAAGTTTCCAATTATAACAATTAGGATAGATACTTTTATGAGTAATGCTATGGTTTCTCCTAATAGTCTCTTGCTATTATATTATTTTTTGCATTTTTTTTTATGAGGAACGATGGAATAAGTTTTTCTGCATTTTTATATAACAATATCCATATAAGACAAGGAAAACAATAGAAAGAACCGCAATATTTTTCTATTTTTATGGTTCCAAATTGATCTCTTCGTTAATCTATTATTCAATTAATTAACTGTATGTTATATCAGATTAATCAGTTAATACCATACACCTCTAGTTTAACATGTCATGTACTTACTATGCCAAGTAGTACCTGTTTATGGTAAAAAAATTAATGTTACGGTTCCTCATGATCCTATATAAATATTGTTTTATAAAAAAAAAAAAAAATTGATCTCTCATATAAAAATAATAATAATAATAATAATATCTACTTAGGACAAGAAATAACCTTAACATTTCTCATGGTAACATGATGTAAATGAATGGTAATAATTGGAGGAATGCAAGGTGTTCTCCTAATTATAAGTGAATATTGTTTTCTTAAAAGTAACTTTTTTTTTTTTTTCTTACCTAATTTTTAAAAAAATAATATTCTTATAAAACTTAAAAAACACCTAACATTTCCTCATTAATTGATTGTTCCGAGTCTAACATTGTATACGGTTTGTTAATTAGACATTAAGTTTACAGAAATACTTATTTAAATAAAAGAAAAACGTAAAAAATATAATTATCTAAATAAAAATTCATAAATTAAGTTAAAATAGCTTCTTCTTTTTTTTAAAAAAAAAAAAAAGTAGTGGAAAATTAGGGTATGAGATGGTACACGGTACGAGAAACTAGTGTGTGGTTGGGAGGCTAGCACTGGCACATGCTGTGATGCATTTGATGGGGTTGCCCATTCACTGTTACGGAATCATGGTGGCAATCCTGTCGTTTCAACACCACATCCCATCAATCAACGACTGGGACGTGTCCAACTCACTGTCGTTTTTCCAACTTCGTTCAAGATAGGCCAAGATAAAGAATCATATCATGTTCTAATCTTTTTGGGCAGTCGTTCCTATTCTGTCATACTAGACGTGGAAGGAGCCCCCACACAAAGACCTTATTACCCCCATATTCACCACTATTTGACTTTCTTCAAATTCCCCATTCCACATACAATCAAGCTGATGGTCCATATACAATCAAGCTGATGGATAAGTGACAATGGTTTTTCTCTTTTTTCTTTTTTATTTTCTTCTTATATTGGGATTGATTTTTTAAAAATTAATTCTTATTATATCAATAGTGTCAATCCGCTATTGAATTAGTCTTTATTAAAAAATTTTAAAGCCTATAAACACTATTACTCGGTAAGACGGAGATAAAATGATGGTGAAGTATACTATTTGTTAAAAAAAAAAAATTTCTGTTATTTATTTTTTGGGTAAAGTTTACTTAACCCCCTCAAACTACTACTCTAATGACAATCTACCCCCTAAACTATTAATTGTGATAATTTACCTTATAAATTACCAAAACAATGTTAATGTACCCCCAATTTTAACAAAAAGATGAAATTACCCCTATAAAATTTTTAATAAGACAAAAATACCCTAAAAATTTTGAAAAAAAAAAAATTAAATTTTAGTATTTTGCTTTTATTTTAGTAAGAGTAATTTTGTCTTTTTGTTGGGTTTAGGGTTAAGGTTAAGTGGATTTACCCTTATTTTTATCAAAAACTTTAATAAGCAACACAAACAAGAAAGCATTTCATTAAAAGTTTCAAACCAATTTAAAAGAAAATTGTGCCCTTATCAAAAATGAATTTTTCTTTATTGTTGTTTTTATTTTTGCTCTATAGCATTAGAAGACAATTTCCAATAAAGAGAGGGACAATGTGATTATGAGAGGCAAAGAAAAATCATATATTGTTTAGCCAAATATATCAAATTCAACCACCCCACTCATTGCACTTCTATTTTACAGGAGAGATTCCCTTCCTCATTGCCCCCATGTTACATGCAAATTCTTTATCTAATGCCATAAATACCCCCACAGCCACATGTGCATGACTAAAAATGGATCCCACCATGTACTTTCACATGCTGCAGGGCACCAAAATTGGGGTCCACCCAATTGCACTAGAAGGGCAAGTGTAGGAATACACCACATAATTTTCTCTGAAAATAGTTCAACTATTTGATACCCTTTGGAAAGGTGCTTTGCCATGAAAGAAAGAATTGTATATGGCTGTGACCTGCCTATATAAGGACCACCTAGGGTCACATTCATTAGATTTAGTGATCAACTTTTTTTAATCCTATTTTTTTAGTATAATATTTTCTTAATTATTGGTGGGCTACCTTTTTATATTTCTTATTAAATCCTCAACAGAATGTTGTTTAAATTATGAACAAATTAATAGAATAAAATAGCACCATTTCTAGAGAATACCGGGGGGATTATGATTGGATCATTAGCAGGGACCAAAACCAAGAACTTTTATCAAATGGGTTAAAATATAAATACAAATTATATTAAAATATGTGATTAAAGTATGAATGAAAAATATAATAAATTTTAAAATTAAATTAATATATATATGCATATATCTAAAATAAAATTAATATCCATACGATGTTAACAAAATATAAATAAAAGAACAAGATGCAAAATAGTAATTTCTTTAACATATTACAATTTTTAACTTAGAGCTTGTTTGAGATTACGTTTGAAAAATATAATTTTTAAGTCAAAAAAAGTTTTTGGGCAAAAGCTTTATTTTTAAGCTTTTGCCAAAAGTGCATTTTTGCAACTTTTAGGTTTTTTGAACTCTTAAAAGCGCTTTTAATTTTTTTACTAAATTAATACTTTTTATTTCAAACAAACTTTTTGAGTGTTAAAAGCAATTTTAAGTCTCTCAAATACAATTTCAAACATACCCTTAATCAACTAATAAAACGGAGCCTTACGTTTTTAATAGTAGTTATTTATTTATTTATTTTTGTTCACGTATTTTTTGATAGACCAAAAAGTTGAAGAGAAATACTACTCACCATTTTCTAATATATTTGTCTATGCGGCACATTTACATCAGGTTTATTAAAACAAAACAAAAAACATAAATAAAAAGACAGAAAATGTTACTTAAGAATGCTGAGTAGCATTTCTCAAAGTTGAAAGCTTCATATTGATTAAAGTTAGACATAAAAGATGATTTACTTGCAATAAGAAGAGTAATAATATTGTGAATGAGGATAAAATAAACGGGCTTTGTGTTATGTTTCACAAAATCATCTACTGTTTTGTACAGAAAATTATAGTAAAGTAAATTTTAAAAAGGAGGAGAGCCATCAGCCATGGCCCCTACCGGCCCTCCTCTCCCTCCGTCTTTCACCGTAACGGTAAAATAAGCATTTTTTGGCACAATATCATCCCTCAGACTTTTCTATTTATTTCTATTTATAATTCTCACTTATATTTATAAATACAACAATCAACTGATTTATAAAACTTTTACACTTGTATCCATATTATTGAAGTAAAGAAGATATAATAATTATAAAATAAGTTGAAATTATAATTTATTTATTTATTAATTTTTTTTTTTTAAAAAAAAAAAGAAAAAAGAAAAGAAAAGGAAAAAGAAAGAGGAATACGAAAAATGAGGGAGGGAGGGAGGTAGGGAGAGTAGAGTACAAGTTACTTATGGGGCACTTGGGGGGTACAAGAGGTTAGAGGGGGACAAAGAAAAACAGGGTGAAGCGATATGATGTGTTGGGGGACAAGAAAGCGGCTTTTTATTTTGGATTGCCGGGTACAGAACGCGACAGGTAACTTCCTTCACTACCCCCTCTGGGAGCCGCTTTCCCACGCGCACTTGATCGCGCATGCACCACCCGCCAATCACACGGCAGACTCGATTCGTATTCACCTGGGACCCAGACTCGAGGAGCAATTATTATGTGCTGGCAATGGCTGCACGCGCGGGAGTCTGGTTGTGGACGAAGATTTTTTTTCCTTAAGGAGGGAGATTTACTAACCATCATTAACTGTCACCACCATCGCACGCTTTGCCCTTAAACCATGCATACACTGCATCATATATCCATGCTTTGCTTGGCATAATCATCGTCGTCATCATCATCATGCCATTTCATTTTCGCTTATGTCACTCACACGCTATCACTTTGGGCTATGGGACGACTGGGCTGCCCACTCTGGGCCTATCTCAATCCTTGGGCTACTTCTTCAACTGCTTCAATATCTTTTAATATAATATATATATATAAAATAAAATAAAAACTGTATATATAGAATAATGCTAGAGAGA
>NC_081548.1:22236822-22456572 GCF_901000735.1 Corylus avellana | reverse complement strand
ATACATGAATATGCGTATAAGTGTATGAAGTTTTGTGTTGGATATAGAATAGTAGTCACAATAATGAATTCCCTTTTGTCAAAATTTTGAATAATTGAGAAAACCTTGGAATAATATAGAAATTATAATTTTTATCCCACGAAGCTGACCGTCAATTTCAACAAATCCTTCGAATTTTTTTGTTTTTAAAATAAAAGTTGATCAAATGATTGTTTGCACAATATGAGGGTTGGATAAATGATTGTTTGCACAAATGATTGATCAAGTTGATCAATCCGTCTATTGTCACATCAACATTATGAAATAAAACTGCAGTTTTTAGTATTATTTTTAATTATATACAATGCAAGATGCAGGTTAAAAATTTCTTTGAATGCAAATAATTTTGTACAAGTACGAAATCTGCAATTTAGGGTTGGATACATAAGTGGCCATATCTTAAGGGTTCCCGTTATTAAAAAAAAAAAATGCAGGTTGAAAATGCATGCATCTTGGCCCTTGGGAATTATTTATATCCATTGTTGTTTGGAATTATTTATATATATAATGGATAAACACAAAGAAATTAAGCTGGGCTCCAATGGGTTTTAAAGCGCAGAGCGCAGATATTGCGGGATCTGCTACAGAGGTGGGTCCAATTTACGGGTAGCCCCCCGCTTGAGGCGCTAAGCTCAAGTAAGTGAAGTGTGGCCCTACAACCAACGCCAATGAAAAATTGTTTCACGATTGGGCCATCTCAAAAACCCATGTGGGCCTTCACCCATTGAAATTAAGGAATGACCTGGATCCAGCATACTTTTCCAGTGAATTCCTTTCCACCAATAACAGAAAGCCATGTCATATAAACCAAAAATATCCGACCATACAAAAGATGAAAAATCCCGCATGTCTGCCACGTGACATGCCTTCGGCTCATGGGTCACGGCCTTTGTCCTGGGCCCATCCTGGCAAGCCCACGTGTGAAATATGACTTGGGTGAAAGATACCTTCCACTGACTGCGAAAATAGATAAACACCATTAAATACCATTAAATAATAGAAGGTCACATTCTAAGGTACCAATGGCAATCGTGTAAAACATCGCTGTTTGATTTGAGAGTTTTCAGCTTATTTATTACCAAACTAAGCTTTTATCAATGTACTATCATATTCAATTATTCATGACTTTTTAGCCCATAGTTGGGTTTAATTAAGGGAAAAATCAAATTTAGTTTTCATGGTTTTTTTTTTTTTAATGCGATTTTCTAATTTCAACGATTAGGTCTTTAGGGTCTTATACGGTTTTAAATAAGTCGTTCCGTATAAATGACCATGTAAGTAGCATTAATTGTTTTTGTATGATGTAGCATATTGTTAATTGAATGAACCTATTTGAAGTCATAGAAAAATATAACGACCTAATTGCCGATACTAAAAATTCAAGGATTAAATTGAAACTACATGAAAATTAAAGGACTAAATTTGATTTTTTTCCCCCCCTTTAATTAAAATTAAAAGTATAAATTTGCAAATAGAAGAGTAGAATAAATAAGCGGATTGAAGTTGCTCTTTGTTGAATTTGAATGTTAAAACTTAGGGTAAAGTCTACTTAATCCCCTCGCTATCACCCCAATGACAATTTACCCTCCCAAAACTACCAATTACAATAATTTACCCCCCAAACTACCAAAACAATGACAACGTATCCCCAAATGCTAGCAAAATGATGAAATTACCCTTATAGAATTTTCAATAAGACAAAAATAACCTTAAAATTTTGAAAAAAAAATTAAAATTTAGTATTTTTATTTTTATTTTAGTAATGGTAATTTCGTCATTTTTTTTTAAATTTGGGGGTACATTGTCATTGTTTTGGTAGTTTGAGGGGTAAATTGTCGCAATTGATAGTTTGAAGGATAGATTGTCATTGAAGTAATAGTTTAAAGTTTAAGAAATTCGGGTTAAATAGAGTTTACCCTAAAACTTAAAAGTGAAGGATAGTGGAGAGTTGAGAGTCTTAAACCTTAAGGCTCATTGGGCCAAGAGAATATTCTACCAAATCTCTCTCTTTTTCCTTTATTCATTTATTTATTTAATTTTTTATTTTTATAAATATTTGGTGGATTAAGGATAGAAATCAATCCCAACTAAGATGTAGAATATGGTTCTAGATTCTTGGTGTATATCAGCTAACTTTCTTATGGGTCTTTGATTCTTGACCAAAATTCCTTCACTTTGTTCCAATTATGTATGGGCGGGTCTACTCTAAGCCCAAGTACTTCCTTTCGCAAAAAATTTTCTGACGTGGCCCAATCCGATTGAATTGGCTGCCCAGACCTTTCTTTCAGTAGTCCTCTACGAAAATGCACATGGGCCTTAGCCATGTAGAGCTTATAAAGCAAAATATTCAGGTTTTACTATATATATTTTTTATTTTATAAATAAATTTACGCAGTATTGACGGGACGAAACCATGCATAGATTCAAGGGGGGCATAAATGGTTTTCAAATTTTCTTTTAATTTTTTATTTATAAAATTACCTATTTTTAGGGTTAAAAACTAAATTCAGCCTCTATATTTATTTATACTTTGGCTCCCCTCTAGATGAGAAATTTTGGTTGTGTCCTTGATTGGAGATAACTCTAAAGCTATTCACATGATGAATCATCCTATATATAGATACAAGAGAAACCCGCAAACTTATCCTTCTATTATTTTCATTATACATGGTAGTTTACATAACATTTATTCAGTCACTTCGAAAATTAAAAGGACAAAATATGATAAATAAGTTTAATTAGTTAATAGCTTACCTAATTAATAAGTGTTAGGTGGACTAACAACACTTCTGACTATAAATACAAATCCCAACGGGTCGGAATTGGAGCTATTTTTCCCCCCCTTTTTTTTTCAATGCCGGGAATTGGGAATCTTTATGTGGAGTTTAGGACGAATAAAATAGAATAAACTCTAGAAAACCTATCCTTTTGAAGTTACATGATTCAAGCCAACAACAACAACAACAACTTTGCAATAAAAGAAGACAAGTGCAAGCACGCGTGTAGACGCACCAATCAACTTTCAAATGACTTTCACATCATCACTTGCCATCTTTTCTAATTTACATATACACGTAACATGTAATTAAATAGCCAATGGGTGTGAGATTGATGTCCTTTGCCTTCAAAGTATATGATTTGAATTCGGTGCACTACTTAAGGTGTTATATTGGGTGCCGTTGAATCACTTCTGAAGGTTATGATTTAAATGAACGGTCTAGATCGTTGCGCTCCATGCAATACCTATGATTTAGGTTGCGCCGGATCTATATATTGTACGTGATGAAAATTTCGGCTTGTGCACCTCAAATTTGAGCTTTTTCGTAAATCGGAGGCCGACATGGACAAGCCATTGCTATGAACTTTGGAACCTGATCCCCGGGCATCAATACTGAAAAGCTTTGGCTTTCTTCTTGCTTTGGCATCTATTTACAAAACCAATTCAAACAGATTTAGCAGATTAAACAAAATATTTGGTAAACTCTAAAAAAGAAGAAGAAAAAAACGTAATGAAATCGTCTGTCGTTTTCTATAATATTTTACATTGAAACAAACAAAGAAAAAAAGTACCTTGTGTGGCGGAAGAGGCTTGATATCTGCCTCTAAATCGGCGTCGAGGTGGCGGGAAGGATGGAGGAGGGATCGGAGCTTGTCCCAGTGGAGGCAACAAGAGAAGAAGGCGCTCATGAAGAACAACATCATCAAAAGAAGAGCTAAACCTAAAGGAAACCCTATGGAGGGCCGAGATGAGGATTCATCATCCGCCATGATTTCTTTTCTTCGATCAATCTCAAGCTAGCTCTTGTTGAGGTGGCCGGAGGGACTTTGAATATTAAAAGCAAAGGAATTGAAATGGGAGATTAGGTTTGTGGTGAGTGGGGGTGGCAATTTATTGAGATTGGAGTGAGTGGTTAATTAGGTTGGGTACAAGTGGACGTACACTTTAGGTTTTTGTACGGACGGCGGCTGTTCATGTTTAATTTTATTATTTAAAGGGTGTTTGGCACTAAACAAATATGTAAGTAAAATTTGTAATTAAAAAAAGTTTATGTTTTTAAATTGTAAGAATATGAGGTGGTGAATTTTGAAAAACTTACAATTTTAAAGATTATATTGTAATTTGAAAGGTTAAACTGTGTTTTTATCAAACATTTAACTGCGTTTTAAAATTATGTGCCACCAAGCACGTGAATATTTAGAATTTCAAGGATTTTAACATTTATTCGCACATGGGTTATTCCTAAGCATATTACATGCATCAAGTTTTGGCATCTATTTTTTTGTTTCATGTCTATTTTTCTTGGAAAACATTCTACACTTATTAGTATTCGTCAAAAATGAACATAGTGAAAAATAAGGAGATTGTTCAAGAGACAGAATCAAACTTTGTAAGTGATCACACAGTTGTTACAAAAACAAGAACAAAAAAAACCCAATTAAGAGGGAAGTGTAATTAATTTGTTTTCATGTCGTGCCAAAAAAAAAAACCCATTAAAACAAAAATCAATGCAATTCAAAATATCAAGCTATGATCATCACATTATTTCTTATCCAAAATGAGGATAAATCAAGAATCTTGAAGCAGATATGTTTGGAAATGAAGGGCAAGTGAATATGGACGAAGTGCTATGTGCGTGTACACAAAAACCAAAAATGTTTTGTCACCCAAGTTGCTGGGGGAAACAACTTTAAATTGTCCTAACTTTACTGTGCATTTCGATGCTTATTTGCCCCCACCACCCACCACCAACCCGCGAAACAAAAAATTCTTCCACCTTATGATGTTACAACACTCACAGTCGCCTTCTTCAAAGTGCTTTTTGACTTTCTGCCGTAATAATAATGATGTTAAGCACGGGTGCTTATAAAGGGTTTCAGCTTTCATGGTTCTAAACCTCTTTGTCTTTCAAACACTGAGAAAGACAGTGCACAAAGACATGGCAAATGTATTCGTTCCACAGAAGCATGCATATATACTTATCATGTACAAAAACTGTGAGCTTTAAGAGACCATTGCATAGTGTTCTAGATCCAGATCTGGTCATCTATAGATTTGGCTATTGTTTTCTAAGTACCATTAAAAAGAGAGGAGGAAAAGATATGAGGTGACGAGGTGAGCTCCCAAAGCTAGCCCACCTCAATAGGAGTATTCTGACTTGCAAACTGTCGTTTCGATAGTGTCTTATAAATGGCTTAAGTGCAATCTTAATTATGTGTATATTAATTTTTTTATACACTCTTTGCAATTTAGTTTTTAAGGGTAACTTCTATAAAAAATTTGTATCATTAAGTATCAGAGCCAAACATTAAGTTACGAGTTCGAATCATAGAAAGAGATCAGTTGGCTGTCGTAAACGTCATATTCAAAGAGTGTAGTGGTATGTTACGATCTTAAATGTCACACGTACATAACTAAAACAATTATTTATTTATTTATTTAAACAAGGTTTCCTAGTTTCACTTATAGTCGGACAATACCTCGGGCTAAACCCACCAAGGTGAGGTACCGAGTATAGAGGCCCAACCAGGATCTTCTAGACTAATCTCCGGCCAATGCCCTGCACCACTCAGAACATTGAATGTTGAGTCGCAGATCTGGGTGGCTGACCCTAAGAGCAAGTAGCACCTATCAGGTTTCGAACTTGAGACCACTGAAAAATAAACTCAGGATTCCATGATCAGGTCAACCCTCGGGGTTCAAAAACACAATCTTTATTGTGCATATAGAAATAGAAATAATGAGCGAGAGCGGTTTATTTCATAAAAAACCGCAGCTATATGTAGAGATTTGTAAGGTGGCATGTATCGGAAAACCATGGGAATGAATAGTCAATTTGGACGCAACGTTATCTTCCGTACAAGAGGGTCCTCACAAAAACATATATGATATGATCATGACATGGAAGTTTGTATATTAAGAGATAGAGATAGATGCGTAATGATGTGACATGCATGTTATCAAAGTGCATGATGATCATATATATATAAATATATCCTTGGATATTATGTCATTGCAAATATTAGGTCTTCGTCCTTTTCAATCTCTTGTAATTCCACTTACTTCACAAAGTGGACACCATCATAGTTTTGTAATTTACAACCTAATTAACACAGCCCACAATAAATAAATAAATAATCAAAAAAAATAAAAAATAAAACCACAGCCTTTAGGTGGAAATTGCCAATAGAATGTCCGGTTTGAACCTCTTTGAAGAGGTTGCTTTCTAGCTAACATAGTAATTAAAGGCAGCCCTACAATTTAGGCCACTCTCTTTTTCATTGTAATTTAACATAATATATGATTGGTGTTGACGTGATATTTCACGGTTTTTATAAAAAGAAATTGGATGGATCAACTTCAATTAATCTTCCATTAAATGGATACTTTTGGAGCGATCAAGTGGAAATTTGCTTATTAACCATAAGGATGGTGAGAGTGATATTATAATGGCTTCACGTTTAGAAATAAATAAATTAATAATAATAAGGGGTAACTTTACTTTAGACCTTTGAATTACGAAACAATTTGAAAAGCTCCCAAACTTCAAAACATCTCAATTTGGACTCCTAAACTTTCAATTGCAATCAATTTGAACCCTTCTATCAAATTTTAAACATTAAGAATGAGATAATAACGTTTATACCCCTGAGTTTTTTATAGAATTCCAAATTTACCCTTAATTCCAAATTAAAAAAATAAAGTAAAAAAAAAAATCTGGGATATTTTGGTTTTTTTAGAGGTAAATCATGGAAGTTAACGACTAGATCTGGCAGAAGGGTTCAAATTGACTGTAATTGAAAGTTCAGGGGTCCAAATTGAGAGGTTTTGAAGTTTGAAAGGAACTTCTCAAATCGCGTAATAATTTAGGGGATTAAAGTGAAGTTACCCATAATAATAATAAACCTCTCTTGCCCCGTACATGCATGTGCTTGCAACTTCTTGATTTGTATTATATTACAGACAATCTTAACTTCCAAACCTAATTTAACTTTTACAACTTCGTTTATATATATATAAACAAAAATATGGTAATGAAAGAAGAAAGTAATAAAGAAAGGGGCTTAATTAAGCTGATTATTCCATAAAAACAACACACTTCAAATTAATCCCATAATTTTTATTTTTTTATTTTTTTTGAATAAGTAGCAGTCGCTTTATATTTAATCCCATACAATTTTAGAGGTTTGGAGATGATCTTAAGCTGATTAATTATCTCATTATATATTAATTTCAAAAAACTTGTTAATAGTCTCGTTGATGCCACCTAAGTCGTGAACTTAGTCAAGATTCATAATGAGGCTACTGGCCATGGCTATGGCGTCCACTTACTTTATATTATATATATATATATATATATATATATATATATATATATATATATATATTTGGTTTGAAGATGAGAATGAATATAAGCAGTAAAAACACTTGTATTATACTTGTTGTTATAGTATTAATTAAGTAATTAAATTTATCATTTTTTATCAATTTAAGTTTTTGAGATAAATGATAATTAATCATTTAACATATATACCCTAAAATTCAAATCTTGAGTTGTCTGATTTAACGTGTAATGTTAAATTATTAATTAAATAATTAAATTTATCGTTTTATATATAAACTTAAACTATATATTGGAATAAGTGATTATTTAATCTTCAATCGTGAAAAACATATTAAACTTGGAATTAACGTGACTAATCATGGAGATATTTTTTTGTTCCTTGTCGGGGGTGCATGGGTGGGGTTTGATTGTTTTCTACACTAATTAGGTACCGACATTTCTCATTTGTGGGTAAAACGTTTAAACACAAATATCAATTAATTTTTAATTTTTTTTTTAAAAAAATATTTAATTAGGATTAAACTTGGATTTACATAATTTATAATTACATTCGAAGACAAGAACGAAATTTGGTCTGAGGTCACCTCGGAGAAACCCTAGATTAAATATAACACTGGGCTAAGCATATATAGGGCCGTACAATTTACCAGGCCATAGGCTTACTCTAGCAAGCCCACGTTCTTCTTAGCGATTTCTAATTCCAAACAAGGTTTTGGAGGCCGTTTGTTCACATGCGAGGCCCAGTACCAATGCATTTGAATAGCCTACTCTTTTATTATTATTATTATTATTATTATTATTATTATTATTATTATTTCCCTCTTGTCTTTCTTTCTTTCATTAATTTATTTTAAATTAGATTAGAGAATTTTTTTTTTCTAATTCAGCCTATAAAACTACTTTGGGTCTCTTAACATATGAGAATCACATAATTTTTGAATTAACATATGAAAAGCATATGATTTTTTTAATATAACTATTAAAAAAGAGAGCCCCTATAGTCCGGTCCGTTTGCAAACCCCCTCATTTTACAGCACCCAATCCCCATATGATACCTCAACAATTTAAGAAAATTGCAAAGAACCAAAGTGAGAAAAAAAAAAAAAAAAACAAATGAAAGTGAAAGACAATACCAAAAATACCCCTGGCCGCTAGACCCACGAGACCCACGGCGTGGTCTTGCGAGACCCACGTCGTGGGTCAGGCAAGACCCACGGCTTGGGTCTGGCGTGCCCCGCCTGACTAGCCTCAAAACCCAATTCTAATGCTTCAAAACTCAATTATAATGCCTCAAATTTCGTTTCTAATGCCTTGAAACTCGTTTTTGGATTCAAAACTAAAACCTAAAGGTAGAAAGTTAACCCTTTATGAATTTTATCACCATAAAGCCCAAAAAAATGTAGCTCCGGCACCGGAGAAGCTGACCCACGGGTTTGGCCGTGACCCTCCATCCAACAACAAAAATGAGTTCAAATATAGTGTGTAGGGGTGTATGATATTTTTGTAGATTTTTTTGTTTTTGTTTTTGCTTATGTGTTGCTTTGTGATTGGATGATGTAAAAGTTGCCTTTCAAGGCTCATCCGGACTAAAGTTAAACTCATTAAAAAAACATGTGTTTTTCATGTGCTCAAAGAACACATAACAGTTTTATAAACTAGGCTCACTTGCATTTTATACTTGCATTTTATAGTGAAACCGTGCTAGATGTCAGTAAAAACACTAGTATCAAAAACATGCATAATTGGATTCATAGTAGAAGCCCGAGCATTATTTGATTAAAGATCTTGGTTTCTCAGAAGTTACTAGAAGAAACCATAATCTAAACAACTCTTAATCAAAATTATCCTAATTACAGTTTCCTCTTTAAATTGTTCCCAATAGTTTGAACTTTGAAGGTATAATTTCGTGACAAATAATCAAAAGATATAAAGCAAACCCTACCTATAACCTTCTACAGTCTAGTGGTACTTTTTCTTTTATTCAAAGTAAACAATTTGGAAAACTAAAAAGCTAACGAGGTGAAAGAGACCATCAAATCAACCCGTACGAATATACAAAGTGGAGAAATAGCTTTTAGAATGAAACAATATGTTTCTTCTTTTTGTTAAAAGAGAATATTGGATAAAAAGGACTGAGAAAAAAAGTTTAGTGTATGAGGAGGTGGCACTCATCAGTGAGCCAATTTCAATGTAAAATCCTGTGTCATTTTCAAAAAGGATACTTTATGTGCTTTTATTTTTGCTCAATTACTCACCTTAACTTAGTTTTAATTCCAACTAAATTGGGATAATTGATTCTCTTCTATGGGTCTTTGCCAACTCTAGGCCACAAATTTCCTTTTCCTTTAGCATATAAAAACTAAAGCAATGGCTCCATTTGTATGCTATAAGCATATTAGGGTTAGGGTGTGTTTGGCCCCATAATTTCATAGGTGAAACCCACATTTTTAAACAAAATCACAAAAGGTGTTCCATTTGGGAATGTATTTGAAAAAAAAAAAAATTAGGGTTTGAAAACGTGAAAAAAAAAAACTCGCAACAGGTAAAAGAGTGCATTTTTAAAAAGACATGATTTTAAAGGCTGAAACATGGATTTACCAAACGCTTAATTATGTTTTTAAAATTAGGTTCAATTAACTATATTTTAAATGATGGGCCGAGGATAGGATTTGTTTGATAAAACTTTTTTCTTCTCCTTTTTGTTTTTTCTTTTCAAAACAAAACATATTAACCAACAGCCTAAAATACAAAAGGAGAAATGTTGTTTAAAATATTTTTTAAACAAAAACCAAATTAAAAACACATTCCAAAATACATTAACAAACATACCATATATATGAGAAATGTTTGGTTTTCATCTTTTACTCATCTCTTATCAATTTTCATATAAGAGATGAGTAAATTCACCGTTAAATTTGTGAGATCACATGTGAATTTCACGTATTTAATAATATATTTGCACAAAAAATACACAAAAGATGAATGAATAACACTTTTCCAAAAAATATGTCAATATCGTGGAGTATAGTAGAGCGTTATATGTTAAATGGAAACACCCTAGCATTTTCCTGGATCCTTTTTGGAAATGTCTCAGCTTCTTCCTTCTGTTGGGAGCTTTGTGTGGCAATGGATGTTCATAATTGGAGCTTTTTGAAAAAGTGAGGCCAAGTTTTGGTCATATCAAAAGATTCCGAATAAATAGGCAGCTATATATATAGGCAAAGTGCATTGAGGATAGTGTAATGCGAATGGCACCTCCCCTAAAGAACAAAAATGATAGTGATTTAACAACCTAATCTGAAGAAAAAGGCAAAAGCATATTATATCCTCATAATCCCAATATAGCTTTTGGTTTTTATGTATTCCACCACCATATATACAGAATTTGGTCTGCTGGTTGAACAATCCAGGAGAAAATGCTATCTCAACTATGCCAAGAGCAAATTGGTCTGCATGAATGTTGTATTTTCCCAAGAAATTGTGAAATTGGCAACACTTTTTAGAAAATGCTCTCTGCTTTTGGATGATACGATGTAAAGGTGAAAATAACATTGACTATTTGTGTGTTGAGTTTTTGTTAATGTGGTCACAAAAAGACATTGTCAAAGGTCATATTATTTATTTATTTTTTTCTTTTAGATTAATTGTTTGTTAATGTTTTTGTTTTGAAAATTAATTAAAAAGAAAATAGTTTAAGGTACAATGGGAAATTACCTAGTAAGGAAATATTAAAACACTTTCTTTCTTTTTATTTTTTAGAAGTTAATTAGCTTGTGATCAAAGGCTGCCAAAGCACTTAGTGACAAGCCCACAAGGGATGTAGAGGAACAAAGTGATAAATCACGGGTTATATCATAGCTTAAGTTCATAAAAAAAAAAACGTGTGAATTTGATAGGATAATTAATATTTTAACATTGATCTCAAACTTTTTTTCAACGAGTGAGACTCAATACATGCAATATTTGAGACTTAACAAGTAAAATATTTAATTAAAATGAGAGATAAATTATAAAGTCGGGGTTCAAATTAACTCAAAACCTCACTTGTTGATCATCACATGATAATCAACACTTATTTTAAAAAATTAAGCTTATAAAAAATGATAAATTTAATTATTTAATTAATATTTTAATAAAAACCGTAAAGAGGTACACTATTCTTTGCCATTACTACACGCTTGGCATATGATATTTAAAAATATAGAGAAAAGAACAACATTCAGTTCAAAACTAGAAGAAAATACTTGGAGGAAAAAAAAAATTATCAAAATATCAAAATACCCTTAAAACTTGAAAACAAAACAAAATACTTGGAGACAATATTTTTTATTTCTTTTTTGTGAAGAAAAAAAAAAAAAAAAAAAAAACCCTCAAGACTTAATTCCATGAGCTCATTAATTATCCATGAGCTCATTAATTAACACCTGTGTCGGCATAGCAAGACCCGTGTCAGCAAAGCTTGAAATCTATAGGAAAATGCCATCAGAAACTACTAGGGTTTTTATTGCAGGTGATATTGTGAAGCTGATGCCTGATGGAAGGTGATTCTTTGACCTTTTTCTTTTACCTTACTCATCTTACTGATACTGTTGCATGTTATCTGCAGAATTCAGCACTACCAAGCAAACCTTTATCTTTTACCCTACAAGTTAAACATGTACGTCTGAGTTTGTGGCTAGCTAAAAATCAGGCCACTTTATGGTCCAAATTAGTAGGCTGCCTTTTACACTGAATGCTCCTGAAGCTTCTCTTGATTGACAAACCTTGAAATTCTGTGCCATTCAATGAGCATGTGCTTTCCAGTTCAAATTGTGAAGTTGAAAGTGGTAACTATAATCATTTTTACTTTTAACTCTATGAAAGAGTCCTGTCTTAGCAGGAGGTTCACCCCAGCAGGGAGCTCGTTTGGATAAAAGAATCTTGCTTGGACGAGGAGCTCCTTAGAAAATTTTCTTGTCTTATTTTTGTCATTTTTCGGGGCAGAAGATTGTAGAGAGTCCTAATCTAAAGGTAACCATGATTGAGTCCCCAGCCGCCCCCATCAACACAAAACAAAAATCCATCCAACAACTTGCTGTGCACATTTCTGCTCCGGCCACCTGTTATTATTTTGATTGAAGACTTGGGCAATAATGATCTTTTCTCTTTTGACATTTTTTGTCACACTATAATTACTAGGAAATTCAACAACCACCATATGGAAGTGGAAGTTTGTTTGTGGTAAAGGTTAAACATTAGTCACTATTGGGATATGTTTTTTTTATAATTAAAGAGCTAAGTTGGGCATATGGGGACACTGTCCCAGAGAATTCAAAAAACATTCCCACGGCATTAGGGCAATTGAATGTAGCAGCAAACTTCCTTTTTCTTTGGGAAAAAAAAGAAGCAATTTTGCATTAATAGACATCTTCAATTGAAGCAAAAATTACATGGCTGATAGCTAGCTCTCAAGCTAGGAACAGAAATCACTTATTCAAAGGTGGAAAAAACAAAAAAAAACAAAAAAAAAAAACCTCAACCTCTCACTTGGCAAACCTCATTGAAAATACAGAGATTTGGAAACTCTAAAATCTTTTTCCTCTTTCTTTCTTTCTTTCTTTTATCCTCAAAGGCATCTTCCTCCATATCCTGCATTTCTGAACAATGCTTGCTTTACATCTTCAGAACTTAGTAGTATTCTCTGCTCCATCTCCTATTGCCATGACAAGAAGGAAAACAACCAGACATTACTTCACATGCTTTAAAAAAAAAAAAAAAACAGATGGGTTATATTAAGTATTAAGTACCTCTGAGCAAGAAGCTTGCATTGCAAAGTCATTGAAACAGCTGATGACACATTGTTCAATCTCTAGGCCTAATGCTTCTAAGGTATTCACAGTCGATAGCAGCAACCCTGGCTTCCCTGCACAGCAAATCTCAATCCTGGTATCCACATTCCTCCTCTCCACATCAAACTGCAAGAATTTACCCCATTCAGGATTAATTAAATCTGGTGATCATGATTCAAGTTATTGAGTAGTGCTTCTAGAGAAGTTACCTTCGGTGAATTTCTAACCAAGGCTTCATTGGGTTTCACCTTCTTGAAAATGTCTGAATTCACCTCAATGTCTTGCAAATTCTTGATTTTCTCTAGGAGTTCTTTCATGTAATCTATGGTGTCTCCAAGTATAGACGTCCTGTCCATCTGTTAATCAAATCCGCACCCCAAACAAAAAAAGAAAATTAATCTCCCATAAATATAAACATGAACCCCTGCAGGCTGCATGCTTAGAATGTGGTAAAATCCAAATAATTACAACATGGGTTTCACTGCTTTACCTTGCTTATCTTAGGAACAATGGATCTCAGCATTGAAAGCCGATCATTTAACCTTTTTCTTCGCCTTCTCTCAGCCATTAGATTCTTCGAAGGCTGGCCCTGCAGCTTTTTAGCTCGATTACTACTCTTTCCTTCAAGGCAAGCCCCCGTGTTGAAAGCTGGGGCCTCTGGCGACTGTATTGGCTCCACTTTGCAAGAAGCTTGCACCTCCAAATCGTGAATTTCATCCCCAAGAATACCCAGTTCCTCTTCCATCATGGCAAAGGGATAGTCTTCTTGAACAGGAAACGGCGGCGTATCAAATGTGTTGAGCGGTGAATCAGTAAGCTGTGGAGCTGAGAATTCATTGGCAAATGGGAAATAGAGCTCATTGAAATTAGTTTGTTCAAGGGGCGGGGAGAATCCTTCGCAGGAAGAGTATGGAAAGACAAGTGCTGGGTTTTGATGAAAGCAATCAAAAGTCCAGCCATTAGAGAAGAGCTCATTCATTTCTGTTGGGATATTTGTTTCCAAAGTGTCTCCTCTTAGAGCTAGCAATTCCTCTAAGAAAGCCTGTTCATTTAGCTCCATCTCTCTCTCTCTCTCTCTCTCAATCTCCCTCTCTCTTGGGAATGTTAATGCCTTGATAATATGAAGTTGCACCAAGTTGAAGCATATATATATATAAAGGAAACACAAAAGAAAAAGGACCATTATATTATGTGTTAAGTTGTAGCCATTATCACCTACCTAATGAAATGGAATCAGCTTTTGCCATCAATGATGTTAGCTTAGCCTATAATAGTAAATTTAGTCCAATATAATTTGGTGAATTTCATGTCATGGTTTGAGTCTATTAAACCATATACGCTGGAAATAATTAATTTAATCATTTAATTAAAAGAACGCTAAAAAATACAATTTTATCTCACAGTTAATGGATGAGGTTGACATATTAGCTTTAATCGATTCTCGGAATTATTTTTTTTAACTAGTATTAATTTAAGAGTTGTAGGATAAATAAATAAAAAGGTTTCTAACATTACTCTTTAATTAATATTTTAACACTTCTTTTCAATAAGTGAGATCAAGTACATATAATATTTAATTGAAGAGTACTAATTTTTATATATATATATATATATATATATATATATATATATATATATATTATATTTTTTATTTCACAACTATTCCAATATAGTGATATGGCAATCACAATCAACCTTTAAATTATTATTTTTTTAAAACAAAAATTGATCAAATAATTGATTGGGACTATTACGGTAGCAAATGAGAAAGACAAATAACGGAGATAATGTTCGAACAAACCTTTATTATGATATGACGTTAAATTATTACTTATGTTAAAAATTTAAGTTTATAAAAAATAATTATTGAATTGATGTTCTAAAAGGAAAACGAGAATCATGCATATATTACCTATACATTCTGATTACAATAATTAATCATGGTGAGGCTGGATTAATCAAGTTATAAGTTGACCCTGCCCATCATTTACGTCCGTAGGAGATTGAGTGTTATTATAATATGGTAATTTTTAGGCTAGGTTTTGGCTCCACCCTTCATGGGAATGCCTAGCGCCTAGGGTTATGCTTTCCTTTAAATAAAATTAAATAAATAAAAAGCTGCTCTTTTTATTTATTTTTTTTTTCTCTCTTTAGGGGCAGGGTGAGGGAGCTGGGAGGGGGGGTTGGGGGTGGGGGCGAGGTGGTGATTTCATGTCTTTTTCACCGAAATCGCAGCAATCGAAGAAACTAAATATAAAAATGTCATATTCAGAAAAATTTGACCCCAGAGTCTGTCTGAACCGAAAAGGATACACTTAGCATTATAGACCCTGTCAGGTTCTTTGTATGCTTCACCTCTCTAATATTTATTGGCCATCAACAGAGAAAAACAAAAAAAAAAACAAAAAAACAAATTACAAGATAAATAAAATAAAATAAAAACCCCTCCTCCTTCCCCTCTCTCTCTCTCTCTCTCTCTCTCTCCTTCTGTGTGTGTATGAGAGTGAGAAAGGTTGCTGAAGTTGGGTCCCATATCTTAAAGCCTCCAAATTTAGATTAGCTCACAAATTCAAATGAGTTGGTGGCCTTTTTTTTTTGGTTCCTTTCACGATTTACTCATTATTAACTCCTGCTCTTTTGTTTTTGGTGCTATACAAAAGATAAATTGGCACACATATATATACAAAGAGAGATACTAGCAATTTTTATTTATTAATTTTGTTTTGAACTCGAGTTTGAGCTTAATACCGAGCTAAATAATCTGTTTAAAATCGACCGGTTCATTATTTTTGGAACGAACTTGAGCTTGTTTAGTAGTTGCTCAATAAGAGTTTTTGTTTTTTTTTTCGTAAATTTATACGGATAATTAGTTAATTAGATAAATTAATTTGAATCTTAAACAATCAAATCTCGAGTCTATATATGCAGAGGCGGACCTACATAGGTCCTTGGGAAGACAAATGTCCCCCCAAAATTTTAAAATTACCCTTAAAATTTAAAATTTTACTCCTAAAATTTATGGGTTTTCATGAAATGTGCCCCCAAAAACTAAATTTTTACATTTTGTCCCCTCACTCATAATTGTCTAGTTTCACCCCTGTATATATGTATTTTATAGTGCGTGTATAAATTTATTATACAAATTCATATAATCTTGTACGAATTTGATTCGTTTAATAAACGAACTTCAATTGTTGTTCAAACTAGATTTATTTAATAAACGAGCCAAACCCAAATCAAATTTATAAAAATCAAGCTCGAATCATTTTCAAACAGCTTTATTCTTTTACGGCATACGGATAAAGGGAGAATCAAGGATGGCATGTTTTTCACTTTCCCCTCCCCTGTCATTTATAAGATCAAAAGCACAGGAAATATGTTTTTTTTTTTTTTTTTTTCTTGTGTGATAGGTATAAGCTCGAATCAAATAAAGGTATGATATGAATGTCGCGACATGGAGCCCCATCCAAAAATAGGTACAGCTTTGACTCCTCAGCCTTATAATGTATGTCTAATAATTGTGTCATCATACGTTTAGCCGTACCCATTAGTCTATGTCATGACCTGCAGAAATCACAGTACTATATATATATACTAATACCATATACATATATTCTTTTTTTAAAAAAAATAGGAGAGAGACAATAAAAATATCAAGTTGTTTTAGATACCTAATTCAAAAATTATAACACATTTAAGAGAGATAATGTTAATTAATACGAATTTTATTATTTAATTAATATTATAACACTTTGTTTTTTTCAATTAGAGTATGAACTCAATAAACCTCACAAATTATCTAAAAAACTTGAAACTGAAGAGTGATTTTAATTAATTAATTAATATACTTAAACAGATAAAAAAAAAAAAAAAAATTATAATATAAAAAATCTGAAATGGTACTTGTGCTTTGTGTCATTGAATTAACCACAACCCAGCCCTGTCATTGTCCACCGTTGATTATGATAAAAAGAGGTGACGTACAGATGCCACTGTCCAATGCCCCCCTCTTTTTGCCTCCTGAATCTTTCAATAAACTATATATTATTCACGCTGAATGGAAGGAATAACTTGAAAGCTATTTTAGCTGGTTTTTTATTTATTTATTTATTTATTTTAAGTTAAACAATGAACATTATTACGTTTCTTTCATTATATATATATATTGTTTTCTCTTTTTAATTAAGACAAAAATTAAAAAATTAAAAAAATAACAAATAGGAGCTGAAATCACCCCCCAAGCTCCAATTAGTCTTAATTTATATAAATTCTTTCAAAATTTAACTTTTTATCCCCTCAATTTTTATTATTATTATTTTTTTAATTCTTTCAATTGTATCCCTCCGCAAACCTAAAATTTTAGGGTAAAGTCCATTTAACCCTCTTAAACTATCATTTTAATGACAATCTACCCCCCAAATTATCAATTAGGACAATTTATCCCACAAAACTATCAAAACAATGACAATGTACTTCCACAATACTAGCAAAATGATGAAATTACCCCTATAAAATTTTTAATAAGACAAAAATACCCTTAAAATTTGAAAAAATAAATAAATTTTAGTATTTTTGTTTTTATTTTACTAAGGGTAATTTTGTCATTTTAAAAAATTGGGGGTATATTGTCATTGTTTTGATAGTTTAGAGGGTAAATTGTCATTGGAATGGTAGTTTGAGGGAGTTAAACGAAGTTTACCCAAAATTTTAGTTGTGCCTTGGTTAACAAACAACTCAAAAAATAAAATACTCATAATCAAAACTACATTTACTTTTATATCACATTAAAATACATTTAAAAAAAGAAAAAGAAAAAGGAACAAACTGAGCATCGATCGGAAGAACAAATTAATATGTATGTGTGAAAAGACCAGTCTACCAATGAAGGACAAATTCATGTATATAAATTGGGAAGCAAAAGCAAAATAGTATGTAGAGCATTATATATGGCTGTGTAGCCAAATGACGATCGAATCAGAGCCACATACTAGGAGTTAATAAGAAAAGGCAATTAATTAATATAGCAAAAGAAAATTCCTTACACGTGGGTTTGAATCTGCTTACCTAGTATATCAATGTCAAGGGCACACATCATGAAAGAATATCTATGGTGTTGTCTGAAGGAACCTTTATCCTTTAACAATATTGAGCAGCTAGCTAACTGGAGTTGCCTGCGTAACTAAGGTTAAATATGTTATAAGAATTAAAAGGTCTATTTTAAAATAAAATAAGAGAGATATTGAAAGGGGAATACACTTTTAGAAGACCACTTTATATATATATATATATATATATATATATATATATATATATATATATATATATAGCCAGAGTTTCTGTGATGGAGCTATAATTCTAATATTGGATCAGCACTTGTAAAAAAAAGAAGTAAAAATTAGATTTTTACTTTCTTTTATAGTTGAATCTCGAGGTGATTTTTCTTTTGAGTAAATTTTTAACATCGTCAACAAAAATAATATTGTCTATTATTTCCTTAACTTGTTTTTAAATTTTTGTTAATTGGATATTGTTTGGTTTGTATTTCCCTTAATTTTAATTGGCAACGTTTGTTTTGAAACACCTATTCACCCTACCTAGCTAGGAAGTCGACTTTTCAAAAAACCACTTTAAAAAACAGGAACATAACTAGGTCAACAGATGATCAGTTTTGAAAAACATTGCAATGCTTGAAGCAAATTATTACCATTCAAAAAGAAAGTGTGAAATGAAATGAAAGGGAGAGATGTTGGCATTGTGCAGGGACTAGTATGGTGCTTTGGTGTTTTTGAAGGATAAGGGGTGTGACTCCAATGGCTGTCCTCCATATTTTCTCAGCAGCCACGGGCGAAGTCTATGGACGCAATGATTTAGCGTGGGAGTTGATGATTATCTTTATATCATTTAAATATAAAAGCTACTTTTGTAATATATGTATATATATATATTAGTTAAACTGCATGTGACTTTAACATTTATCTTTTATTAATTAAATATTATATGCGTTAGTCTTGCTTATTAAGGGAAGGAAGAGCTGCTCACAAGTGAAAGAGAATGTTATAATATCAAATAAATAATTTTTTTATCAAACTTAAGCTTTTAAAATAAATTATGATTTAACATGAATCATCTTCTATGGTTATTGCAAGTTTTATAATTACTAGTGTGATAGATGAATCTACATGCTTATAGAAAATAATGCATTTAATCATCTAATAAATACTTTAACACTCTCGTAAACTGTGAAGTCAATGTTCGAATTTAAAATCTCAATTTCAATATATAACATGTTAAATCACAACTTATTCCAAAATTTAAGTTAATAAAAAATAATGACTTTAATTATTTAATAAATATATCTAACAAAATCCTAATTTGGTAGCTATTGGGTGTGTTTGCCAATGTTCCAGGGCCTCCCCCAATCCAAAAAAAAATATATATTTTCACTTCAAAATTAATCTCAATATCTCTACTTTTTATACCACATCAATCATTTTTATTATTATTATTTAAATAAAAAAATCATTACAAAACAAATTTTTTACATTTTTTCATATAAAATATATTTTTTCACTTTTCTCCACAAAACATTTTCACTAAAACAAATCAAACACTTATTCCTAAAAAAAGGCTACAGTACCGGCCCTTGAACAGTACCGTTCCAGGGCCATTGTTTTCTCAAAAAAAAAAAAAAAAAAAGATAAAAAATTTTGATAAGCCAATTAAGTTAATATGGATTTCTTCAAGCGCAGAAATACATGGAAGCTTTTAAGGACAATGATATATAAACAAATTAAACAATGCTTGGAACTTGGAAATATTTAACGGTTAACACACACACTATATTTCTTTTTTTTTTTTTCTTCTTCTCTATTTTGCTTTATTTACTACACCTAACAAAAAGGAATATAATAATATAATTTTAAAGATTAGAGTAAATTAAATAATTTTAAGGGGTAATTACCTTTTGCCCCATGAACTACAGCGCTTTTGCAGTTTCCCCCATAAACTACTAACTATGACACCTGACTCAATTCAATTACCATCTTATGACAATGACACTTATAAACCAATACATGAAAAAGTGATGGCAAAAGTGAAAGAAAAAAATTAAAAATGACACATGACTTGCACATGACCTTTGATTATTAGTTTTAACACCATTGACTGACGAAATTGGACTTTTTGTCATAAGATGGTAGTTTGATGGGGTCAGTGTCATAGTTGGTAGTTCATGAAAAAAAGTAACAAGGCGCTGTAGTTTATAAGAACAAAAAGTAATTACCCTTAATTTTAATAATTTCTTTCAACTTAATTTATAAAACTAAATGTGTTTTTTTGAGTATGTAAGGAGCACATACTTCTTATATATTAATTAAAAAATTGTGAATTTTTTAGATATTAAAAACACATGATAATTTTATAATCTAAAGAGGAAAATATGTCGTCCAAATCTGAATTTGAGAACAAACAACTTGGTTTGGATCTCTTTGGCGAAATGTAAGCGAGCTTAGGCAGCTGATCGATGCACGTGAATATCTGAAGCAACTTGAGACCAGAAGGCAAAATTCTCACTGTAGACGACGTGGCGTTGTGTGCAGCTTCCCTTTGTGTCAGTGCATACGGAATATCAGAATCTCCTCATAAGTCGGGACGGCCAATTGTTGCGCGACGCGTGTCAGTTGGTTCGTGGACATTGGACAAAGTCTCATAAGACTTCCGAAACCGACCCGAAAACCAACACAGTACCAGCCAACTATATTGTGTCTTCCATATTCCATAATCATTATTTTATATAGAGGAATGATAGAGACCCAACTTTTTTGCCCAACAAAAGTTCAACTTTTACCTTATTTATTTTTTAAAAATAAAATAAAATAAAAAATGAAAAAAATGTTTGAAGCAACCCTATCTATTTTTTGTCTTTCTTTTATTTGGTATTTTTAAAAAAATGAAAATTGGTATTTTTTTCATAATAATGTCATTTTTTTCAAGAAAATGTCATTATTATGAAGAAAAATACTATTTTTCATTTTAAAAAAAATACTAAATAAAAGAAAGGCAAAAAATAGATAAGAACTCTTTAGAAAAAAAATAAAGGGTAAAAGTTGGACTTTTGTTGGGCAAAAAAGTTGGGCCTTTAGCATTTCTCTTTTATATAATGTGCGCTTTCCATCCATTAGGTCGAAATAGTCCTTTCCTCTTCTTTTTTTGGATCATTAGAGTTCAATCTCGACTTTTCTACAATCTTATGTCTTGATTAACTATAATTGTAATTTTCTTTTCTTTTTTTGTTTTGTTAATATTATTAGTTGGCCAACTAGATTTCTTTTGCTTCATGAATCATGATTGTGATAAGTAGCGGTGGATTTTGGTTGATAGAGAATAAAATTAATAGAAGATCAAGTTTAAAAAAAAATTAAAGAATATAATTGATGAAACAAATAAAAAAATCAACATTATCGTATTTTATAATTTTTAAATAGTTTCATCTTTTATGTTCTTTTCCATTTATGTTTTGCAGATAGAACAATGTATGGCCATTTCAATTTTCTTGCATATTTAAAATTCAGTCTTACTCATCGATCTCATAAAATTTATAAATGGGCTATAATATTGGAATTCTCTTGTATAATTTTTCTATTTTCAAAACAAATTTGGAAAGTAAAATACAAATAAAAATATCTCTCTCTCTCTCTCTCTCTCTCTCTATATATATATATATATTTTGGGTAAAGTTCATTTAACCTCCTCAAATTACTACCCCAATGACAATCTACCCCACAAACTATCAATTGCGATACTTTACCCCCCTAAATTACCAAAACAATGAAAATGCACCCCCCCCAATTTTTTGAAAAATGACAAAATTACCCTCACTAAAATTAAATAAATAAATAAATAAAAATACTAAATTTAAATTTTTATTCAAATTTTTAAGGGTATTTAAAAATTTTATAAGAGTAATTTTATCATTTTGCTAGCATTAGGGAGTACATTATTATTGTTTTGGTAGTTTGGAGGGTAAATTATCATAATTGATAGTTTGTGAGGTAAATTGTCATTAGGGTGGTAGTTTAAGGGGGTTAAGTAGACTTTACATTTTTTTTTATTTTTTATTTTTTTATTTTTTTTTTAACTCACATTCATTGAACAATGTAATCAATAGGACAGTGAATATAACATGTGATCTTTTTCTAAATGGGCCATATGGGAACAGAACATACTTTTCAACATATTTATTGTCCTTGTGCATTATTTTAGAAATCCAAATCCATCCCTTTATAGAATCCCATTTATTTTTCAGTGCTTTTGAAAGTACGATTACATCTTAAATTAGGAGGGGTCACTTATTTATAGGATTCCAATTATTTACAAAATCTCATTTAGATTTCTAATGTTTTTAGGCGAGTCAAGGGATGGAGTCATTTGCCCCCCTTCACTTTCCATTAATATTGCATCTGCCTAGCTACGGTGGTAAGTTTAGGAATCAATTTTCATAAAAATAATGGAAAATGGGAATTATAAGAAAGGAAGAATTAGGAAATCACTTGCTTTATACTTGCGCGTATGTAGGAAATTAATTGGCATTCTCTTCCATCTCTTTTGTAGGGTAAATTTTAGATGAATGTGTTAGACCATTAATTATTTTCAAAGCTGCTTAATTAGTCGTTCATGTATTTTTAGCTAGAATTTAGATAATTCACTTCTTCTTTTTTACTGTTAATATTAATGTTAATGAAAAGAGATGTTTGACAAGTTCATAAAAAATAAATTAAAAAATTAAAAATTAAGGATGTACATGCTAGAGCACCATTTTAGTTAAACATCATTAGGTTAGACCGAATATGAATATTCAAAAGATTCTTTTTGATTGTTCTTCAATTATGGAATTCTAGAGTTGTAAGTACACTGATAAAACCAAAATCACCCAAATTATTAGTGTCCCACGACTTGAGAGTTTTGCATAATTAGGTTGTCTTTTCTTTGAATCAGACAACAAATGGTAGCTAGACGCGCGGTGGAAGAAAAGAAAACCCTAGCTAGTTGATCATACCACAAATATTTTAGCTACAGTCCAATTTCTTTTCATAATAAATAAATCCACAAGTTGAGCATCAAAATGTAGTAGTACTACTTCCCCCCCCATTAATCAAAAGCATTGTCAGCAACTTTTGTGGCAATTGCTTCGTTAATTCTAAATTATAATTATTGAATCATATATCACCTACATATAACCCTCATTTCATATATATATATATATACAGCACGCGCTAACGTGTGGATGAGATGGTCAAATTAATAAATACAGGCAAGCATTTCCCCTATGATGAATGATTAGCATCAAAAGAGAGAAACCCTCAAAGACAAACGACGTGACAGGCAGGGCCACGAGAATCACAGTCAAGGTGGTGTGAGAAAACCGCGGTGCCTTCTCCCTACCATCCCGACAAACAGCGGTTTCTCAAAGGCGGTTTCCTCCCCTTTCTCTCTCGAACACACATGATCATACAGCTTGGCAGTTGGCCGCCCACAATATCAGCTAGCTAGGGTTATAATCTCCAAAACCACCCATTTTTTTCTCTCTCTCTCTTGAAATTTTGTCTGCTAATGCCTTGTTTGCTAGCACCCACCCCCAACAGTACTGCAACAGTGCTCAAAAACAGCCTTTTTCCTTCTGTTGGATGCGTAGGTCGGTTGACATTTCTCCTTTATGAGACAGCGGCCGGGCGCTCATGTCGTGCGTACGTGGATATGTATTTTATCATTTTTTTTTTTTTTTGTTATAAAAATACATGTATGTCGTGTTACAAATATCGACCCACGTGAGAGATCGACGGCGACTGCTACCGTTTTCTTCTGCTTCTTCTTCGTAATCGTGCGTAAATTATATTAATGCAGGCGATGGTAGCTTCAAAAATAGGTCATATATCCACGTACGTGTCTTTTTGGATGGTTTTTTGGATGGAGGAAAGAAAAGGGGGGGCTGGCTGGGCTGGCTCCTCACGAGTCATTTTCCGAGATGGGTACCCCCACACTCTCATCAAAAGACGTGAAAAATATCCAACATACCAGCACTAATAATAGAAGGTTCGTAAATATAATAATGCAAAATAATAACATTGATGCTGCAAGTATCACTGGCTATATCTTCTTCTACCCAGCTAGCCCACAGTTTTTTTTTTTTTTTTTTTTTTTTAGCCTCGAGAAAAGGTTTAATTACCAATGAGGTTAATTCGCTCTGTAAGTATCAGACACCGGAGGCTAATGTCAATCAATTCGGATCCACTTATGCTGTAAAGGTTTTATTGGCCGGTTCGATTTTTTTTTTTTTTTTAAAAAAAAGTTAGTAAATAATTTTATTGTAAAATTTATAGTAATCTTTAACATTACTCAAATTATAATTAAAGATTTTGGCTTTGTTTGATTATGCTTTTTGAGAAAGTTTTTTACTTTTCAGCAAAAATACGACTAATTAAAAACACTAACAAATAACTACAAACACAACAAATTTTAAATTATTTTTACTTTTATGTTACAACCAAACTTTTTTTCAACCAAAAAAAAAAGATAAAAGCAAATAAAACCCTCTAAAAAGTTTTATAAGATGAAGCCTTAATGTACACGTCTTCCTTAACCTTGATATGCTCCCACTCTGATAAAAATAAAATAAAATAAAATAATAGATCAGCTCTTGTTAAAAGAGCTGATCAATTCAAAATGTCATGTATGTTAAAAAAGTAATGTTAGAAGCCATACTTTTTATTTTACTTAATATTTTACCTGTTAATATGTTTGTGCCAATCAACTCTTAAATAAGCTATTGTTAAAAAGAAAAACAAATTTAAAAGTTCGTTGAACCGTGCACGTCAACAAAGTGATAAAAAAATATGATTTATATCATTATTCATTATTCATATGTTAAAATGGGCTATTTTTACAAGTCCTTTCAAGTGAATTGTACTTGTTTGTCATGTAGGTTAAAAATTTGTATTTAACTTAATAATTCAGCGGGCAGCATAGATACATCCATGATGACGGAATGGACACAGTGGGCACATTAACGTTAAAAATTCTGCCAATTACATGGATGCTCGGTAAGACAAATTAATCAAATCCCACTTGTGATAGCAAGTGCAAACATGAACATATATATATATATGATGTGCAAATATATATATTGTCATTGGGCAAGAAGCCTTAATTTAAAGAACCATACATTTTTTTGTATTTTTTATATGTGCCTTGCTGTTTTTTATGTCTCACAGTCTCTCGCAGTGACTCTTTTATCGATTGTACATATATGTATCTCTCAATTTTTTCAACTCTTATTGTAGCTGGCCTGAAACTAATAAGATTTTTTCAGTGCCTCTTATTACACCGGCCCACAACTTTCACCATAAACCACTACGACAAGGCAATCAAAATTGTTAGACAACATTTTCGTTTGCATCTTTCATTTAAAGGACCCTCGCTGAAGTGCGCGTGGAATGAATTACTACAATGAATAGTATTATAGTACTTTTTAGGTCATTACATGAAGCTTTTCATTAATTTACTGCACATTGACACATCCTGCTATATTCACTCCATTAATATCTTTTCAAAGTTTCCATTTTTCTCATGATGAGATAATGAAATTTCGATCACATAAACAAGATTTAGTCAACTTTAATGAAAATTTTTTCTTTCCTCGTACAACTTAGGGAAGAAAATGAACCGACCTAAAAAGAGTGTTTGATGAAAACCATCAAACAATAAGCACGGGTGAGAGTTGATCTTAAGTTGGGTGGACGCTGGCTTCTAACACTGTTCGACTCCCATACCCTAATCTGAATCAATACATATCTTGTAAAGAAGAGTTAAACTTTTGGAGATATACAGTCAATGTCAGTTCTTGGACCATAATTAAAACCAAGTGACAATTAATTCTTTTAATTTTCTCTAATATCAGAGCCCTCGAGAATTGTGACCTACCCGCAGACCCATGTTAAAATGAATCCACCCTAGTCGACTTCAAGCCAATCTCTTTAGGGTCTAGTTCTTGCTCTTGAAAGGAGTCAAATTCATTTATCTTTATGTGTTAGAAAACTTAAAATACATATATTTAGTGTACAGTGCATGGTTTGGTGCAGCGGTTTAGTGAAACACGTATTAATTTTCACCAAAATAGTAAGTTAAATCTTGTTTTCAACTGTCGTTATTGATGTTAAAAATAGGGACCAAAATTGAGTGTAATTAATTGTTCGTATCACATGTAATAAAGTGGGAACCACATCTGCTCAAGTAGGTGATGGAACTTATCTTTCGTTTCACATTTGCTACTAATATTGCATATAAGATTTCAACTGTTATTAGTGTTAAAAATAGGGATCAGGATCGAGTACAATTAACTGCTCGTATTGCATGTAATAAAGTGGGCACCACACCTGTTCGAGTAGGTGACGGGACGTATCTTTCGTTTCACATTAGCTACTACTCATATTGCAAAGGATTTCAACTGTTATTGGTGTTAAAAAATAGGGACCAAGATCAAGTGCAATTATATTGTATGTAATAAAGTGGACACCGTATACTGTTCGAGTAAGTGACGGGACTTATATATCATTCGTTTCACATTAGCTACTAATATTGCATATAGGATTTCAACTGTTATTGGTGTTAAAAATAGGGACCGAGATCCATTGCAATTAATTGCTCGTATTGTATATAATAAAGTGGGTACTACACCCGTTCAAGTAGATGACAGAATTCATCTATCGTTTCACCTTAACTACTCATATTGCATGCATGTAGCGTCAACAGCTCATTGTACCGGATCAAAACCTTACAACCAGAATATATATTAAGCCATTTTTTTCTCAGCAAACTTTCACTATTACTTGATGACAAAAGTGTAAAACAACTCCAGATTATTTAAAGGGGTTAACACCGGATGGTTGGTTGCGATCATTCCCTCGTATTGCCAGCTATCTCCACCACATGTGTCGCATGATTATTGACCTCCAATCCATAATTAAAGAGCCCTAATATATATTGTTGAACTTAATCGATTCACTTTGCTTAATTAACTAGCATTACAGCGTTGCTCTGTGCCCTATTGTTCATTATTATAAGCTCCCGTATCTGGGGAGCATTTGTGTTATGATTCTTACGCAACAAACAAGGCCTCATAATCTTTCGGGCAACAATAAATACAAATTATGTTCCAATCATCTAGTACTAGTCCTCACAAAACATAATAGAAAAACAATATAAATTATGTTAATAATATTCATGTAGCCTAAGATTCTCCAAAAGATCGTTCATATGATCTTTCATAAGTTCATTTGCCATCTATATATCCATTATCTCTTCCATGAAAAAACTATTCCAATTGTAGCGGCTGTTTGTTGGGTAGTCAAACTACAACCAAATCTAACATTTGTCTTCTTATAGAGTGAGAATGCAGCTAACTTTGTCCTTTTATCAAATCAATTTCGAACTTTAGGGTTTCTAAAAAGCAGACATACAGTTCCCGTGCAATAAAGCAGTCTCGTGCGAGAGTCAGTTCGAATCCTAACTGAAGATGCTCTCACAGCCGTATTGAACGGGATTTAAATTCCTAAAAGACATGCCTCTGTACAGTGCTTCTTATAAAGGTAAGTGTCCATACCTAGTCAAATAGACTACCGACTTTCTTGGAGAAAAGATACAACTGTCCTAAAATCAGCCATTAAATGCCAAAGTTGGTAGTTATTTGCTAATTAACACTAGTTTGCAAAACCCAATTAGCATTTTGAAATCATATTTTTCTTAGGATCTATATCATTAGGAAATAACAAGTGGGGGATATGAGTTTGAATAGACTGACCCACCAACAAAATAAGTTTGGAAATCTGGCATATCCAGTGATTCATCTTTTTCTTATTCACATAATAATTATTTGTATTAGTTTCTCATAATCAAAGCATCTTCTATAATATCAAACTAATTAAGTTTCCAGTCAAATTGGGGTGGGGGCCTTTGAGAAAAACAAAACGCAAAAGATCGTTTTAGATTATGGGTTGATTAAAGATCCAAAATGCCTGCTAAGCAAGCAAGCAAGCATTAATAGATGCATGATAGACGTATGATAGTTGTTACCCAACTTGTTCAATTTTGTCAAACCAAACTTTTTGGACGAAAACTTGCTAAGATATCACCAGATTTTTTTTTTGTGGTTAAGATATACTGATTAGCTAGCTGTCTGGAAATTTCAGAAGATGTTAACTTATTAGTTGGGGTGCCTCCAATTATCCACAACTTGCTCACTCGATAAGTAATGGCGACATAAACAATACGTACCCGTCTAGTCGTCTACAGAAAATAACATATTTGTACAGCATTTCAAACTAAAAGATTTGATGAAAGAAAATATATATATACACATAATATTCCTTGATGACTTTATCAACAAAGGAGACCCAATTCTAGATATTCTTAATTAACTTCAATCCTTGGGAATATTTTTAATAAGGAATATTAACTAATAATACCACAGAGGAAATGGTCTAGTTTTAGTAGAATTTGAACATTTTTGGGTTTTTTTTTTTTTTTTTTTTTTGTAGTTTTTAGTTTTTCATATGATCAACAATATTTCCTTCTTTGCCAGGCCATTGGATTCTCCAGCTACTTTCTTTTTGTCCTTTTTCCATTGGGTGTTTTGTATAATCCCAGAGCAAGTGACGAACGTAAAGGGCCGTTAAGGTTTTGATGCTCAATTGGGCTAAGTGCAGGCTGGTCAACGACAATAGGACTAACGATATAGTGACGGTCCCGTTCGGCCTGTTAAGTTTTAGTATAGACTCAATATTTTGGGCTTCAGAATTTGGCATCGTGCCAGCTCAGCCCATTTGACAGTTCCATTCTTGATTCATGAAACCAGAGAGTGCTCTTTGATGGGCCTAACAAAAAAAAATCCAACAAATCAAAACAAAATTCTCCTTCAACTTTTACGTGTTATCATCTTGAAGTTTAAAAACTTTCAATTAAGAGTATCAAACTTTCAATTTCTTTCAATTATTTCCTCCCGTTAGAATTTTTAGTTAAATATTGTCAAAATTCTCAAAATACCATTTTTTTAATTATATATAAAAAAAAAATATATATTTTGTGGAATCCACGTGTGGGTCTCACGGATTTAACAGTAAATTTTTTTAAAAATGGACAAAAAAATTGTAAAAAAATAACACTAAACACACCACTTTGATCCAATAGTTATTGGAGCTCATGATCTCTCACCATGTAGTTTTTTGTGTTATGACTTTGTTAGAGCACCAGCAGCAACTTTTCAAACACTTTTCCTCAATTTAGGAAATAAAATTACTTTTTGATTCCCTATAAAAAAACACTTCACAATAGATTATCTTATTTTTCCTTATATTAATTAAATACTATTTCTTTTTATCATTACAACCAATGAGAGGAGAAAGGAGAGAGAATGAGATGCTTTATAATTTAATTTGGAGCTTCTGATGTGGGTATTTTTTTGAAATTTTTCCTAAACATAAGAAAGAAAATGTGCTATAGAGAGTCTATTGTTAGTACTCTTAAGCCAACCTTTAAATAATTACCTGATATGTGTAAACAATAAGACTGCTGCTCCAAAAATTAATAACATTAAATTCACCCAACGAGAAAAAATATACATATATTATTGGAGGATTGCCAGGCATTTATTAACATACCATGTGCATAGCATTCAGTGTTGTATTTTATATTTGATACACTATGAGAACCAATTTGAGCTAGTAAATTATGGGTTGCTCAGGAAAAAAAAAAAAGCTACTAAATTATAGGCACACGTAACATTCAAATAATTCTTTAATTGTAGTAAAAATGGGCATGCAATCGAATCAATTGCCACCACCCTTTATTTATTGATTCAATGATTCATGCAAACGTTCATGTTCATCTATATATATATATATATAAACTCGACCTTTTCATAGTTTATCTCACGACAATTACTACATACTAATTTAACTATTACCAAGAAGAACATTAGCCATTAGGTTAACTATGGAATCCGGGAAAACCCCCACGAATGCCCCTCCAGGTGAGTAGTCCCAAAATTATCTCATGATTTGTACAGTTTTTGCTTGATAATCTAATTTTTAGTCGCTTGATCTCCATCGTTATGGAATTTGTTTAACATAATTCCTATGACTTTCTTTAGGGTTTTTTTTTTTTTTTGGTTCAATTAAAAAAAAAAAGAGGTAATGTGTTTATCATATGACAATATATAAGCTCGTGGTAATATTGGCTTTTTTTGATTAATAGGGAAAGAGCTTCCGATTGATTACTCCGGCCTTTTAGTAGACAGCAGTGCACTACAAAAGCCATCACCAAAAGAAAAGAAACCAAGTTTGTTGGAGAAAATGTAAATTTCTTTCTCTACTTATTCTTGCATAGGTCGGATTTGGGAAATATGTTTAATAGTTTAAAGTCATTTTTTTTAAAAAAAAATTAATTAATTAATTATTTTTATTAGTGTTAAAAAGAAAAGTTAAATACTCAGCCGACCTTTGCACAATAATAATAATAATTAATAAGTCATTATTGTTTTGCAGGTGTGGTTCGTGTGGATTGTGCACAAAGTCCTCAACCTCCAAGCAGGAAAATAAGTAAATATAGCTCTTGGGTTGTGAATCCGCAAGATGTATTGGCTTTTATAGAAGAAAAAGTCATAAAACAATCAACTATGATATTTTATAAGAGACAAATATGAATAAAAAAGCCTTGCTTAGAAAAAAAAAAAAAAAAAAAAAAAAAAAACAGGAAACCCAATGTGGATTATAAGAAATGCTAGAGTAGAGTGGAGTAGAGTGTAGACCATCATGGGTCTGAGAGTGTGGGATTTTTTGGACTCTGGGTTGACTTGTGAGGCAAGACTAGGGGGACTTGGACTTTAGCTTGTTTGAGGGAGGGGGAGATGTGTTATTCTAGTGTTCTCTTAGTGTTAATTTTTAAGATAATCATGCTTAAGATTAAATATAGATTTAATAATATATATTATCACACCATTTATTATCAAATTTTTGACAATAAAAATCCCTGCCCTTAGACAAACACACACAACCATTGTGTAGTGATCTCCGAAATCTTAAGGATTCAAGTTTCTTAAATAATTACTTACAAAAAAAAAAAAAGTTGCTTAAATAATTCAGTTGACAAGTACAATAATGACGTACAGTAATTATGTAATAGAAAGTCCACGAGATCTTATGTAATTTTTTCAACGTTGGCGATTTAATTCTAAATTTTTCATGAAAAAAGAAAAATAATAAATTAAATTTAGACCGCTAGACAACTATTATTACAACATTTAAGCCAAACCCGTCTTTAACTAACTTAATGATGCTTGTCTAGCTATCATAAATACCACGTTTTCTTTTGGTAACCACAATTTGCACTAACAAATTAACAATACATATCTCTTGCACCTATATGGAATCACAATCGACAACCAAGATAACCAAACAAGTTTGTCTCCCCATTCATTTCTTTTAAAGGTAACAAAAATTTCAACTACAAAAATTGTGATTTGGAAAAAAATAGAGATTCGGCAGCATTCTTATCGGGTCTAAATTTTTTTTTTTTTTTTTAAATAATTCAATTTTTTGAGTGTAAATAATAGGAGGTATTAGGGAGCCAAACAAATCAACCTAATTTTTTTTCAAACTGATGTGACAGTCTGATAGACCGTGAATGATAGACAATGGAGAGAGAATTGCATTTTTTTTATTTTTAATTTAAAAACTCTTACCACATCAGTTTGAAAATTTTTCTGAATTCATTTATTTGGCTCCCTAACACTTTCTCATAAACAATTATTTGGATTCAGAGTTTACTTTCAAGAGTAAGTATACAAAATAGTCCCGCTTAGAAGATTATGTCATAAAAAAAAGAAAAAAGAAAAAGAAAAAAAGATATTTGATATAAATATCTAATGAGATTTTAATTTCAAATATCTTACGTTTCCAACTAAAAACTAGACAAACTAGGCAAGTTGAGTAAGACCAAGTTGTCCGAAGGCCAAAACGTTAAAGAAAAAAAAAAAAAAAAGACTAAAAAGGGTTTCAAGTTTGATTTGGCAGTTGGCCTATCTAAACATCCAACGGCCATCAAAATTGGAGACAAAAAAAGCCGGTGCCACGTGTTCACCCAAAAAAGTTTATCGAAGAAGTCGGTAAAAGAGTTTACGGAACCTTCACGCTTTGAAGGAAAGAACTCTTGGGGCTGCGCACTTGTCCATACGTGGGATTGTATTTATTTCCCTGACGGAGCAGACGAATCAGCGAAGAAGTCGACCAGAGGGTGCAATTATAATTTTATAAATAGCCATGCCCACCACCATTATTTATACTTATACTTATACCCCTACTCTTCTATTAAACTCCTCCTTTGTCCCCGCTCCTATTTCAAGCCTTAAACCACCTGCACAACCACAGCCTCCGCGACGTCGTTTACTTTCTCGAACTCGTTCAGGTACGGCCCGCCAATCTATATTCCATCCCCCACTCTCTCTCTCTGTGGATTAGCCAGGCTATTCTGAGATATTTTACGATTGATTGTTTTTTGGTTTTGGTGATTGGAATGTTTGGTTTTGTATGCGTGACGAATGACGATGCTTGTGCGAAGATCTGCGTATGTTTGGCAAATGTTTTCGTCTCATAATGCTTTGATTTGGTTCTGTTGTTTGGATTTGGATTTTGATTCGGTGATTTTGGATTTCATTTCGTCGTTTCGAGGTTCTAGGTGACCATAATTGATAATAATCTCTGTTTTACTCGATTCGATTGGTGTCTGCAAATGTTTTCTGCATTTTCTTGGTATAATTGTTGTTATTACGATCAATGATCATCATTATTGTTCTTCTTCTTTTACTTTATCGTTTCTAGTACCACGCGGTCAAAATGCGAACCTAGTTTTTGGAATTATAGCGGTATATGCTTTTATAATTTATATGATTGCAGTGTCGTTGGTTTAACGACTTGTAGCGTAACACTTGTATCACCGATTCACAGTATCACAGTGCGCCTCATTGGTGCCGTCTCCTGTGTTTGTTCTAAATGCCCAAATGGCATCATAGCGCACATGCCAGTGGCCAATTATGGATCACATTTGTTCCTTTTATCACGTACGGAAGCATTGAGTGTTTGTTAAACAACACCCCCACACCACGGCACTGTTAACTTGTAGAAATTAAAAAAAAAAAATAATAATGATTGATATGGGAAAATGAAAAAGTGGTATTAGAAAATTGAAAATTTTGTTTTGTAGTGATTTTTTTATTTGAATAGTAATAAAAAGTAAATAATAAGCTATAAAAGTGAATGATTAGATATAAAAGTACTAATGTTTTTTTTTTTTTTTAAAATGAAGTGAATAATGTGGTGAAATGTGGGAGAATGTGAGGGGGTTTAACAAACAAGGGGTAGTCTTTGTTACTTTTGCTATTGCTTTTGGGTCTTTATCTTTAGGTGAAATATTATGAACACAACTGAGCGCTTGCCCATAATGGGTCCCGACCTATTGCAATAGGTGTGAGCATGTGGCAGGCTCCAATTGCTCGGATAGGTGCCAGGGTAGCCCGGGCACAGGACCCACCTGCCCGGGCTACCCAAACACTTGCCCACGTAAATGGGGCCCGTCCCAACTCTCACGTGGGACTACCCCATTGTACTGATCCATGGCAATTTCGGGTTAGCTTTTGGACAAACATTATTTATATGTTCTCTAAAGCACAAATCTGGAGTTAGGATCATCACTTGATGCCCCACATTTTATTGATACTTTACGTGCATGGAATGGAATGATCTTCTTTAATGCTGGTTATCTTCTTTTATGACCACAGAAATGGATGCCACTGGAGGTCAAAGTCTCTACCCGTTGCACCGTTCTAAAACTCTTCACCTGGTTTGTGAAAATCTTGTCCTTCTTATATTATTGGTGCTACTATTATTGTAGAAAGTTTAGGATTTGTATAATTGACGCTGATACACATTCTTTTTGAAGATTATTTCTTGGGTTTTTTATTTGTACTTTAAAAAAGCATTTCAGTCTTACCAATCTATGGGTACAGGTAAGGCATGCCCAGGGGATTCACAACGTGGAAGGGGAAAAGGACCACAGTGCATACTTATCTTATGATCTTTTTGATGCACACCTTACCCCTCTTGGCTGGAAGCAGGTAATAGCTGGTTAATTATGTTCTAAATTCTAATTGTTAGTTCATCATAACTATGCTCTTGTTAAGTGTTATTTTATGAAAATATTTTTATACCATTGATTTCCTGGTAGAAAATCTTGTTGTTTGTGAGTTAACTTTTAATCCTTAGAAAAATTTGAATGGTCAAATAGAACTTTGTAACAATCACTCTAAACTGAGTAAGACTTGACAGAATCAAAATTTGGAAGAGACTTTTGGTTGTACATAGGTTTCTAGATTTTCTTGTCCATCCTGCTATTTGCTTCTATCAAATTTCATATTCTTTGATATAAAAGTAATGTCGTGGAATGATTTTGTGGTGCCATAACAGGTTGATAATCTTCGCACGCATGTTCAATCAAGTGGACTTTCCAAAAGAATTGATTTAGTCGTTGTGTCCCCTTTGTTAAGGTAAACTTAGTGCAATTTTGTTGCCTCTGTATATAGAAATTTTCAGTCATCTCCTTGTGCTTAATGCTGTGTAAGTGGTGCAGACCATCTTTTCAACGATTCTTTCCATAAGCTCATCACTGGATTCTGACCTAAATATAAGCATTGTTATTAAGCATATTTGTTGATGAGAGCTATTTCACCTGTCATTATTAGGTCTACTTCATTCTTTCTTCCGTAGGTCAGACTCTCAACACACATTTCCAAGCCTAAACCCATTCCCCCAGGATAAAATATAACATGACATTTCTGTGCATCTCTTTTGATATATTTCCAGCCCTATGGCTAACCGAATTTCTGTGCCACATATAGCAGCCACACAACACACACACACACACACACACACACACACATATATATATATAGAGAGAGAGAGAGGCCAATGTTCGATCAGTGGCTCAGTGGTGCACTGGCGGTGGAGATGTGGGCTGGGCTTCTGACTTGAGTTGCTGAGTTCTTTTTTCAATTTAAGCTTTCATCATATCCCTTCTTGTGTCTCAACTGCATCCAAACTGTATCGATTTGTATCCCTCCTTAACAAAATTCAAAGATATTTATTTTCTAGTTTTGGACACATATTCAGCCATGTCCAAGTTGTATCCTTGTCCAATATGTGTCGAACCTTTGATATTTCAAGGGTTTTGAAGTATTTGTGCTTCATAGCTTTTTAAATTAAGTAAATAAAAGAAAAAATAATTCTTTGAATCTATATTTCCATACGTCCTTTGTTTTAGAAGAATTTACATCCCACTCATTGAACAAATTGGAGTCTACATGTTTAAATTGTCAGAATTCTTGAGCTATAAGTAATGACCAGCAATGGCTGCATTACAGGACCATGCAAACAGCAGTTGGAGTCTTTGGTGGTGAAGCATATACAGATGGGGTAAACGTGCCTCCTCTAATGGTTGCAAATACGGGGAACAGTGACCATCCAGCAATTTCAAGTCTAAATTGCCCACCATTTTTAACAGTAGAGCTTTGCCGAGAACATTTGGTATGTCATGGTACATCTAATAGATATTGCAGGGCTTTTTTTCTGCATTTATGTATGAAAAGTTATTGCATTCACATCATATTTCTCAATACTTAAGTCAATTATTGATAAATAAATGAGTGAATTGTAGCAAATGAAGGGCCCTTCCTACTTCCTCCTTTTAATCAATTACTAGGTGTCATATGAATTTATGTTAGCGTTAATTTTCTTACTACAGGGCGTTCATCCATGTGATAAGAGACGGAGCATTAGGGAATATCGCCCTCTTTTTCCTGCAATTGATTTTTCACTGGCAAGTAATTTATCATAGTTGGTGCTTTATAATGTGAACAAGTGGCTTTGGCCGTCAATTTTCCTGTGACTATTGATTTGTTTTCCTAATCTTCATGTCAATTTAGGTTTGGAATTTATTCTTGTTTTAATTCTTTTTCAGATAGAAAGTGATGATGACATTTTGTGGAAGCCTGACATTAGAGAGAAGAATGAAGAAGTTGCTGCCAGGGGAATGAAGTTTTTGAATTGGTGATTGTCTATTTTAGCTTTTTTTCCCTTTCCCAGAAACTTAATATTCTGTAAGAAACATAACAATCAACAAAGGAATGAGATTTTGTATGGCCAACAGAAGAATTCAAGTCGTCAAATTTGGAATTGCTTATCTTTGAAAAACTAAGGGGCACTTGTTTCATCTTAGGCATCTGACAATTTACTTTATTGTAGAGTTTGCAATTGGTTAGCATGGGTTTTCAAACACCATTCCTTCATCTTAAAGAGTTGTTGGCATGCTTTATCTTTCGCCACTAAAGTTGTTTATAAACATTTTGATCTTTCAGTAGTACTAATATGTCAATTTTTAAATTAGGTTTTCATTCCATGTGAGTATTTGGTTGAGTCTTACATGCATCCGAGAAGACCTCCTTTTGGACAAAGGGAAAAAAATGAAAAAGAAATAGTGATATTGTTTGTTATTATAGAAAAGAAATATATTAGTGTTTTCATATGTATGGAGAAAATAATTTCTTTTCTGTTTCCCATTTCTCAATTGGTCCAGGCTGTGGACACGTGAAGAGAAGGAGATTGCAATCGTCACCCACAGTGGATTCTTGTTTCATACCCTAAGTGCTTTTGGAAATGAATGTCATCCGTCTGTGAAGAGTGAAATATGCGCAAAGTAAGTATTATATTCGTTTATATGCTTCACTTGTTAATAAACACATAATTGGGTTCTCAGATTTTAAACTAAAAGTTCTATGCGTATATATTCAATGATCTTTACCAAAATGCATTTTGAGTAGGTTTTGGATTTTTTTTTTTTTTTTTTAACTTTTTTTGCATTAGATATGCTTTCTTTTTTGAACTTTTTCTTGATAATATCTTATTAGTTAAAAAAAAAAAAATGTTTCTGAAACTGCTAGGTCATCTCTTGAGAATTAGAAACTTTCTACTTATGTTGTATACTTATTTTAATTACTTGTGCCAATTTTCAATTCTGATGAGGCATCCTCATGGCAGGCACCTATGTCTGCTTCAGTAGTATGGATTTCGTATCCTGAGACCATACAAAGTTATTTTCTAGAAATATAGGGTTTAAGTGGAGCAATCAAATTGTGTGTGTTGATTGTACTCGATGTATGAGTCTCTCACGGGGGTTTGCCGCAGATATATAGATATATTGTTTTTGCCTTAGATCTTCATCCAATGCGACTAAACACAAAAAAAATACATCTACATGCAGTTTTGCAAATTGTGAGCTTCGGTCAGTGGTCATCGTTGATAGGAGGTGAGCATTGCCATTTGCAAAACCTTAGATCCCATATTCTAGCTTAATGCAGAACATTCATTTTCTGGCTCTTCTTTCTGCAGCCTGAAGTCATCAGCTTCCTCAACAACCAACTATCCTGGAAAAATCCCTCATGGACTCGATCTTCCCAGTGATGTAGCAACTGAGAAGCATCCAGAGAAAGGAGTGCCAAACTAAGTGTAAGCCTATAACGAAGGTCAAGGTGGAATAACCTTAAGATACACATCAGACGAATCTTCACAAGCGTTCACTGTGGTAATTCCCAAGCTATTATATCTTACCATAGAAAATAAGGTGTCCATTTATGTAAGGTTGGTAGATCTGTAAGGCAATTTCAAGATTCCTTATTCATGGAGAGAGTAGGTAGATCTAAAGCCTATAACAGAGTTGTAGGTGCCAATTCTTTTTCAGATGGAAGTTTTGGACACGTTTGGTTAATTCAACTAAGTTTGGCTTTCTATGGTGGCCATGGAAGATGTTTTTGTTTTTTGTACGTTTGCTTAATTCAACATACAGTATTAGTAAGGTTTCTGTTTTAATCACTCACTCACTCTCTCTCTCTCTCTCTCTCTCTAATGATTTGCTCAAGATTTCGTTGGCGCTAAAGCCTAATTTTTTTGAGTTGCGGCCATAGGTAGTAGAAAACTTGCTAGTTAACAAACGCTCAAACCGCCTAGTACAGAACAAATTGCTGAAAACTGGAAAGCAATGTTACTGCTCCTATACCTTTGTTGAAGACACCATGCCAGCACATACAAGCTCCATGCGAGTTTCACTGAGGTCATAGATTATGATTTCCTCTATTGGTAGGGGTTAAGTTGCATAAAGCAAAAGCTATCGTTAATTAAAAGGGTTTGTTCATGAATTTATGATACATTTGAATCACTAAAAACTCCCCCCCAAAAAAAAAAAAAATAAATAGCATGCATATCAAAACTAAAAATTGAAAAATAAAAATAACACAGAGTTATGCTTCGATAATCAATTCTATTGCAATTTACAAGAGGAAGCAAAAGCGGTCGTGGATCCTATAATCCTTACGATGTTGTCGCTCAAGACTCAATTGGTTTGAACCCTTTAGATTTGCCGGGTGCCTTGACTGACCAGTGGACACTTAGAGCATGTTTGAAATTGCGTTTAAGAAATAAAATTTTTATGTCAAATAGAACTTTTGGCAAAAGCTTTATTTTTAAGCTTTTATCAAAAGTGTTTTTTTTTTTACCATTTTTAAACTTTTTAGATCCTTAAAAGCACTTTTAATTTTTTTACCAAACGAGTACTTTTTCTTCAAATGAATTTTTTGAGTGTCAAAAGCACTTTTAAGCCTATTAAATGCAATCCCAACAAGTCCTTAATAAGATTGGCTGCAATCCCTGTCCGGAATGTAACCTGTGCGATTGCAGGGGATCCTGTCCAAGTCCAAGCAAGTATTTGGGCAACTCAAAACTTGCTTGGAATATGAGTGAGCCAGCCCCATCGAGGGCTTTCTCAACTGCCTACCCGATTGCAAGGGGCTGGCAGCGGGATCCCATGTTAGGGAATTTGCCGGCTTTCCTTTCTTTTCTTTTTCTTTTTTGAGCAAAATGTCGGCTTTCCTACATGACTATGATTTTGGTCTTGGAATGACAAATTGATCTTCGGTCTTCAGAACAAATATGACCACATGCTTGTAAGAAATGTGTAATGATAGAGTACGTGCAAATATGGAACATATAACGTGTATATACATTGTCTGGAGATTGGCTCATAATGAATTTCTTCTTTTCCAATTTTTCTGATGTTCAGATATATTCAAATTTACCATGAAATAGCTTTCAAAGTAGGGACTGTTTTGGAGATGAAGCTTTGCCGTCTTGGCTAGAAGGCATAAACCAGAAATGAACGTTTTCAAAATAAAATTCAACTCAACACTTTTCCCACACAGTACAAAGAATGATTTGTATGCCTACAAAAATTAACCCACATGATATTGTAAGTGAGGGTTTACCTGATGAACTACGACCTTGATCCCCTAACAACATAGAGCACAAACCCCACTAAGATGGATAGGAGAAGGAAGAGAACAGCACTCATGACGTTGAAATTATCTGACTTTGTAGATTTTTTTCTAATTTCCTCTCTCGTGTCACTTCCACTTTTCTCTACGGAAGAGATAGATGCTGAATCGAAGGGGATTGACACATCCCAGAAGGACTTAGTGACCATAGATGGAGCTTCATTTTCTGGTTCCAAGATTGTTGAGGTATCACTTGGAGCTTCCATGGACATCAGCTCAACACAATGATCTTTTAGAACCTAGGTGAGCATATAAAGCAGAAGTAAGAATAACTAAGATAGTGCTAATCCTCTGCTGAGCCAACAAACCGGTCCATTTTGCAAGAACATGTTATTTTTGAGATCATTGTTTAAGAGAGTTTTTTCTTTTTCAAATTTTCCTTGCAACAAACCATTCACCTAGATATTTTATTCATCAAGTTAGATGTACGTACCTCAAGAGTCTCAGATGACTGTAAGTGGTCGCATATGTATGTGCCTGCCAACCAAGGAACAAATACTCTTCGAGGAAATGAAAGACAGCATTCTTTTCTGTTCTCAAATGAATAACAGATGTAGTCAGTGCTCAGATCATGCTCTGGCAAACAAAAATAAGTATCAACGAAGAGTGGTGCCCTAAATACGATGATTCAACTCTTGACAAATTGCTACACAAAAGATAGATTAACCCCCTACAAGCAAGTGATTATGTAGGAAAGGAAGGAGTTGCAATGAAAAACTAAAGGCATCCTCCATAGATCCTTCAAAATGCTACATACCTAATGGAGAGGGAGAATGGGGGGGAGAGCCTATGTATTTTCAGGTAATACGCATGATTGATATCGATGCCATTGATCAACATGCCTCACAAAATTGATTGATGGAAATGACAGTCATACACCAATTGCTATACCGGCAATGAACATTAATTTCCTGTCAATCCTATAAACAAAACAAATTTGTATCAATATAAAGTTAACACACCTTAATAAGTGCAGGATGAGTTGCGAAACAGGTTTCTCGGTCAATATCCCATCATCTGCTTCCTGACTAACATCATCTCTTGGCCCCACATCTTCATATGCCTCATCACAGATGATATCTAATCTACTTCGCAAACTCATGATGATATCCCCCTACACACAAAAGGAAGCAAGGATTGCATGGCACAATTAGCAACAACCATAAGCTATTTATAAGAGTAAGACTCTCGAGAACTATTTATTTTCCAGTAGGAAAAATCAAAACAAAACTTCAAGCATTCCATTTCAGGGGGGCCATAAGAATGAAGCTGATGAGAAAAACAATCCGAGTCGTACATTGAGAAGCTAGCAGTAACTACCTGAGATGGGAAAGACGGGACTAAAAAATATGCAGAAGTTTTATGTGATACTTATCCACTTCTTGTTAGTGATGAGCCACCTTTTTTCTTTATTTTTTTGATAAATGCAGCCACCATATGCAAGCATTCCACTTCAAAAGTAGATATAAGATGAATATCATTAGTTAGGCAATTGTGGTGCAGCACATCAAAAGACTTTAGAGATGCCTAAAATCTAGGGTATACAAAAAAGCCACTTGCTTAGTGCCTGACACCATTCATCGTATTCATCCGGTTTTTAAGTATGTCTGCAGTCAATACAACAAACCAGCATGAAATCCAATCCACTAATGATAATTCATGGCATTTCCAAACGAATGTGAAATTTACATTACCCTTCAACTAAGGCAAGAACCAATGATAGCGCCTGTAACTGATTATTGAATACCTTTATATCAGAGACAGCTTGTGAAATTGGTTCTCTTGGATTCAAGTATGCAAAAGAACACACAGATCCATTGAAGGCAAGAACACCAAGAACATCTTTTTGGCTGCATGCTTTAGAACACATAAACAAATAATTAGACATACAAAGTAAAATGTAAAACAATGGAAACATCACGAAGAATGACATGGTCAAAAATTGGAGAGAGAGAGAGAGAAGGAAAGAAAAGGGGAAAAAAGGAATTGCCAGCACACCTTCTGCACATGTATCTTTCATGAATGGTAGAAGCAGTTCAACTTCATGCACCCTGTCCAATGTGCATGGTTCATCATTAAGAACCTAGAAATGTATGGAAGATCCAAAAACTCATAAAAAAAAAAAACTGATTAAAGGGATCCACTAACAAAGTAACTTCATTTAAAAAGAAAAAAGAAAAGGCAAATTATAGAAAAAGAAAGATTGTCTTACCAAATTACCATCAATCAGTGCCTTTGTATCTTTTAGCTCTTTAGCATGATGAGAAATTCCTTGACGAAGAACATCACTTAATGTTCTCACTTTTGATGCACTTTCATGACATATGGGCCATCTGTGAAAAGACAGCTTCAACCATGAGATATAAGTATATAACTCGGGAAAACATTTAGGTCCTACAGTGTCACATCAAGAAATTTTAGAATGACAAGCACCAAAAATACTGTTGAAATTTTACAAATAGAATATGAGGTGACAGTTCAATAGCCTGATATTCTAGTCCCAAAGGTGCACAGAGATGCTTGCATCTAATGCAGCCAGCATAGCTTTACATGCAGAAAGAACCTGATCTGACTTCAAAATTGACCTCAGACATAACTTAATTGCAGCTAACTTCATTGACAAGTTTTTGAAGGTTTGTGGAGTAGATGATAAAATGTGCAAAGATGGATTCTAGTCGCACCTTGGTTAGATACTGATAAAAATTTTGGGGGCATTAATCAGTTCATGCTTGACTTCAATATATTGATGATTTTTTTCCTCATAATTCTCTTTACAGAGATACATTATGCCTAATGTTTGGATACATTAGTGTCTTTACACCAGATCATGTCTGGGAAATTTTAACAAAGAGGATCTCCATCAAACACTGCCTCCAAAAATAAACTCAAGAGGCAGAAGAATTTTTATCCAACATTACGCAATGGGATATAATTATGTATACAGAAAGCATCAATTATCATAAGTAATGAAAGACATTATTGAAAATCAAATAAGAAAAATCATTAACCAATAGTTATGATATGGAAGATTGATGGCCGATGCAATTGTTACCTAAGATTAAAATTGTAGGTGCACTTGAAGGTCTGAAGAGAAGTTAAAACCCTTCCCATTTTGAAATCACAGGGTCGCAGGCAGCTTGATGTAATATTTGATGTCCATGTGCAGTTTCGGCATGTCCACCTTCACAAATCAACTCTTTCGTAATCATGACAACAACCTCGTAAATTAATTAACATGGTACAATTGGGAAGAGAGGATATATTATGTTTTTCTTTCTTTTTATAAGTGGGAAAGAATATAGCATGCTAGATAAGATTTAAACCTCAATGGACTGTAACAAATGTGAATGAGTAGTCTTTCCTCCCGATCAATCTCCGACAGAGGCGTTGCTTCTGTAACTGCCTTTACAGTCTGCAAGAGCTATTTTCATTAATTGTTATTTATCTAAGAAGCATCAATACCGACATGGGACACAAACTGACAACAGTATCTTAGGAAAAAATTAAGAAACAAAATTTAACATGTAAATTTAATTGTTTAGTCCTAAGTGCCAGATGGAGTGCTACTTCAGCTTCTACGGGAGTTGAACTTGTAGGAAGAGAAATGTTAGGGGTACCAAATCTTTTACCAAGAGAATCTTACTAGCTCATTCATTGGTACCCGTTACATTTCTTTTACTTAATTGTTTTGTTTCTCTCCGACGAATGAGTTACCCATCAATTTAATAAGCCTCTCTTTGTAAAAAATTTGGTACCCCTAGAATTTCTCTTGTAGTAAAAGCTTAGGTAAAGTGCCTTGCCATGTCCCAAAAGTATCCAATTTTTAAGCTAAATCAAGTTGAATGAGAAAGACAAAAATTACCTGACAAAGCACTATGGTTGAATTTTTGAAAGCAATATCGCTAACCCATATATAGATGCCAACCACTTTTATGCCGCCCACCAGCATTCTAGCCACCTGAGAAACCGATATAAGAGCTGTAAGCAAAGCTCACAAAAATCGTTAAGAAAAAAACAACTGATTAAAACATTCAGAACAATGCGGTTCCAATGATAAACCTGCCGAGCGTGTTCGGCGATCCAGTCGTGATCGATGTGCAAAGAGGAGGAATCGGCGGCCTGGGATTTGGATTTGGGCCCCTTTTTCTTGTCATCCTTGACGGTCTCGACAAGGGAACACGCGGGCTCTCCGGCGTCGTTTGGTGGGGTCGGGATCAAATCGTAAACGAACCCCCGGTCTAAAGGCGAGCTCAGCTTGCCTATTACGAGACCCACCTGCGATAAACAAAACCCTAATTCAGATTCATCTAATTGAAACGATTACATACATTCAAATATTCAGGAATATATATATCTAGAGAGAGATAGAGAGAGAGAAAGAGTGCCTGAACGGGGAGTCCGGATTGGCTGAGGCGATCCTCGATCGATTTGAGTCGGGTTTCTTCTCCAACTACCGCTTTCACCATTTTAGTGACAGACTGAATGTTCTATGTAGAATTTTTCCCCCTTCTCCTTCCTTGTTTTTCTTTCACGTTAGTTCAGCCTTCAAATCCCAATTTTTAATTTTTAATTTTTGTTTTTGAAGACTCTAAATTTGACTTACATAAAAATTAAAAATAAAAACTTCGGAGTTTGGACTAGTTTCCATTTTACTTTACAATCGATGTGAAAGTGAAATGACTTTAGTTGTCTTAAAAAAAAAAAAAAAAAAATTACTTTAGTTGTCTTAAAAAAAAATACTTTTGTTTTTTCTTTTAAGTAATTTTTTTTTTTTAAAAAAAATATTACACTTTCATAATATAATAAATAGATTACAACATAATACCAAACCAAGAGTTGAGCGCCTCAACAACAAACTCAAACATAAAAGACAGTGCTAATGAAAAAAATGAAACTGAAACAACTGAATAGGCAATTGACGCATAAATGGTTCTAATTAACCATAAACTATTTGGACCTTTATAACTTGAGCAAAAGCCAAAAAATCGGCCACATAAAGTGATTATAACACCCAAACAGATGACAGGCAAAAGCATGATCCTCAAAAGAGCCATACATCTGCCCCAAACCTTTGCTGGAATAAGAGAACAATCACTGGGGAGGGGGGGAGTGATTGAGGGAGTAACATCAAAAATAGAAAATGATTTATCATCAACAAACAACAGAAATACAACCAAAATACAAAAACAGAAATAGAATACAAAAGTAATCCAAGTCCAAAAACCAGCAGCACACAAGGCGGAGGTGGAGGTCCTTGCGGAGTCGCATGTGGGACACTCGTCGGCGCAGGAACCAAGGAAGGTGTCGGGGAACATCAGAAAGTGTCGGAGACAGTGTGACTATTCCATATCTTTAAATAGTTGATATGAAATGCCAATATCAGATATAACATAAACTTATGATTATATTTTCAAATAAAAAGTTCAACAAAAATCGAAGTAACTCCATGTGGTCGTGCCCACGCAGGCACCCATTTTCATCTTAAAGACATAATTTTAATTTCACATTATCTCTGTTATTAATTTGACAGAAAAAATGGGCAATAATCTCATATTAGAAATTATGTATATTTCGAGTATTTAAATAAATAACAAATTGAAAGCTGGAATGCTAAAATTAATTAAAATAAAACATGAAGAGTGTTCATTACAACATCTCACTATATCAACAGTGACTTAATAATTGTCGACTCCTAAAACAAAGCATAGGGATCACATATTCACATCCCAAGCACAGCAAGCAAGTGAGCTCAACTTGTACTGATCATAAGCCGTGTGAAGCTTCAGCCCCATCAGGTGGTGACCAGTTCAAGAAAATCCCCCAAGTTCCATGTTACAATTCAATGGATATAGAATGCTCCAAACCTTCCAACATAAGAAGATGGTTTCCCAAGGGTAATATCTTCACGCCATCACCATTCACAATGCTGAAATGCTTGCATGGGTCAACCCCAATGCTTACTTGAATTGCAGTCAAAGATTTTGTATGTACACGGGTGAATTCAATCAAACTTTTCCTCGGGGCTCCTCTGAATGAATTGGATGCTCGACCAAATAACATTATCACATGGCTCCCATCCATAGCCCCAAGGTTGAACACTGAGATCTGTGCTTCAAATTTTAAGTGATTGCAGGATGTTATGTCATCAACATGGATATAATCAAACCCATCTGAAGTCTGGTGAGTCATTTTTTCACTTGGACCATCCTTGCTAGTAGCAGTTGATAAAACTATTTTGTCCGGCATTGACATAAATTTGTAACTGTAATTGGAGTAACTCAACCCATATCCAAATTCATATACCACCTCTCCGGTATAGAACCGGTAAGTTCGTCCGGGATAGCCACGTGAAGGGTCGGGCCGCAAGCTCATGTCATTCATCGGCACACTGGTAAATGATTCAGGATACCAAGTGATTGGCAGGCATCCACCTGTTTCTCTCAAACACTGTCCAATAAATCTCTTTATGACAAAATATTGAATATTCAAGATTAAGACTTCATTTGAGCTACAAACCTGGATTAAACTCTCCAAAGATAATTTCTGCAACTGCTTGCCCACCAACCTCACCTGGGTATCCTATCCAGATAATGCTTCCGATTTGAGGGTTTACTTTGGCAAAGGATACATCAATTGGTCCACCGCCAAGTAGGATCAAGACAATAGGCTTTTCACTTGCAGAAGAAACTGCAGCGATGAGTTCCATCTGTCTACCAGGCAAGAGAAGGCTCACCCTGTCAAGTCCTTCATCTTCTTGGGACAGATCAAGTCCAGCAACTACAACTACTGCATCAGCTTCTCTCGAAATTCGAACAGCTTCTGCAAACCCATCACTGGAATTGCATTGTGTGTCACCACAACCACTAGCATAGATAGTTTTGATGTAAGGTTGCAGTCCCTCAAAAAGGCTTCTTGGATTGCATGGAACACCTATGCATTTAAGAAAGCCAGTAAAAAATAACTTCAAACATGTAAGCCATAGAATATAACGGACAAGAAATCTTTTTCAGAGAAACCTGTATAGTCACCACCCAGTCGGCTGGAATCATTTGCTGAAGGGCCAATAATGGCCAAGGAGGTGATATCCATTCGATTTAATGGCAAAAAATTCTTCTCATTCTTTAAAAGCACAATTCCCTGCCTCGCAGCATCTAAGGCCAATTCTCTGTGCTTCAGAGTACATACATCTTCCCTTCCCAAACTTCCAAAGTTTCCCTTAACAGGGTCTCCATTGAAAAGGCCAAGAAGAAGTTGAACAGAAAACAAATTTGATAGAGCTCGGTTTATGTCCTCCTCCTGAATTTTCCCTTGAGCAAGTGCCAATTGGGTATACCGCAACAAATATGTGCCACAATTTATATCCATTCCTGGTTCCAGTCGAGCCTTTCTCAGAAACATTACAAGGAGTACCACTTAGTTTTATAAAGTTGGTGAAGCTCATTTACAAGATGTTGGTTCAAAGACTGAAGTATCACAGGAACAAAATGCATTAATTTCAAAGGCTAAAATACAAAAGCTAAATCTTCGTGATGGAGGCTCACATGAGGTGCTTGCCTCTAACATCAAGGCTAGCCTTAAACCCTCATTTAGTATTATATCTTACATAGACAAACCAAATATCTTCAAATCCTTCGCAACCATATGGTTAGGTCTAACTTCTTTTTGATCCTCTTTTCTTTTCTCAGCCACTTAAAAAGAGAGATATATCAAGTGCAAAATGGTTTGAATATTGTAGACAAACCTAAAATATTTAAACTGTTGGCGGCTATTCATTTTTATCAACATCAGTACTTGAAAATAAAGATATTTGCAGTAGTAAATCATGTTTATGCCAGTTAAATTTGGCAATGACAAAGCTTCAAGCGCAAGCATCAAATTTCTAATACATACAGGTTGCACATTTGTTTTTCCCATAATCTAATTACACCAAGCAACAAACTGACCTGCTTTAATAACATCAGCAACCGCATCTTCAGGAGCCTCTGCATATTTATGATCTTCAAACATTACAGCAACAGCATCACAGTCCGATGTGATGTATCTGCATTTTCCATTAAAAAAAAAAAGGTTTGTAACACAACACTCGGAACATACTTCATTCAGATGGATACATTGCAACCCAAGCTTGCGATTTCAGTACATACCCTTTGAAGCCCCATTCCCTCCGAACTTTCTGTAGGAGATCGTGATGTGCACATGAAGGCACTCCATTGATCCGATTATACGAACACATCAAACAGGTAGCTCTGCCTTCTTCAACGCAGCTCTGAAATGGAGGCTGGTATGTATCCTCCATATCTTGCTTAGAGACCTGGTAAAATAGCAACAGCCACCACAGGACAAAGAAAAGGAAACCAAATTATCTGCTTCATTTCATTAACACGAAAAGGCTTTCAGAGCATTTCTTTATTCAATGTCAAGAAAAATGTGTGCACGCTGTCAGATGAGGCAGTACATCATCATCCTTACCATTGCATTGAAACTAAAACTCCCGAAATTCCCCCAATTCTCCAAATCATAAGCAGTATAATGCTTGCAACAAGCAGATACCATGAACCCACCATCCCCATCACCCAGCTCCTCCCCCTGCAACCCCTTTACATATTCAACAGCATAAGCACTCGCCACCATTGGATCCTCGCCCGGCGTCTCTTGCCCTCTCCCCCATCTGGGGTCCCTGAAAATATTAATGTTGGGTCCCCAAAAAGTCAACCCAGCCTGACCCTCATTGTACATGGCCCTCCCCTCAACCCCAATAGCCCGCCCAACCAAAAACCACGAACTTCTATTAAAAGAAGCCGCGGTAAGCAAAACCTGAGGGAATGCAGTCGCAGCTCTAACTGGGTCACTGAAAGTGACACCAGGGCCGTTTGAAGCTATGCCGTGGAGGGACTCGGACCACCACTCATAAGCAGCCAGGCCGAGCCTGGGTATGGCAGAGGCGTTATTGGATAGGAGAAGGATCTTTTCTTGGAGGGTCAACGAGGAGATGAGGGACTGGGCTCTGGTTTTGATGGGGAGGGATGTGTTGCAGAAGGCATAAGAGTGATGTGGTGGGGCGCAGGAGAACTTGTGAGTTGAGGGGTGTGGTGGGCTTGTTGTGAAGGTGATTGGGAAGAGAGAGATTGGGTAGAAGATGGTGAGGAGCGTGAGGAGGACGAGTGTCGCAGCGATTGCATTCCATTTCCACTGCCATCTTTGGTGCATTTTGCAGCTACTGAAACGCAAGATTTCCGATTGTATTGAAACCCTTTGACTTCGTGGGAGATTGGAAACCTGTTGCCTGTTGGTCCGAGGTTTGAACTCTGTTGTCTGAGGATTACTACAGTTTGTGCAGTGCAGTTTGTTCATTTTTCGTTTTCCGTTGTTGGGGTCCAACAAAGGCCAAAGGGTGAGCCGCGCCAAGATATAAAAATGCAATTGGTACTGGGTGGACTTTTCGAGACCAGATCCTCTCCAGTTTATCTCCTCTGCGGTGTTTTTTTCTTTTTTACCTGAACGGAACTCGAACTTGTTTCTCCACTGAGTCGACTCACCCTTTGGCAATGACGACTATGGGTGATTTTATAGGCAAATGGGTCGTGGCCGTGGGTGACAGGGTGTGAGAGAGATGGTGTTAATTTGAGTGATTGGGGAAAGAGGGTTGGTTTTGGAGGTTTGACCCGTTTGAGGGTTTTGATGGGCTACAATTTTTGATTACATGTACTAGGCCCAAATGGATCAAACAAGATCCCAAAACTCAAAAGAGTCAAATAGAGCATGTGGTGATGTGGTCATGCCAAGCTTGAAATCACACAACATGAGCATTTCTAATCCAAAGAATTTAACTTTGGTCAGGAGGCTCCTTAAAACCCACATTTTACAGCAGCTGACGCCTAAGCTAAACCACAACAATTGCATTTTTCTTAAACTACAACCAACATCACCGGTTGAAGAAAAGAGAGAGAAGAGAAGAGACCCAGTGGGTCTGGCCATGACCCATGGTTGGCCAAACTAGCCACTCTGGTGCTATGAGTTACCGTCTTCGGCGTCGATCCGACCTTTAGGGTGATAAAATTTCTTAAAGGGTTAACCTTACACCTCTAAATTTTAGATTTGAATCTAAAAACGAGTTTTGATGCATTATAAACGATTTTTTAGGCATTATAAACGAATTTTGAGGCATTAGAAACGAATTTTTGGCATAAACAATGGGTTTTAAGGTGGATCAGGGTCATGACCTGCGAGTTTTGTCATGGGTCACGGTCGGCCAACGATAGCCACGCGAGACCCACGATGGGGTCTGGTCTTGGCGAGTTGGGGGCGTGAGTCTGGTCTTGGCAGGTTGGGGTGTGGTCTGGGTGGCTTTGATTTGGTGTGCTTGTTCTCATTTATATTTTTTGCATTTTTCTTAAAGTGATGATGTGTTGATTGGTGAGTGGGTGCTCTAAAAGAGGTGGTTTGCAGATGGTCCGAACCATAGGGGCTCTCGGAGCCAAATAGTATTTTCATCTAAAATGACTAATCAGATTTGTAAAAAACTCTCCACATTTGATTACAAAAAAAAAAAGCTACATATAACAGCACTTTTCAATTGAGCCATTTTATTTTTTCTTGTTTCTCTAACTTGTTTTCTCTTTTTTTCTAAAATTTTTCCCACTTTTCAAGGGATCATTATAAAAATATTCTTTCACAGTTTTTAATAAAAGATATTTAAATAATATAGATAAAAATATAGTTAATCGGATGTATGAGGCATTTAAAAGTTTATTAGTTAAACTAAATAATGTGAATTTTAAAGAGATATTTTGCATAAAAATTTAGCTCCTTCATTGAAAATGCTCTAGAAGGGTCATAGAACAAGGGTGAGCAAAAACTCGCCAACCCGATTTTTGACCCGGCACCAACTCACTTTTGACTTGAGCGAACCGGCTTTGGACAAAAACATATTAGAATTTGGAGGTCTTTTTCCTATTTTAGGCAAAATCCGAGTCGAATGTTGGGAACCCAAGTGGATTTTTGATAATATCCGACTTGACCCGACTCTTTTTTGTATTTAAAAGAGCAAAAAAAATTACAAGGGCTTGTCGATTTTTCTTATCTTCAAATTCTCTCTCTTTAGTCAAGCACCATTGATTCATCTGTGGCTCTCTTCCTTTTGCCGTTTTGCTTTCCGTCTCTGCCTCCACTCTCCAGGTCTATTCCAATTGACTTGGACTCCAACTTTTCAAAAACGGAGGTGGCTCATGGGAGGTAATTTCGATTGTTCCAACTCCGACGAATGTGAAAGACAGAATAGGCCTTTCCGACTCCATGAGAGTCAATGCCCACCACCCCTAATGATTTGATGGTCGGCTCATTAGTTCCAACAAAATTCAAACCACTCAATAGTCACTCATATGCACAAGCACAACTCTCATTTATATTATTAACAATTAATTTTAATTCAAAATTATCTCTATACAAAATATTAAGAAATGAAGTGATTACATTAATCTTTCTTTTATAAAAAAATAATAATAATAAAATAGGATAAACTTCACTTTGGCCCCCATGAACTTTCACTCGATTTTACAAACTCCTCATGAACTTTCAAATTTCTCATTTTGGACCTATGAACTTTCAATTACTTTCAATGTGGACCCCTCCGTCAAATTTTAAACGTTATATGACGTTTATACTCATAACTTTTGTATAAATTTTAACTTTTAAAACTTATTTTATTTTAAAAAAAATAAAAATTAAGGATATTTTGATCTTTATTTTGAACGGCTAAAATTTAAAAATTCAAAAGTTTAAAATAAAAAATTTAAAAGTTCAGAGAGATTGTAAAATTAAATAAAAGTTAGAAAGCTAAATGAAGTTTTTCAAAAAAATAAAAATAAAAATAAAAAAGTAACTCGCACTGTTTTCACGGCTGATTCTGCTCCATCATTGTCTGCAAATGGTAAACAATTTAATATGATTGATTTGCCATGTGATTAAACCTGAGCAAATTATTAAGAAATGCTGTCATTTATTACAATAATACAGCGCGCAAATATAAAAATGTTGCCTTCGAAGGAAGTTGTCATAATTAGCGTATGATTAAACTTCAGCATGTTCTTGGGAAATTCTTTCTTTTATTAGAAATATTCAGCCCACAAATCTCTACTTTTTGGCCTTTTACGTGACCCAAGTTGTCCTTCATAATTAAGAATATGGCGAAGACAATACCAATTTCCAAAGCACATGCAGCTGCCTTTAGTAACATGTTATATTAAACTTTTAACAAAAAAAATAAAATAATAATAATTATATTGGAGAAATATTTTTATCGCATCAAAAAGTCAAAAGTTAAAAATACCATTTAAATATAATTAATTTAATATTATCTATTTTAAATGAACTTGAGAGATTATCATTTTCCTAAGATCAGAACACCCCCCTAATATCAATTAAATGAAAAAATAAATTGTCACATTTATAAGCGTCTATTTCTTGCAACTTTTACATTTTCAAATGCTTCCTCGTTAAGAAAGAAATAAAGAACTTTTCAATGTTATTAATAGAAAATTAACACACCTAACTTTGAATACTTCACATGAGAAATGTAAGAGAAACCTTTTTATGAGGATGTGACCGTTTTTAATAGAAATTTCGCATATCATGTAAAGATATCAAGTATAATAGAGTTAAAAATATCGTATTTTTAATTAAAATTAATACTGTGGACTTTTTCTTAAAAAAAAAAAAAAAAATACTATGGACTTTTGTTTGGTTCGTGAAATGTCTAATCAATTGGAAAATGAATAATTACTACTATAAATAGAAGAGTATGGAATAGAATAGTTATTCCTATTCTCTAATTTGGTAACAACACACATGCAAAAATTGGAATTGAATCAAAATTACGAAGAAAAAAAAACTCTATTTTTTTTTTCAAACTCATATTAAAAAAATAAAAATAAAAAATAAAAAACTGAAATAAAATGGGTGGCCAACCACCCCAATGACCACCCACTTTATTTTTCATATTTTTCATATTTTTATTTTGTTTTAAGTTTTATATGTATATATATAGGTATTTTTGAAAAATGTATTACATTTCTTAAGGATTAGTTAAACCACACATTTTTTAGTGGCTTAACTAATCTTGTGTGTATGAGATTAGTAGTCCAATGGGGATAAACTATTTTCAGGAATAGTGTGTAATCAAATAAAGAAATAGCTATACCTAGGATTAGCTAATCTATTTCAAGTGTCTATTCTGCAAACCAAACGTGGTCTTATTCTAACCAAACACCTAATACTCATCACCCATCACCCACCATCTACCACCGAACCCCCCCCTTCACCTATGAGCCCTCGACACCAGAGTCTTCAAAATCAACAAAGGCGATAGCTCTGCGCAGTTTTCGTTATGGGTATTGTATCTATGAGGTATTATGTCAAGAGAATGAAAATTATTTGGTACGAATGATTAATATTATTTTTTAGTGTTTCAACCTTACGTGTCTACTTCTTATTTGAGAGTGCAAAACACTTGGTTTACCGACTTTACACCGTAACCTGAAGTCATTATTGGATTCTAATTGGACCATTAAATTGAAGCTTGGATATGTTACCAAAAATAACGGCCTTGTTTGTTAAACAACATAAGTTTTCATGGAGTTCATAATATAAAATAAATAAATAAATAAATAATGATTGATATAGAAAAATAAAAAAGTGGTATTAAAAAGTGAAAAAAATTTTTGTTTTGTAGTTATTTTTTTTATTGGAATAATAGTAAAAAATAAATAATGTGATATAAAAAATAAATAATGCGATATAAAAAGTGAAAATATTTTGATATTAATTTTTTAAAAAAATAATGTGATAAATAGTATTTGATGGAATAGTGGCGTTTGGCACAACCAACATTTCTCATGATAAAAATTACACTACATGACAATACAGGGTCAACAATATAGTAAAGTCATTAGGAAAAATGACGATTTTCTCCTTGTTTTCTCAATTGGATTTGGACCAAAGCCATTTAACTGTCACATTACATTATCCTTCCACTTTCCAAGTCACATAAATATATATAAAAAAAAAATTAAAAAAAAGCGCACTCCGATACTCCAACCCTTCCTTTCACGCCTCCGCACGGTTTATTTTACTTCTAAATAAATCAAACAAAACCAAAAAGGTAGGTCCCCCACCCAACCCCGACAGTTCCACAAAAGGACCTTCGTCCGCACAACGCCGTTTTCTGCCCAGTTGCATACTGTGTACCCCAAATGGCTTCTGAACCCAAATCCCCTCAAACCCTAACCCTAATTTCCCTCTAAAACCCCGGATCGTTTGCTACCGAAATTCAATCCAATCCAATGGAAAACTACGCCTACTCGTCCTATCCGGATTCCGGAGACTCCTCCCCTCTCTCTCGAGAAATCGAGTGCGAAAACCCGTCGTGGGACGAGCCGCCGCAACAGGCTTCTTCTTTAAACTACAAAGTGAAATTCATGTGCAGTTACGGCGGGAAAATCCAGCCCCGGCCGCACGATAACCAGCTCGCTTACGTTGGCGGCGAGACCAAGATTCTATCCGTCGATCGCACCGTCAAATTCTCCGCCATCAAGACCAAGCTCTCGTCTCTAATACCTGATGTCGATGCTGTTTGCTTCAAGTACCAGCTTCCCGGTGAAGATCTCGATGCTTTGATCTCCGTCACCAACGATGAGGATCTCGAGCACATGATGTCGGAGTACGACCGCTTGTACCGCGCCTCTGCTAAGCCCGCCAGGCTCAGGTTGTTTCTCTTTCCTTTGTTAAACTCTCCTGATACTGCTCCGGCGCCGGCGAGCTTCGGCTCTTCGCAGCAGCAGCAGCAGCAGAAATCGGAGCGCCAGTGGTTCGTCGACGCTTTGAATTCCGTGCAGATCGACGGTTCCTCGCCGCCGGCTAATCCGGATTTTCTCTTTGGATTGGACAAGGGGTTCCCCACGACCAAGTTGCCGGACTCGGCTCCCCCGCCAACAGTTTCGGACGCTGCGACGAAGGACGTATCGTTCGGCTCCGATTGCGGATCGGAGGATCGGCACCTGGTCGGTGAACCGGTTATCTCTCCGACGGAGATCCAGAGGCAGATCCATGAACTGCAGAGACTGCATCTTGCTGCTAACCAGGAGCACACCGTGTTCCATAGAAAAAGCGACGAGGGAAACCATAGGGCCTACGCTGCCGGAGACTACTACTTACAGAAAGTTCCAGAGAAAATCACGCCGGCGCCGGTCCCCGCGACACAGATACCGGTGCCGGTACCAGTGAATATGCCGGCGAATTACTTTCCGGAGAGGCACATGACCACCGGAGGAGGCTATCACGTTACCGGAACAGACCATCACCAGCCGGTGTATCTGATTCCCACACCAACTGGAGTCTATCAAGCCGTACGACCGATGGCCGGGCCAGCCGGGCCAGTCGGTCAGGCATACTACGGGGTTCAGAGGATGGTACCGGATGGGTACCGGGAACAGCCGGTATACAATGCGGTGCCTCAGCAGCAACAGCCAAAGGTGGTTGGGGGAGCTTATAGTACCGAGGGGAATATTCAGGTGGTGCAGCAGGCAACCGAGCCCGGGTACACCCAGGTCTATTACACGACGCAGGGAGGGGTTATGTCGGGCTATCAGACGGTGGCGGTTGATGCTAGACAAGGTGGCGGCGGTTTGAATCAGGAGGGTAAGGCTCTTGCCAAGGCCTCTCCTGTGTGAAGTGTGTTTTGGTTAATAATTTTTACTTTTTATTATTATTATTATTATTATTGTTGTGGTTATTGTTGTTATTATTATATTTCATAAGTGGAGATTGATTAAATAAAAGGAATGAAGGATTTATATAAGTTTTGGTGAATTTTTTTGCTTTCTTTGTGGGGACCAACTTTTTGGCGGTGTGGGTTTTGTGTGGTTTAAGAGTGTAAATTTTGTGATGCTTTTTACAATATTATTTTAGTGTAATTTTGTATGAGTATTGCAAGGACTAAGGCAATAAATTAACCACATTCTTATCTCAATATAAGACAGAGTTTCTTCCAAATTAGGTTGGAAGAACTTCCTTTAATCTCGTCTATAAAAATGACACGTGTCCATTTTTTTTCACATGTTCAAAAGACACTTTCCTCCAATTCAGTTTGAAAAAAAATTGTCTCCCTTAATTTATGAGTTTCAACTTTCAACTAACTCTTTTAATTATTTTTTATTTCTTACAATAATTAATTTAAGGGTTGGTCGGAAATGGTAAGAATAATGTGAGATGAAAAGGTAGTTTTTAATCTTACTCAAGACTCGTGTAAGCCCAGCGGTTAAGCTGCGTTGACGTTTTTTTTTATAAAAAAAAAAATAATAATAATTGGCATGTTTTTCACGTTAAGGAGAAAATTAAAGTAAACTATTTATAAAAGTTAATTGGGCTCATTGTCTGTGGGAAGCTTCGTTTTAAATGGATTGTAGTAAGCCAGTAAGGTACCCTCTGGTTCTGGCAAGTGGCAAGCATAGACAGTGCCAAGCATAGAGAGTGCCGCCTTTGTAGCCTTTGCCGTTGGGCCCGTTGGAGTTAACCTCAACAGATTCTTCCTGTTAATCAATAATCTCCTATTAACGAGGAATATCACCTGTTGACGAGGAAGAGTTCGTGATTTAAAATCAGGTTTTAAAAACGTGCTATTTCAAATACTAAAAATGTAATTTTACTAAATGTTTAACCATATTTTTAAAAATTACATTTTTATTAACCATATTTTGAAATTGTAACGACTCCATGACTTTTTTTTTTTTTTTTTTTGACATGTCCACATAAGAGAAAAAAGATGATTTGAACTAGAGACCTTCATTTTATGAGGCATAGTTTTCAGCCGATTGAGCTACCCCTTTGGAGACGCCTCTTAACATAGCTATTCAGTAGATAAAGTTACGATGTAGATTTGTATACACATGATGTATTCACTTCAACTTTTGGTAATTGAAATGTTTCATTATACACTATATATAAGCTGCTATTTAGGTAGAATAGGTTGAATTCAGACCGTAATGTGGAATAATCGTATGCAGCAAAGTGCCTTATTTCTGCTGATTGGTGCGCATCCTTGTGGGGCTGCAGCCCGAATGCACCCGGATTCATTTCTTCATTTATAGCCCCCACCACCTCCGCAACTTCCTCCACAACCGCCGCCGCCACTTCCACAACTTCCTCCACAACCGCCCCCACAGCCACCACCACAACCACCACTCTTCACAATATCTTGGCCACCTCCACAACCTCCTCCACAACTGCCCCCACAGCCGCCACCACCTCCACAACTTCCTCCACAACCGCCCCCACAGCCACTACCACAACCACCACTCTTCACAATATCTTGGCCACATCCACCATTACACCTGCCAAATGCTGTGCCTGCTTCCACCAGAGCTTCACACTCTTTGCTATCTTCCGTAAAAGCACTATCCATTTCCTTTTCACCCTCTCCGTTGTCAGTGATGAAACCACTATAGCCCTCCTTCCTCAAAATATCAAAGATGATCATAGCTGATAGGATTCCGGGCATTACTAGCCATTCTTCCTTGATCTGTCCATCAAATATTAGAATCTAGGCATCAAAATCACCGTTATTATTCTTCTAAGCTTTGTGTTTAACAAAACAAAAACAAAAAAACCTTTAGGAAACCAGATTTTAAGTTGAGCAAAGCCACGGCTTTTCCATAAGGATTTTCTGCAGAGAATTCAACAGCAGTCATGAAGTTGTGTTCATGACTTGGCTTCTCACAGCAGTTGGTTTCGTACTCCAGCTTTCTACCAGGAAAAATGATCACCTGCAGAAGAAGATACAGAAGAGTGGTAAGCTGCAAGCTGATCAATATCAGTGCTAATGAGATTGAATAATGTCTTCCCCTTTCTAATTTGACATTTCAACCATCTAAATCAAGCTAGGAGTTGCATGGATACTCACCTTCTTGATGCCTGTGAGCTCAAAAACATGGCCATCTTCACTGAGTTCCTTCTGAAGCTGAAGTGACCAGTTAGAGTTCATTAAGGACCACCCTTTTCCACCAAACTCTGCAAGCACTTGATTTTCACCAGATTTAACTATGCCAATCACTTCTTTCTTGGAAAGACCATTGCTTCTTGCTTCTTTCATTGTTGATTCCCTGTCATGCGCAACAAATGAGCAGAGAATTAGTGCTGTAATATTTGGTTCTTTTGTCCTTAATTAGAAAAGAAGAGCATGCAGAAATATTTGGTTTCCATAATTCCATCCCCAGGCACCCAATGATGGCTAGCCGGATTCATCTTCTGTGCATGCATGAGCACAACTCAAGGCAGCAGAGATAGCATGAGTGGATGATCATAGGTGTCAGCTGATGTCTTACAATTAAGTGCTTACTGCAAATTAAAAAATTCACCTCATGAGGAAGCTGATGACCTCATTGCCAGCCTCATCCAGAACACATGTCCAGCTATTAGCATGGTGAGACCTTCCAGGGAGTGGAATGAAACATGAACTTTTTGAGACTGGACACATCTGGACCATTTGCACCACATAGGGGGCTGGAATGGGAGCAGTCAAGGAGAGAGCAATGCGTAAACGGGTTGGCTTGGAACCCGCGACTCCAGAAGTTGGCATCAGCTCAAACCAGTTGTCTACAGACAGTTTAGGATTCAGAAGGCTCTTGAGAGAGATTGAAGTACTCCCCAATACTTTGACTTGCCTTGCAATTGGCAGGTTGGAAGATAAACATGTCATAAGGTCAAAGACAAGCTCTCCAGTAGGTTCACATTGGAAGACAGCAACCTGTCTCTCCCCTGACTCAGAGGATATGCTCATTCGTTTCCCGGTGTTGAGGATTAGATCTGGCTGTTTCTTACCAAAAGAGATTATGAGGTTGCTCTTGTTCCCCACTGGTAAGTCTTTTACCCCCACAATCTCCAGCATAATCTAAAGGAAAAAAAAAAAAAAAAAAAACTCATTCATATAAGCTTAAACTTTTAAAATAAGTGATGATTTAACAGATAAAACGGCAGAATGAGATATTGGAGGCCACCTCCACTAGAGATTTCTTGTGAAATCGGATCATATTCTGATACTCATTGGATGGAGCTACTTTCATGCTCACAGTATTCAGTTGGTGCAGATTGGTAGTGAGAGGAGATGGTGCATCCCCTCTATACAATGCTCCAGCCCTCCAGTACCTTGAACCAAATGCCTTTTCCCACTTCTTGGTGGTTTCAGAAAACCCAACATCCAGCTTTTTGCCCTTGGTTCTGTCAGAATCTGTGTCATCATGCTCTAATACCTTGCCCATTATTGCCACCAGATCTTTACAGTAAGAGGCAGGATGCAGTTGGTGTGAGTGCCAGATGAGATCAATGTCGTAAGTTGGGACACAGAAGTAATTGATTCTCTTGATCAAATGCAGAAACCCTTTATATCTGGCCACTGCTCCTTCAAGAAAGTGATCATCACTCATGTTGGGCCTGGATACCTGCAAAATATATCGGCAACAAAATATATGATGGCGCCCACCTTTCACTGATCAATTACAGAATAAGAATGCTAGAAAATTTTCTTCATTACCTGGTAGAAGAAAGAAGTTTGCCTTCTGACAGCTGAATCTAAATCATACTTGGTGCTTTCTGAATCTCCCAAAATAGTTGCACCAAAATTATCTGTCAACTTGGTCCTCCAATTGGGTTCATATGGTTCACTTGGATACATCCTGTTCCAAATTTCTTCAGTTTGCTTTTTGCAAACTCCCTGAATAGAGGATGCAACATTCCAGTTGTCAAGAAGTCTCCCATAAAGTTCCTGGCAATCATTCTTGTAGCGCACCTGAGAAACCAATAAACATGGCTACTTAATCCAAACATACACTAAAATGTAGATAGTTTCAAAACATGTTGTGGGTTCTGATCCAGACCGGATTGAGCCGATGACAATGCCATATCCATTCACAGTCAAGAGGCACAACCAGAGGACCTTCTGTAACATGAAACTTGCTATGTTGGGCTAGTAAGGGCAGCCAGCAACATTTGTACCTAAAATTGATCATAAAAAATTTTAAAAAAAAAAAGAAAAAAAAAATGCTTAACATAGTTTGATGACCTATGCATACCTGCAGCTTCATTATTACATTTATCAGTACAGCCATGGGGATTTGAATTGATAAACCAGAAATTCTCAAGGATATAACAACCACTAATAAGTATTAGCATCCTAACATTCCACGAGTAAAGTGAATATTTTTTTTTCCCCTCTTCAAAATCATTGTGAAAACGATCTCCGCTGTTTATCAATGTTGTTCTTTCATGTGTGACTTGGGTTTTCATCCCCAACCGAAGTTTTTTTTTTTTTTGGTGTGTTTTTTTCTGAGCAAAAAAGACGAAAGGGTGGAATGCCTACTTGGGCATAACCATAGTAGTCTCTTCTACTCTCATTAATTCGGGACAAACCCTCTTGACCTTAAAAACTGTTAAAATATAAATTAAATTATTAAAAAAAAAATCAATCAACTTAATCTTTTAAGATAAATAATGATTTAACATATTATCAAAGCAAATGTTCTGAGTAGAGAGTAAATCATTTTAAAATAAGTGGTGATTTAACAAAAAACCCCTTAAATGAGGCCCCTAATGTTACAGAACTTACTAGTTCATATCTAATGTTGTTTTCATTCTTACCTCAATAACTCTCGGTTTCAACCCCTCTTAATTCTCAATTAAACCACCAGTAAAGAAAATATGCTGAATTTTAGTTGAAGCAAGAAAATTTGACATTTAAATTTAATTATTCAATGACGGACACGTAAGTAACACGTAACTGTAGCTTAAAATCTGGGGTACCTCTACAACACTACACTAGACTAATAAAATCACGGTCGTTTTCAACCCACCTAAAAAGCTAGGGTTGGCAGCATTTTCATAGGGACCAAACAAATACTGACAGGTTGACACCAAAACATGTTTAGAGTTGTGTACCTCAAAATGGCTCGGTCTAAAACAGAGCCATCATAGAGGCACCGGTTCCTGTCAACCTCTGCAAGAAACCGTAGCTGGTGTTTGGCCGCGCCCACAAGCTCCTCGCTTATCACAATCTCCTGTGCTTCCGCCCACTCCAACTCTTGCTCCTTCTCCATTATTCCTCTCTTCACAAACTTCCCCACCAAACAAACAACAAATATTTCTTTCCAATTAGAGTTTAAAACATCTATGTAATTCACAAATATATATAATTAAATATATTATCATAAAATAGAGAATATTATGTTGAAAATTAAACCTGAGGAAATTTTTTCTGAAGCAAATGTAAGTGTCATTGTCTAAGAGGCCGGTTGATATTTATAGTTCAAACATATATGGAGACTAAAGCAAAAAGATTCCGTAAATTACCAATCTACTCTAAATTCGGTGTGACAAGATTGCTTGCGCCTGGAAAACTGGGGTACCTTTCGTCTCGATGTGTATTGACTGGTTCATACAACTTGCTAACACGACTTCTTTTGTTAGGGAGAGTGATATTTTGGAAAGACTTTCAATAATAAGACAGTAATTATAGCCTGGACGTTGTTGTCTCCGTGCCCGCGATGCTCAACCATCAGAGAGATTGACACCTTGAAAAGTCTCCGAGTGAAATTATAATATAGCATGCTGGATGTCGCTCGATTTATTTGCCCAAAAACTTAAATCTATAGATTTGGATCAAATTATATATGTTATACGAGTAATGTTATATAACACATTTTTATCTTATTATCCTTGATGGTGTAAAAGGTGATTGGGTGTCTATCATTTGGCAAGCTCAGCCGCTAGTTGGAGTAATCGTTTGTTTTAGTAGCATATATACTCTATCACTGAGAGAAAAAAAAAATACTAGAAAATCTAAACTACTGAAAGCATGTAAAATCATGACATATCATATCTAATATTCGGTGTATAAGAAGTACCGAATTTTATTCCTCTGTGCATTATATTTCTAACAGCTAACGTAATTGATCATTAGCAGTGTCACATCTAACAGAGTGAGATAAATATATGTTAAAAGTGTAATTTCTAACATTTTTTATATTAAATTAATGAGTATTGCTAAATACCACATCATCAAGAATAGTGATTTAATTTACTGGCCTCAAGAGTCAAGACAATCTCCCTAGGCTTCGAATTATAAGTTTTTTTTCTTCCTTCTTTTTTGTTTAAAGCAATGCATTAATTGTACGTAAAGTTTGTCACGCCTAGCATCACTGTTTGTTCCTTTAGCTGTTTGTTTAGTGGGAAAATTATGAAATCATCCAACCACACATGCAACCTTGGTGTCCTTCATGAATTGTGTGTGAGTGAAAAAACACGTCATGCACGTTTGCAGCTCAGCAAAATTGATAGCAAAAGGGTACGTTACACGAACCAGTTTAAACGAGTAATCTTTCTGTGCAATCTAAACCACACATTTTTGTCCAAGTATGGATGGCACACAACTTGCATAGAGGGTTTTAGGCAACGTTGTAATGATATATATATATATATATATATATATATTGCGTAATGATATGGTTAGATTTTGAAAGTAGAGTAGACAGCCATTAATGGCGTGAAGGGCAAGAGCCACCTCTCATTGCAAGACCATATCTTAATTATTTGATGAAGTTATTTTCAAATCATCTATCTATCGGTATGTCCCCCCACCCACCGACCCGGCCACCCCGCAAAAAAATAAAAATTATAGAACAACTATAATTTTTTGGATTAATTAAGATCCATAAATTGGGTAAATTGGTTTATTGTATAGGTACAAATTTACCTCTAATAATTATAAACTAATGTGGGCAATACACAACTTGTTAAATCAATATTCCTTGTACACGATAATCCTCGTACCTATCAACTATATATATATATATTATATTGCTCACTTATAATCACATAATGTTTTATACCTTAGGTTTACTATTGATATAAGAGCATTTTGAGCAATCTCACTAAATTTTACTCACCAAAACAATCAAAATTACATTTTTTTCTATTTTAACTACCAACTATTTTAAAGTATCACAACAGTCTCACTACTTTAACTATCAACTTTCACTATTCTATTTAAATATTCATTTTCAAATACTTCTTTATATATATAACTTTTTTAAAGAATAGGGAAAGAGAAAAATTTTATATTATTTTTTATTTATGAGTGAATAGTACTCACTATCTTTAGTGAGTACAGATCACTCGTCATTTTATTTTAGTTAAAATAGTGAGTTTGAAAAGTGAAAATTTAAACCACTTTTACTAAATTATCTCACAAAAAATAATTAAAAAGTGGTTTTGGAGAGGATGTAAATAGTGCGCTAATGAACCAATCACCATTCAATCCACAAATCCTCACATGGCAACCAAAGCAACATCTCCATTCTCTACAAGGCGAGTGTGTAACCTCCAAGACCACATTCATATGGAACCCAACCAACGACGGATCCGGATTTCTTGAAATTTTAGGGAAATTCAAAATTCTGAAATTATGCAATCTTGGTTATTCAATTTCATCAAAGAGTCTACAACAAGCCACGTGTCCCATAAAATAATAAAATAATAAAATATTATTTACATTTTAAAAATAAAATGTAAAATAAAATATGTGATGGCTAGTCACCCCATTTTTTCAATACGGGGTGCCGGCCACCCCAGTTGAGCCATGGGGTGATTCGGCCACCCCAAAAATAATTTTTTGTTTTTGATTTGGCCCTTGAGGAGGCCAAACCACCCCCAAGGGCGGCCACCCCCATGGCTCAACTGGGGTGGCCAGCCACCTCATATTTTTTTTTGATTATTTTATTTTATTTTACATTTTATTTTAAAATGTAAATAATATTTTATTGTTTAGTGGGACATGTGACTTGTTGTATACTCTTTTTGATGAAATTGGATGACGAAAATTGCATAATTTCAAAATCTTAAATTCCCCTAAAATTTCAAGGGATCCAGATCCATTAGATGCATCCTCAACAAGGCAAAGAAAATCAAGCATTTACAGCGAATCTTAGCCTGTCTCGTTTGAACGGACTGCAAACAGAGCCCTTTTCCAAATTTCTTTTCCTCACGCCTAGTTTTTCCACCCTCCGATTGGCATTTCCCTCTATCCTCCCCTTTAGTTTTTTTTTTTTTTTTGTCATTTAGGCTTTGGATGTCAGATCTATTGTTCTTCCTCCAGCTCCACCCTTACCGGTCCCCGCACCACTTATTGTTGATTTCTATTCCCGCTCCTGCACCCAACACGCCGTTATGGCGAGCGTGAGCTACAACCGCCGGCGTCTCTTTTGATCTCAATTAATAGATCCTACGCTTCTCTATCCCTTTGTCTCTCTTTTTGTGGAGACTTTTTGTATTTCACATCTCGAATTGATCTCCATTACAACTTATTATATGTTCTCTTAGTCTCACTAGCCTTTCAGAAATTGGTCTACAACTAAGAAATTCAAGAGTGCCAAGGGTTGCACTCACAACAATCCACCACGTTCCCTTTTGCTTCAACTATCTCAAGGGTTCCTCATGCATGGAGCTGTTAGTTTATGTTGATCTCGTTTATAAAAATTAAAAATACAAAAATACCGCTGTTGTATTTTCTTCCAAACTAAAATAAATTAAACAATGATTGAGGGATTCATGAGACGAAAGGATGCTTTCTAGTTTAGAATGAACCGGAGAATATCTACTATTCCGTCTTTTATATCAAAATGATAAAAGTGTCATTTTACATATTACTACTCTCTAGTTCAAATGAATATATAGGAGAGAACCCAACGGGTGATGCTAAAGTGAACGTTGGCGTGCATGAGCTAAAGGGAACGCTGGCGTACCATGCACGCCAGCCCAAATTTTTTTTTTTTCTTTTATAATTAAAAATATTTTTTTAAAAAAATTTTGCTGGCATGCACGTTCCTGTATCATGACCTGAACCCAAATCAACTAAGCGGACTATCAACATCTTATATATGCAATTAACTTTTTCTCTTCCATTGTTTTTTTTTTTTTACAGAGTTTTTCCTCTTTCTTTTGACCACTGATGGTCTCGTTTGTTTTACTCAGCGGAGGTCATGCGACAAACCCTTTTGGGTTTTGTTCCATTTATGGACCTTCGCCTTTTATTAGGCCTCTTTGGAGAAATAATCGAGTTCATTTAATATCCAGTTAGTTATAGTAGATGAGTAATTTTATATTTTTACTTTTTGAGGGACAAAAATATAGTCTTCTACAATAACTAATTGAATATTCTCCAGTTCAAATGAAATAGATAGAATCCTAATTCCTCTTTTGGCGTGTAAGTTTGTTTGATAGATCAGGTCATTTATTTGACTAATTCCTATTTTGGCGTTTAACTCCCTGTCATCTTTATGATTTATTTTCTTCTAATTTTTCTTTCCATTTTTCTCAACATTGAATAGAAAAGAAAAAAAAAATAAAATTTATTTCTCTCTTCCATAATTACTTTACATGTGATGTGATGGTGCTTATCATAATTATCCAAACAAAAATATTATAATACTCCCACTACGCTCTATCTTTTCTGGGTGGGGGCAGCCCAGCAAGTGGCTTAGAAAGGAAGGTGCCTATGATTGCAAAATTACCCACGTCTCTTCTCTTTTCTTCTCATCAACCAATTAATTAATTAATTAATTAATTATATGGAGTTGAATTTCCCCATATTTGGTACAATTAATTATGAAGCAGGTGCTTTAGCACTACTATTAAATAATGGAATCATGTACTCATCTTGTGATTTGATTTGATATTTCTTCTTTTTCAATGGATACAATTTGTCCGATTCCGATTCTCGGCGGCTATTGTTAGTAATTTTTATATAAAATTTATTTAAATAAATAAATTTTGAATTACTTAATCATTTATTTGAGCATATTATTTACCTAAATTACTACTAAATTCAACAAACAAATTTGCTATAAATCATTATTATCGCAAATTTATCTGGATAATACATTACACATTCAAACTTGACACTTCCTGATATTGAGTAACATTTGTTGGTACAGTTAGCTTATAACACCCTATTCTTGCTTTGGAAATATCCAAACCATTGTTAACATGTTTTTTAAAAGGCTTTTATATATATATATATATATAACATAAAGTTAAAATAATTATAAATATTTTATGAGTATTTTAAAAATACATTCAAGGCTCTCCTCCATCCATACCCTATCTTGTATATTAAGAAGAGATTGCTTCGCCAATAAATGAGTAGCCAAGTTAGCTTCTCTCTTCACGTGACTCGCCACCCAACTGCTCTTTGTGTATAAGACACTAAGTATATCCTCAACAACCTGTCTGTAAGAGCTCAAATCTTTGTTCATATTTTGTAGTGCTTGAATTACATGAAGAGAATCACCTTCCAAAATAATGTCTGGCAGCCAATTAACACTAGAGTTTTGTCATATGATTTAGTTATTATAGTTTTTATTATAATTTTTCACAAATTTATGTGACAATTTACAGTTTATAAAAATTAAATAATACGCATGAGATTGGTCTGGTTTAAAGATCTGAATGTGGTGTAAAACTCCATTTTAACTTCTTTATAGTTTAAACCTTTTTCATATCAATTTTACAATGTGTGAGGAATCATTCCCGAAAATAATGTGAAAAAAATAAAATATTAAAGTCAAAGGTGAACCCAAAATTTCGAGATTACATAATTCCCTCTTACCTTAACCCCACCAACAAATAAATAATAATAATAATAATAAAAAAGTCCCTTGTTGGTCCTTACAATAGTCACAAAAATCAAAGGCCGGACAGCCGGAGGATCATTGTCGTTGTCTGTCCCAAGGACAAAATCTGTTTTTTTTTTTTTTAATTAAAAAAACACTGATTCAAAAGATAATAATAAATTATAAATGAATTTTACTTCTTTTATGATAATTTTAAAATAAATGAATGTACTACATCATCTATAATTAACGTAAAAGCAAAAGGATATGTAATAAATAATATGTTTTCTAAAGTTATTATATTCTAGACATTTTATTCTAAAGAAGGTTAAAAAATTTTTATTTTGAATCAAATTTATTTAACTTAAAAAAAAAAAAAAACCCTTAGAAAAATAAGGGGTGTTGGACTGAGATAGTGGCCGAGGTATTGGTGGGGTGGCCACCACTTAAAGCCCACCTTCGGGTGCCTACCTGTGGCGGTATTCGAAACCACCACCAATCCATCTACTCTCACTCTTTTAGTTTTGGATAAGATAATTTAAATTTCAAATGAAACGGAAAGAAATATACAAATATGAGGGGCAAAATTATCCCAAAAAACTTTTTCTTTAATTTTAATTATGTGGCATGCATGTGCCAAATAGCACAACATAATGTCGTATTAATGGGTGTGATATGATAAATTACGCACGATATAGACGGGTCGTTAATTATTTGGACGGCGGATTGATAAAGAGATTGATTTGAAACACGCTAAAATTTAAATGTTGAAATAATATAAATTTAGAAATATGAAACTAGATTGAATTCGCCAAAAAAGATTTAGGACTAATATTGATTTTTTTTTTTCCCCCCGATATTTGTCGTATGTTATTTGCTTAAAAAAGAAAAGGAAAAAGAAAGAAAAAGACTAATTAGCCCATCTGTCAACAACTACTTTCATTAGCTCGTCACACCAAACCTAATCCCTCCAAAATATAAACCAAACGGGATTCCCCATAAAAATTCAAAAGATTTCTTCATTGCTCTCGTTTTCTTTCTGAAAATCGAGTCGCCTGGAATGCCAAATTTTCCACGATTTGCTTTTCCTTTTGCTTTCTGACCTAACGATTAAGCTTAATAAATATTTAGGAAAGTGAAAAGAAAAAAGGATGCCTATTACTAAAGCTTCGTTTATTCTTCTTTGCTGAAATATCTTTCTCTTCTGCTGCGAATGCTGAGATTGAGCTGCGGGAAAAGATAATTTGAGAGAGAGGGAGAGGGAGAGGGAGAGAGATGGTGGTGAGGAAAGTAGGGAAGTACGAGATCGGGAGGACGATTGGCGAGGGAACATTTGCGAAGGTTAAGTTCGCTCAGAACACGGAGACCGGTGAGAGCGTCGCCATGAAAGTCCTCGATCGCAATACTATTATCAAGCACAAGATGGTCGACCAGGTTATGAGATCGATCGGACGGTCCCGATACCTCTTTTGATTTGATTGCTTTTTTGCCATGTGTGCTGCTCTGAGCATAACGATATAAACATTAGATAATCTTGATCATGGTGTTTGATTGTTATTATCTTGCAGATTAAGAGGGAGATAACGATAATGAAGCTTGTCAGGCATCCTTATGTTGTTCGTCTTCACGAGGCATGCTAATTGTTTGCTGAATTCTATAATTTGGACATTGATTTTACAGTTATTTTAACGCTTCGTGCATACTCTCACCCACAATGGTTGTTTTCTCTAGGTTCTAGCGAGCCGTACGAAGATTTATATAATATTGGAGTTCATCACAGGTGGTGAATTGTTCGATAAAATAGTGAGTGGTCTAATTTTAGATCCAGCATCAAATTTGTTATTGGGGGTTGTTTTCTTATTTCGCTTTTGAGCTAAGTTCCATGATTTATGCAGGTTCGTCACGGACGACTTAGTGAAGCCGAAGCTCGAAGATACTTCCAGCAGCTTATTGATGGCGTGGGTTATTGCCACAGCAAGGGAGTCTACCATAGGGACTTGAAGGTTCTCCGGAGCGCGGCTGTTCAATTTTAGTTTAGAAAGATTCTTATAATAACCGTTTCCTTTTATTTTGCAGCCTGAAAATCTTCTATTGGATTCCCTAGAAAATCTAAAGATTTCAGATTTTGGTCTGAGTGCATTGCCTGAACCAGTGAGATTCTTGTTGGAGTTGTCATTGTCTTAATTTTTTTACATGATTATAATCTGTGTGAGATGATATCAAATGGGTTTTTACTTGGTAATGTTTGCACCTAGGGAGTTAGCCTTCTTCGGACAACATGTGGGACTCCCAACTATGTCGCACCTGAGGTAATTATAAGGGTGACTAGCTTTTAAGTTGGGTTTGGCATTAGCTGATATATATTTCTTAATGCATGCGTATCTATCGACTATTTTCATTTTTGGCTTTAGGTTCTCAATCACAAGGGTTATGATGGTGCTGTGGCAGATGTTTGGTCCTGTGGAGTCATCCTTCATGTTTTGATGGCTGGATATCTCCCATTTGATGAGCTTGATCTCACCACGCTATATAGTAAGGCACGGGCTATTATCATGAGTACTATTTTTGATGATTATCACGCAGATAAGTAGCTTTGCATGTTGCAATCAGCAAATTTTTTTTCATGATGGGTGTAAAAGTCTTCAACCAATATTTTGCTTTAATGGTGCAAACTCTGAAAATTAGTAAAATTAGCCACATTTCTAATAACCGAAAGCACCTGTGCTTTGCATCAAAGATGTTAAAGTTTCATAGGTATCATTGTTTTTAATTGTTTTCTGCAGATTGAGAAAGCAGAGTTTTCATGTCCATCCTGGTTTCCAGTTGGAGCAAAATCCTTGATTCATAGAATTTTAGATCCAAATCCTCAAACTGTAAGTATTGGTTCTATGACAAGACATTTCTTTTTATATTTATAATTTATGCATTCTCTTGGCTGCGTCTGATAATGAGGGTTTGTGACAAGGGCTCAAACTCAATGGTTTGGAATCAAGTTGATGAAATGACGATATGAAAAGCTTGAAATGCGATAATACATGTACCACTTCCACTTTCCCTGTTACTGTCCTCCTGACAGTCTGTTTCTAGAGCATCAGTACTTTTGGTAATTAGACATCTGACTTGGTCTATGTGGTGTGGTTGGCCCAAACTCTAAGCCTGCACCGAGAAAAGTTTATTCTTGACTTCATCATCACCTTTTCCATTCTATTATTTTCTTACATATCTTCTTTTCATTTTTTTTTTTTAATGAAATAATGTTCTCGTGTCAAAGGGGATGGATTACTATTCAATCAAGTGTGGATAAAAATGCATAAACAGATAAACTGGCTGTTGCAGTCATATTTTCTTGCTAGGCTAAGAGTTTTTTGTTGTATGGGTCTCACACAAGCAAACAATGTCTTGAAATATTTCCATGTGAAAGTATATTCAAGTAAGCTAAGTATGTGCCTGGACCATAAAAGTCGATATTTTTACTTTTGGTTATCTAGTTACTTAAATTATCCTGGTAAGTATTGGCATCCTTTTTATGGACTTCAAATTGTTATTTATTTGTGAGCCACAAATTGAAACAAAGCAAGTTTAGTCTGATGAGATCTCTTACTAGAAATAGAAAACTAAATGACCTCTTAGAAAATATTTATCTACTTCATTTTCCTTAATGGAAAATGGAAAGCTTGAACCTTTTTTCTAAGTCATATTAGTTGACATATTGGGTCAAATGTAGCTAATAATGGAAAATTATTGCATATTTAGGGTGCCTCCCCAGAAGGTTAAGTCCTACACTGGGTGAGTGGATTGTGATGGTGTTATATAAGTATCAAGTCCCACATTGGTTTCTTACTAGGTGAGATTGGGTGTTGTAAGTGATTTTAAGGGTCTCCAATTATAACTTGACTAGTTATTTTCAAGTCATAGTGCAGATGTGGCTAGCACATTCTCTAGGCCATGGCAATTAAGAAATAAGAAATACTTTTTATATCTCAGCATGTAGTAATCCAATTTTCCTATTTCCTTGACATCACTGATTTGAACTGATTGGTTTGTTTGAAAATCAGCTGTGTCCTACCATTTCTCGTAGACAATCAATGGAAGCACAATAAAAGCATACCCTTTTTAATGGCTTAGGAAGGCTAATGATTGAGGCTAATAATTCTGATATTGCTGCAGTTTGATTGAACATCGGTTATGTTCTCCTCTTCTAAGGGATATTTTATGATGATATTAGACAACCCATTGAGCCATAATAATATCACCCGCACCCCCTTTTAAGGGCTTAAGGGACCCTTTTGTTTGATGCTCATAGCACTTATTGTACCATTTTAGGCCACCTGAAAGATGTATTTCCTATTGGCATTGCCTTATAACACTAGGTAATTAATGCTGAGCACAATGTTAGGTTTGTTTTTATTTGAAGTTAGTGCATTAGTTCCTTCACTGTTAAGTTCCTTCTATCGAATGTTTGTACTACTAGTAAAAGTGGCTCAGTGCAATTGAGGCTTTGATCTGCTTACTTTGGCTCTGGTTGTTTCTGACTAGTTCCTCTCTGTCCCGTGCAGCGTATTACTATTGAAGAGATCAGAAATGATGAATGGTTTAAAAAGGGTTATGTTCCTGTCAAACTTCTTGAATATGAAGATGTAAACCTTGATGATCTAGATGCCGTTTTTGATGATTGCGAGGTTGGTAAGGCTTTGAATTGCTACGTTTCCCCCCCCCCCATATGATGTCTTCTTTGATTGAGAATTTAACGTGCATTTGGTTTTATTGTCGCCATAAAGGTTTGACTATTTGGTTTATGTTGTAATTGGAAATGTTTATTGCCTGCAATCACCAAATTCTCCTAGTATAGGTGTTGCTCCTACACTTAAACCACAAATGGGAGGATAGGGCAATCCTTCTTGATCTCTACCATCCTCCCATTATTGACTAATGTAATTATATTGTTCTTGACGGCACTCTCCTCTCCTACCCATTCATATAGATAGTATACCCATTCAAGATACTGATATACACTGAATACATGTAATTGTCTGACTCAGGTGTCTTTGCTTATTTGCATTGGTTTGGTAATAATGTGCTTTGTTCTTTTAATTCTCTTGAAATCATGGTTTACTGTAGGAACAAAGGGCTGACGAGCGATGTGGGAATGAGGACACGGGTCCTTTGATTCTTAATGCGTTTGACTTGATAATTCTATCTCAAGGATTAAACCTTGCATCGCTTTTTGATCGTGGCCAGGTATGGGTTATTAGTTTTTTTATTTTTAATATTCATTAATTTCATTTAGCTCATAGCTACTTGAGCAATACCATCACTAGTGTGAAAATATTAAAATATCATATAGATCAATGTCTTACATATTGAGCTGTGATTTGAGGACACACAATTGTCATGTTCTGATACGAACATGGACATGAGCTGTTGGACAGGCAACTTCTTGAAACCTAGACTATGGGACATGGATATTTATGTGTATTTGAGGATTCCAGTTGAACAGATGTATTGATCAATGTAAAGTGCTTCTTGGCATGTCAAAGAAACATATAAGTGAGGCACGATAATTTGTACTCGGTAATAGCTACTTTAACAAAAGGCACACAGTCTTTTACTCCTAAGCTTTTCTTAGGTAACTAAAGGTGGACATTACTATGAGTTCCAAAACAGGTGTCAAACATGTGCTCTCTCTATATAATGTTGCCAATCATCCTTAGGAGGAAGTGCCACACATATCACAGAGATAAGAAACCCCGTGCAAAATTGGACTTGCTAATATTTTCTGTACTTTTCAGCTCTTAGTACTTCAACTTCAACGCACCTTACATGAGTTACATCAGTAATATAATAAAACCTCAATATCCTGCAATAAGTGTATGTTTTCATTATATACTTTAATATATGTTTCCTAGTTCCATCAAGATGTTCAAATTTCTTGTCCTCACTGACAGGACTCTTTGAAGCATCAGACACGCTTTCTTTCACAGAAGCCAGCAAAGGTCGTTTTATCTAGTATGGAAGTTGTTGCACAATCATTGGGTTTTAAGACTCATATACGCAACTTTAAGGTTAAACCTCTCTGCTTTTGCTATTATAATACTCTAGCTTTTTCAGCTTTTCTATTTTGTTTACTCTTTCTTTTCTTTTTTTCTTGGCAGTTATTATTATTAATTTTTTTAATTGATTCATTCTACCAATGAGTTTGTCCTATGGCCCCCTTTTTTCTGCTCTATAGATATATAGTTTATTATGGGGAAGTAGTCCTGCCTATAGTACTTTCAAGCTCATGTATACAACATTGTGTTAAATTTCAGATGAGAGTGGAAGGTCTTTCAGCAAGTAAGGACAGTCTTTTTTCTGTTATTCTGGAAGTAAGCTTTCTGACCTGACTTCCAGATTTTTACCTGCTTCTTAATTTTTTCATCTGCTCCCTTTTTTTTTTTTTTTTTTTTTTTAATATTAATATTAATTTCAATTTTAATTGTTTTGGCTGAAGATTTTTGAAGTTGCTCCGACATTTTTAATGGTAGACATTCAGAAAGCAGCTGGAGATGCTGCTGAATATCTCAAGGTCAGTTATATGTAATTTTGTCATTGCAGTCATATTTATTCAAGTATTGTCCTAGTAGTTTACTCGTTAGATTGTGTCACAGATCCGTCTCCCAGTCTGCCCCCATGGCCCCCCTCCCCCGGTTTCTTGGTTTTGAATCCTGATAAGAAAGTTCCAATTTTTGCAGTTTTACAAGACTTTTTGTAGCAATCTTGACGATATCATCTGGAAACCACCTAGTGACTCAACCAAATCAAGGATCACCAAGGCAAAGAGTAAAAAGCGTTGATTTTGTTTCCTGTAACATAATCTAGTTGGTTACACATCCCAATCTAGGGTTGACCCATAAGTTGATTTTGTTACCTGTAACATCATCTACTTCGTTACACATTCTTCTCTAGGGTTGACCCATATAGGCGCTCGATGTTACAACTTGAGGTTAGGACTACAGCTTCCCTAAAGTGCAATCCTCAATCCCTTTGTAAACCAAACCCTCAACCCCCCTCCCCGTCTTTCTTTTTTTTCTCTCCCTTTCGAAAAGGAAGAAGAAGCAGAATTAGTGTTGTACATCCCTATTTATTCCCTGCCAGTCTAGTGCTAGGTTTAAGTCGATGGAGTACAACTTTGTTGATGAATTTTAGCGAATGTAATGTTATTGTTCTTTAATTGCCAAACATAGTGCTAAGTTCAGAACTTATATTTTGTTATTTTTTGGGGCTTGTATTATAGTGAGATCTGTTTCAGTTTTGTGATGACTCTCTCTCTCTCTCTCTCTCTCTCTCTCTCCATTTACTGTTACTTTCTGGGTGCATCGTTTGAAGTTAGGTAAGCTCTGCTGGTGACCTTGCTTATTAGGCTGGAATATGACATTTTCCATTTCAAGTTTTGGTGACCATCCATATTAACACGGGATATGACAGTATATACACACTCTGTAAATTTGAATATGGACAATGAAATGGATCCTCTAGCTTACTTGAATCAGAGAGGATCTTGGGTTGGGGGTATTTTTTTAATTTATTAAAATTTAAGTTATTATTTTAATGTAATGTGGCACTAATAGACTGCAAATTTTGCTGAAAATTCACTAAAGGACTCATTTCAAATTCTTGGTAAACTTATGTAGTGAAATTTGAAAAAAAAAAAAAAAAAATCTGAGGGAGAAATTTAAAAAGGCGCTTTGATTTGTAAATTTATCTTAGATAAAACGTAGAAGTTGTTAGCTTAGAAAAGAGGACATTGTGTGCTACAAGGATTACCTAGAATTCTCGGTCTTGAAATGAGATAGGGGTGCGATGCCTACTTGAAATGTACCTCAAGCCTTGCATCTTACCCTTTTATTTCCTGTCCAATTTTTTTAGACTGAGAGAGGAGGTGTGAAGCCTACTTGCGTGGACTCTCTGTACCCCGCCCTCATTCCGTTCCGCCCTCTCATTTCTAACCTGAATTTCTTAAAATTTGGATAAAGAATTATAGGGAGCGCCCAAAATTGATTGATGGGCTTGGACTCAACAAATAGTGGTCGAACATAAATGATAGCACAATTTCTTCATAATTACAAAGTCATATAATGCCATTGCTACTCGCCCTTTTCCATCATGCTAGCCCCTATAAATAAATAGGAAAAGGTTTATATATCTTTTAAACTATTAAGCTAATTGTTAATGTTCCTCTTAAAGCCCGTAAAAAGACCATAACATTTTTTTAATAAAACAAAATTACCCTTGCAATTTTTTTTTTCTTAAAAAAAAAGAAGCTAAAAACTAGAAAGAAAAAAAATGGTGGCTCGGTAACCCCTCGACCAAATTAGCAAAATAGACCATAACAAAAAACAATATCCAACCTTTTTCCCATCAATTACTTAGAAAAAAAAAAAAAAAAAGTAGCATGCAACCTGAGGGGTGTAAACGAGTCGAGCTTGAGCGAGTTTTCCTTATTCAGGCTTAGCTCGTTTAAATTTTACTTGCTCGAGCCTAGCTCAAGGGCGAGCCAAAAAAATTAAGCTCGAACTCATAATAAGTCTAGTTGAGCTAGCTCGCGACTTGGCTCTTATATTTAATGTTTTATATATATATAAATTTCAAGTACTCTTAAATGGCTTAAGAAGCCAGTTTGCATAAGCATTTGCTTAGCCTAACTAATCGAATATGGAGTTTGAGTCAATACAGCAAGACACTTGGTTTCAAAGAGAGAGGATATGCATCTTTTTATAGATAAGTAAATTTGGGGATTGGTGTTTTCTTAGCAATGTGAGACAAGTTAAGATGTATTCAGACTGCATTAGGACAACGCCCCCTACAAATTTTTTTTTCCAACGTCTCTCTCTCAATCTCCCTCATAAGTCATAGCGCATCTTCCACCTGAACTCTCATTTCCCACTCTCTTACTCTCGCTCACCAAACAGGTAGTAATAGTGTTCGAGTCTATTTGATTCTTCAATAGTTTTTACCTTTCGCAATCTTCTTCAATAACTTCTATTTGATTCTTCTTCCTTTCGTTTGAGTCTGCTCTAATTGAATCGGAGTCTTTTTAATGATTGCTCTCTATCTCTCTCTTTGATCATGAAAGATCTAGAATTTTTCATTTTCTAACGCTTAAATATAAATGCAATTTTAAGATTTTAATAATTATGAGATTTATAATTAATTATGTGTTACTTAGTTTATATATATATATATATATATATATAAACATGAGCTTATACAAGCTTGCTCACGAGCCTAATTGAGTCGAGTCGAACTTGTTTCGTTTAATATTCAAGCCATGATTTATGTTCATAAAGTGTTTCATTTAATAATCGAGTCGAGTACGAGTCGATTCGAACTCGCGAGCGAGCGGCTTGCTCACTTAACACCCCATGCTATTAGAAAAAATAAAAAATAAAATAAAGATGAAAGCGGATGAAAGTTTGATGAAAATTGAACATTTAAAATTATTGGTTTCATTTTTTTTTTTTTTGGTTGGTTGCTTGAAAATTACATCGTGACATACTGACATAATCAATTAGACCGTTTGATGGGGATTACGCGGACTTAAATCAACCTCTCCACCAACCCACCCACTGCCAAAACCGAAACAAAACATCAGAACTCAAAAACAAACACTCTCTCGCACGAGCAGTTATGGCAATGGCAGCAATGGCTCTCCGCAGAGTCTCCTCCTCCGTCAAGAACCCTATTCGACCACTCGTGAATCACATGGTACTTTTCTCGGTTTAGAAATTATTCTCCGCGATAACCGTTTTCATTTTCTCTATCTTTATCTTCATCTTCATCTTTACCCGCCATATCCTTAATGTTGATACTGACTTTGGATCGCAGTCCTCTTTGCCCAACGAGGCAGTTCGGGAGCAGGAAAAAGCTCGCGCTACCGTAAGCCCTTTCTTTCTTAACAAAACGCATTTTAGATCTCTGATTTTTTAAGGAAGTTTATTCAACAGCTTTAGCTGATCTGGTTCTGTTTAGTTTTCATTATATGAAATGAATTCGTGCTAAGAAGTTTTTTATTGCAGTGGGTTAAGCAGTTGAATGCTCCGCTGGAGGCCATGGACCCGGAAATTGCCGACATAATCGAGCTCGAGAAAGCTCGGCAATGGAAGGTGCATACGTACATACATCATATCGAGCTTCTCTTTTTTCTTCAAGTTCATTTTGAGCGATAAGATTAGTTTAGATTTTAATCTTTAGAATGGATGTGATATAATTATTGTTTAATCTGAGTTTTGATTTGAAATTTTAGTTTGTGGTGATTGGGACAATCTCATTTTTGTATATGTAGGGGCTTGAACTTATACCTTCCGAGAATTTCACGTCGTTGTCAGTGATGCAAGCTGTTGGCTCTGTCATGACCAACAAATACAGTGAAGGGTATCCTGGAGCTAGATACTACGGAGGAAATGAGTACGTTTCTGTGTGTGTGTATATATATATATATATATATATATATATATATATTTCTTGGTTAGTGATTTTATTAACAACCGGCACTGTCTGATGCAATGGGGAAGTTTTTGATTTTAATGAGATAAATGAAATGACGGCTTCCTTATTCAGTGTGTGCCTTAGAGTACAAGTTGCCAGTTTGTAAATAATTACTCTTTGCTTATTTGGTGTTTTGTGTTTTACGTTTCTTTTTTGGCTTGTATTTTTTAGTTTTGTTGATTTATTGGTTTTTGCTTCTACTTTAAATTTCACAATCTATATATGTTATATATACTTTGAATGTTTATCCATTCAGGTACATCGACATGGCTGAGTCCTTGTGCCAAAAGCGCGCATTAGAAGCTTTTAATTTGGATCCCGCAAAATGGGGAGGTATCGAACTAAACATATGATTTGTATCCATGGTTAGACAAACATCAGTAATGTAAATTTAAATATACATTTGTTTCAAAAATATCAGTTCGATGAGGGTCCTCTCCCAATTGTTTGCCTAAATTTATATTTCACAGTTTTGAAGAAATAATTCCAGAGAGCCTTACTGATACAATAATCAGATCTTACTGATATAAGACAGCCTTTGAATTTGGAGTTTAGTGGTTCCCTGTGCTCTATAAAGATGGGCTAAAAGGCTCTAGATTTTGGGGTTTGTTGATTGGAAGGCTAATTTAAGCCAAGATATGGGTTTTCTTTTTGTGTTTGAAGTCATTTTACCAGCATACAATTATCGTAACCTTTTTGGTCTTCCCCCCATTTTCTGAGATAATATTTATATTTGTATGGGCAGTTAATGTGCATTTATGTTGTCAGGAACTTGTTATATTCGTTGGCTTTATCCCTTGCATTTGTTGAATCATGCTTATTTCTCTTTTATTCACATTTTCATTTTTGCCACACAATGGGGACTGTATCGTGAATACTTGCTTAATAGAAGTCACTGCGTACTTTATTTTTGCAGTCAATGTGCAATCGCTATCTGGATCCCCTTCTAATTTTCAAGTTTATACTGCATTGTTGAAACCCCATGAGCGAATCATGGCTCTTGATCTACCTCACGGTGGTCATCTTTCACATGGATATCAGGTGCCTATGCCTTTGGTTTGCCTGGTGAATTTGGTTGTATTTTTCTGCTTTTGGTGATTACAAATGAATACCTCTCTCTAGTTCTCAGTTGTGGTTGGTGCCTTTGTTTTCCTTTTTGGCCTGGGAAGCAAAATTCAGAGCAACAGCCTTTGTCAATAAAATTTATATTGTATGATCGTATATCTATGTCGAGCATGTATTAACTACCTATGTACATAACTATTGTATATCATCTGATAATCTTTTCAGATGTAAAGTGGGTTTTTAGACTAATTAGTAAATGTTTTTACTATATTAAAGATAATATGCGATGTGTATAGACATAGAAACTTACTCAATACAGGGGGGTAAGTTTCCCAATCTTCTGCTTAATGATATTTAAAATTCTTCCATGTTTTATACATTAAGTTAGCCATCTTTACCCCTTAATGTCAGCTCTAATGTCTTGGTCTGTGGAAACAATATGGATTATTTTGAGAACATAAACATTTATAGTTATGAATATATGTGACTGAAAATTGAGTCAGAAGTAAATCATTATTTCCCTGTCTAAGTGTTCTTTGTTAGGTTCAACCTTCACTGAGCCAGATAAATGGTTAGCAGGAAAGATGGGAAGGAAAATTTTGTAAGTGATTTTATGGTTGAGAAGCTTTGTGATGAAACACACAAGTAAGACATTTGTGATGAAGCATACATGTGGTGAAGCACACATGTATTATGCAAGCACTTGGCAGTTTGTGGATTTATAAGCCAATTAAAGATCTCTCTCTTTCCAAAATCAACATAAATTCTCCAAATACACAATATATTATTGCATGCATTGGAAAGGGCATTACTGTTACGTATAATTAGTTTCCATATCTTGAACATTTAAAATTGGACTATCAGAAAACCAGCATTTTAAGGGCCATAGTGTTTTCTGATTGCTATAAATAGACTGAACACATTTTTTGAACACCTTATGTGCAGATGATCAGGAATGTTTTTTATGCATATCTATTTTTTTTATAAGTAATCACATATTCATTAGAAAGTGCAAAAACGCAACCCAAGTACACATGAAGAATGCAAGCTAAAAAGACATGAAAGCTCAAAATATTAAAGTCAAAGGTGGCAGCCCAATGAAAAATAGTCTTAAGAAAGCCTTCAATTTCACCCATGCCCTCTCATGGTCCTCAAAGTTCCAATTGTTTCTTTCTCTCCAAAAACACCACATAAGGTAGGACAAAATCATCTTTTAAATTACATCAAGTTGAAATCTACCGCCCATCGCTCTGTAGCAAGCGAAGAGATCTACCATCCAACTAGGCATAACCCAAGCCAGCCCTACACCGCTAAAGATAGAATTCCAAAGAGCATTGGCAATCTCACAATGGAGTAAAGATGATCCTCTAACTCTTCATTCTTCTTGTACATGTAGCACCACTCAACTACAATGATATATTGTTTCCTTAGATTGTCGGCAATGATCTTCCCTAATGCAATTGACCAAGCAAAACACACCACTCTCAAGGGAACCTTATTCTGCCAAATTCTACTTCAATGGAAAGTAGTACTATCATGAGAAACAAGAATATTGTAGTATGATCTAACTTCAAACGATTGTCTCTTAGAAGGAACCCAACAAAGCTTATCATCACCACCCCGTCTCACTTTGAAGGAATTATGCATATTTATGTGGAAAAGATTTTCCTTTTTTTTTCTTTCTTTTTTTTTTCTTCTCTCTTTCTTTATATGCAAAATTACTATGGGTACTGAAAGTGTTCCAGAAACTGTGCAACTATAACCAACATCTTAGAAATTGAATTTCTTGTGGTCCGAAGGGCTTTAGTATCTGGAAGTGAAATCTAATTACTGTAGTTATACTTTTAAAGGAATGCTGTTTGTTCATATACTATATGATACACAAGTCTTCATCAATTTTTGGCCATTGTGCAGACTGATACTAAGAAGATATCTGCCGTGTCTATATTCTTTGAGACAATGCCGTACAGATTGAATGAGAGCACTGGTTATATTGACTATGATCAGGTACCTTATCATATGCCTTTCTGCAGAAATTCTCGTACTAATCAATAGAAAATACTCTCTGGAATGCTACTATCATGCATGTTCATATTTTTTTGTAGAAATTCTCATACTAATCATATGTTTTTTTGTCAGATATGGCATGTTAGGCCACAATACCAGTATTGTTTATGTTCATGCTCAGAAATAGGATATATGGAGTGAAATGAATTTTTTTTACTTTCCGCAGATAATATTGGCGAAAGCATTGAAATTATATAACTGAAGTAATATGGAATTGCAACTAAATTATGAAATTTTGGTTTTGTTGGTTCTTCATACTATAAAAGTTGAGTTGCAGTAGGCTTTGGTAGAGGGCTAATTTTTTAGCTCTTCAGATATTTTTGACTTTTGTTTGGGATTGTTCACGGAAACTGCACTTCCTTTATTTTTTATTTTTTATTTTTTAAATAAATAAAAAATCTGATGAAGGTTTGAACTATGTGAATGAAAATATCTGCAGCTGGAGAAAAGCGCCGCTCTTTTCAGGCCAAAACTAATAGTTGCTGGTGCGAGTGCTTATGCACGCCTTTATGACTATTCACGCATCCGTAAGGTAAACTTTGGCTTGACCTTCACGATTGCGATGATCATGGCCATGCATTAGTGAAATTCTAATTGATTAGACTACTAAATTTACTTCTGCTGGTTTTGACAGGTCTGTGATAAGCAGAGAGCAGTTTTGCTGGCTGATATGGCACATATCAGTGGATTAGTTGCAGCTGGCGTTATTCCATCTCCTTTTGAATATGCAGATATTGTGACAACCACAACACACAAGTCCCTTCGTGGCCCACGTGGGGCTATGATCTTCTTTAGGAAGGGGGTGAAAGAGATTAACAAACAAGGGCAAGAAGTGAGTCATCCTAATATATATATATATATATATATATATATATATATATATATATATTTGAAAGTCAAATGATAAGAAAATGAATGTGGAAGGGAAAATGTATCACTCGGCTTCCAGTTAGAGTCGATTCATGCATTTTCCATCCTGTTTTGCTACTTGTGTGCTAGTTTTTCTTTAGTCACTCATGGTTTCGTTTGGTACCAATGTTATAAGCTCTGAAGTGAAGTACCTAGAATGAACTGCTCAAATGTTGTGTTTTATCCAACAGGTGTTGTATGATTATGAAGACAAAATCAATCAGGCTGTCTTTCCGGGACTTCAAGGTGGTCCACACAATCATACCATAGCTGGTTTAGCAGTTGCACTGAAGCAGGTTGTTTTATTTGAGTTTGTCCAAAAGAAACCGCAATTAGTATTTTAGAAAAATGCCAAATAGGGCCTTTTCTTTTAGGAAAAATAGCCAAGCTCATGTATATTTGGTTCCTGGACTATTTTGTGATCACAGGCCAGAACTCCAGAGTTCAAGGCTTATCAAGAGCAAGTTCTCAGTAATTGTTCGACATTTGCACAGGTACAATGAACGGGTACTTATCTAACATTTAGCAAGTTAGCTACATTTTTATTTTTATTTTTTTGACGTCTCATAATTTTATTCTGATAGCTTACTCTTCTACTTGCTCTGAGCATGCAGAGTTTGTTAGAGAAGGGCTATGAACTTGTATCTGGTGGAACTGAGAACCATTTAGTGTTGGTGAATTTGAGAAACAAGGTAGAAGGAAATATTCCTTCCTTTGGCAACAGTTATTTAGTAATTTTTCTTTTCCTTGCAGGAAGTTTTATTAGGACTATCCTCAGGTGTTTTTGCATGTTGGATAAACTCTTCAAGAACAAATTTCCTATGATTTATTGAAGGGAACTTTTACTGAGAAAAAGTGACCAATGGAATTTTCTTGTTTTGCTGCATAAACCCCCTGTTCAGTAGTGAATTGTGGTACAAATAGAACTAAATGGAGCAGGAAACTCTTTGACCCTGATCCTCAGTAGTTAATATTTGGATTTAATGAATTAATCCTGTTACTTTAGAGAAATTCATTTTGGAAAATCATAAAACTTCGATGTATGATGGATGGATGCTTTTTATATTAGCTGGGCTACAAACAGTTTATATATGAGAAAGGGAATTAGTAATTTCTTTTGTAAATTTTATTTGATAGGCAATCGATGGGTCAAGAGTTGAAAAGGTTTTGGAATTAGTTCATATTGCTGCCAATAAAAATACTGTTCCTGGGGATGTGTCTGCCATGGTTCCTGGCGGCATTCGTATGGGTACAGCCTTCCTCTGATCATCTTATACCTGCTGATTATTGGCCATGTACTTTATTTTGATGAAGGCCTGTTCTCTGGTGCTTCAGGAACCCCAGCTCTCACATCTAGAGGCTTTATCGAGGAGGATTTTGCTAAAGTAGCTGACTTCTTTGATGCAGCCGTGAAGTTGGCCTTGAAGATCAAGGGTGATGCCAAAGGTTTACTCTTTAATCACCTCTAGACATTCGTTGTTTCCTTCTAATGTTCTAATGTTTAGTGATGAATATTGGCCGCCAACATTATGCTCACGTGTGTGTTCTGATACCATAAATCCAGGACCAAAGTTGAAGGATTTCGTGGCAACTATGAAATCTGATGTGCACATTCAATCCGAGATCGCGAAGCTCCGGCATGAGGTTGAGGAGTATGCTAAACAATTTCCAACTGTTGGCTTTGAGAAAGAAACAATGAGATACAAGGACTGAAGAAGGTTGTTTTTGGTGCAAGGTTTGTCAACCCATTTCAAAAGCAAAGTAATTTGATTGTAGCACTTGTGTCATATGTCAGATCTTATTGGATTGTTTTGTTCCATGTCAGAAAAAGTACTTGTTTTCTAATTTCATGCGTTTGTATTTATTTTTTGCTATTTTCATTATTCTTTTTTGATAGTATGCCTGTTCTTTATTAGCTTGCAATTAGAGGCCTAGGGGTTGGATGCCTATGATTTATTCTTAGGCTATTTAAAAAAACCACTGAAAATTTAGAACATGTCCTTTGCTTAACCAATGGTATGTAACACTAACTTGATGAGACACACTTATGTAGTAATTTAGATTTTCTTTTTAGAAATGGCATGAAACATTAGGGTTTTTTTTTTTTTTTTTTTTCGTTCACACTTGAGACTTATTTCTGCAGATGCATTCCTTACTGGGCGGACCATCCATGTCCGCGTCAATAAGCTTTCAATATCTGAGGAAGCGGAGGGATAAAAGCATAGGAGCATGTTGAGCTTCCATTTATATAATCAAGATTATGTTTGTTTTATTGTTCCCCACAAATGTAAATTTAAATTCTGTTAACTGATGCTTTGCAAAATATAAACATTGATTATTGAGATTCTTTTACACAGCATAATCGATTTGTTGGGGGTTGGGTTTGGTAAAGCCGTACAATTTTTTTTTTTTTTTTTTTTTTTTTTTTAAAAAAAGGGGACAAGTGGAACAAAAGTAAAAGGTTGCTCGTCATGGGATGGATAAGATTTTCCAGCAATGGTTCATATCCTGCCCATTCATTTGTAATGAATGGCAAGGATAATGCCATGTCATCCAATTTTATTTTATTTTAAAAAGTGAGAAAAAAAGGATTCATGAATTGTATGGGGAGTCGGCCACCCCGATCAAATGTTATGAAGTGGCCCTAAAGCCTATTTGGGAGTGGTTGGCCACTGCCATTGCAGCCAATGAGGGTGGCGTACCACCCTAAAAAAATGTTTTGGATGTGGCTTGTCACCCTATCGATTATTTGGGGTAGCCAAGTAGCAGTCCCAAATAGTTCATGGGGGTTCTCAAAGTTGCTCAAACAAATAGGACACAAGCTCTGGTCGAACGGAATAGCAACACCAACACAACACCATCGTTGTGGGTGATGTTTAACACGGGAGGATCATCAACGACTGGAGGTTGAGGCTACACTTTCACTCCCTGTACTTCATTATCAGTGCCCCCTAGAATAACTAGGAACATGATCAAAAATGAGACCACGATGGCCACGGTGCGATCTCCATGGGAGTTGTGACAGGAGCACGTGTGATGAAAAATTCTCATATTCTTGTAACAACCAATGCAACTGTTGTCACAGTGCCTCTCTAAAAATCACGGAAAAACTCGCTTTCATAATTGATATGATGCGGTTTTCATAATTGATATGATGTAGTTCAAATGGTTATCACTATACTCATTAATATCTGCAACTCTAATCATTTCCCCTTCTAATTTTTTATGTTGCTGGGCATTCTTTCTCCAACCCAAGGAAAGAAGAAAAGAGTGAATTAACTTTTTTTTGAAAGAGAAAATGATTAACTAACAATAATTATTGATTAACAAAGTGGATTTATAATTTAATAGGGCTCAAACTTTCACTTCTTCACTTGGTTTCAAATCAGACCCTTTTTCAGGTGAAATAAATTCTAAATAATGCACCTAAAAGAAGTTACGAATACCCTTTTTGGGGTCAATGATTTGCATGGCTGGTCCATAGTTGATCTTTTCGTAACTTCTTGCCAAATCAACTTAAGAAACACATATGATTAATTTTAAGAAAGAATGTATACCTTTTCAGAGAAGAATGATTCATTTTGGGTTTTCTTTATCGAGAATCTGATAGAGGGAAGAAAGAGTTGTTGTTACTTAGATCGAGTGAAGAAAGAATTTCTTATATATATAGAGCAAAATAAATCAATTTGTTACACCTATTTTATCACACATACTTCATACTGTTTTTTTTTTTTTTTGAGAAATTACTTCATATTGGTTAATGTGGCATAGGTGGCATGAATTGAATGATCACTTAAAAAACAGGGTTAATAACTTTTTTAGTACCTAAGTTTTCACTTTTTTATTTTTTTTCTCATGAGTTTTAAAACATGACAAATCTAGTACCCAACCTATGGGGAAAAGACAAAATCAATACCTCCGTTAGTTCCGTCAGTCCTAATTAACGGGTTTAGTAGGAAAATCAACAAGGAAAGCTTAGAACTAGTTTCTGAAATTACCCGAAAGAACTTGGACATGTAATAGTGTCTGAAATAAAAATAAATTCTTGTCAACTCGGCAACACATTCTTTCCCTTGTTTTCTCGGCAACCAAACAGTGGCAACTCGTGTTTTTTTTTTTTTTAAAAAAAAAAAATTTAAATTTTTAATTATTTTTACTTTTTAGGGTTCCAAGCTTTCCTTGTTGATTTTCCTACTAAACTCGTTAATTAGGACTGACGGAACTAATAGAGGTATTGATTTTGTCTTTTTCCCATAGGTTAGGTACTAGATTTGTCATGTTTTAAAACTCAGGGAAAAAAAATAAAAAGGTGAAAACTCAGGTACCAAAAAAGTTATTAACCGTAAAAAACATTTTACCTTAATTCAACTCATGCCAATTGCCAAGTGTAAATGTGATAAAATGGGTGAGTAGTATTACTATATATAGCATTGTCCTTAATTAGCATGATGCACAACATACATATCAACGAAGACGGTCAAGTTCATAAAAGCATAAAATAAGGTAAAAAAAACGAAACACAAAAAAAAAAAAAAAAAAAACAAGAGAGAGAAATAAGGATAAAGTGTTCCTTGAAACTAGAGAAAAATTAATTAATTTAATTTATAAAATTGATATATTTTTTAAAAATATGCCAATATCACATGTATTTTTTTATAAAATTAACAACGTAATTCTCACGTGAATTTTAAAAATACATCTAAAAATCACATATAGTAAATTCAATAAAACTGAACTAAAGAAAATTCCTATAGTTCAGTTTGAAAAAATATATATATATTTGTTTGAGAAATAGAGAAGAGATAAATGCATCTTAAATTTATATATTTAATTACTATTTCCAGCGGGCAGCGGGCAGCGGGTGGTGGCTAGGTGTTGGCCTAAGTTTACAAAGGCGTCCCTTCCCTTCCCTCCACAATTTTACCCGGACAAATAGATAGGAGAGGATAAGTAAACTGCTGGCTGCTCTATAGGAATTTCCTTAATCCGACATACACGCTATCCCAAAAATCCTCGATGGCTTCTTTGCCTTCAGTTGCTGTCACTCGCACTCTCAAGCTCGACCCAGAATTCAGGAAACACCCAACCGGTTCTCCTGCCGCGGAAAAGGTACTTCTTCTTCTTCTTCTTCTTTAAATATGTAGTAAGTTCCGAGTTCATTCCACTGTGTTTTTTGAAAGTAATTGACGAAATATATGGAGGTTTAGCTTTGGAGAAACTTGCATATGTTGGCTGTACATGATTTGTTGTTAGAAACCTCATAAGACTCGTATATATGCAGACATATACTTGGTTTTAATTCCATGGTTTTGCTGTTTGCATTTTGTAGTGACGAATAACATGTTCAAATTAGAGACACTAAAATTTTTTTTAATCTTTGGAGAAGCTTGATTTTAAGAGCTGAATCAGCACAATCTGCAATTTAGTAAGCAAAAAAAAAGAAAAAGAACTTTGATAATGCTGACTGATACATGATGCTTAAGCTTGCTGTATATTCTTTAAAGTACTTTGAAGTTCAACACTTTCATGAGCTTGTTTTTGCCTACATAATGTGTACTATCAAGCATGGAGTGATCATAAAGCTGCATATTGTATCTCAGAGTCAAAGCATCTCATATCAGAAGAATCAGACGCTCCCCCATTTGGATGGAAGTTCAGAACTTAGGTCTCTGGACTTCCGAGAGGCACTTTCGATGATAAAAGAGGGGCCGGAAAAGGTCCAATCATCTTGTTATGTCCCCCTTTTGCAAGAGTGCATGGAGAGAAATTCGGTTTTGGATGCACAAATCGTTCATGGTCACATCATGAAGACAGGAACACAACGAGATTTGTTCACCATGACGTTCCTTATTAATGTTTATGCAAAATGTGGAGCCATGGAAAATGCACTTAAAGTCTTTGACAATATGACTAGAAGAAATGTTGTGTCGTGGACGACCCTGATGACGGGCTATGTTCACAATTTGCAGCCAGCACTTGCCATCCAGGTTTTCCAAGAAATGTTGGAGACTGGGGCTTATCCTACGAATTATACTCTAGGAACTGCTTTAAATGCTTGTTCTTTGTTGCAATCTGTTAAGTTGGGGAGGCAATTTCATGCCTATATTATCAAATACCAGATTGACTTTGACACAAGTGTCGGCAATGCCCTTTGTAGCTTATACTCCAAACTTGGCAACTTGGAATCTGCTATTAAATCCTTTGAGGGGATTAGGGAAAAGAATGTGATCTCATGGACTGCAGCGATTTCCACTTCTGGTGATAATGGTGAAGCTGCAAGGGGTTTAAGGTTTTTTTCTGAGATGCTTGCTAATGACATCAAACCCAATGAATTCACCTTGACTAGTGTCTTGAGCTTGTGTTGTACAACACTGTCTTTGGGTGTTGGGTCTCAAATTCACTCGATGAGCATTAAACTTGGCTATGAATCATATATACCCATTACAAATTCTATCATGTATTTGTACCTTAAATGTGGATGGGTTAGTGAGGCTCATAAATTGTTTGATGGAATGGAAACTGTTAGCTTGGTTACATGGAACGCAATGATTGCGGGCCACGCCCAGATGATGGAACTTGTGGGCGATGATCTTTCAGCATGCAAAAGTGGATATGAGGCACTCAGCATTTTCGTTAAATTGAACCGGTCAGGCATGAAGCCTGATCTATTCACCTTCTCAAGTATCTTAACTGTATGTAGTAGATTGGTGGCTCTAGAACAGGGGGAACAAATTCATGCTCAGACCATTAAAACCGGGTTTTTGGTGGATGTGGTAGTGGGAACTGCACTAATTAATATGTATAATAAATGTGGAAGCATTGAGAAAGCAAGTAAAGCTTTTGTGGAGATGGATACAAGGACTATGATATCATGGACTTCTATGATTACAGGTTTTTCTCAGCATGGCTGGTCTCAGCAAGCGTTGCAGCTCTTTGAGGATATGAGACTAGCTGGAGTTAGACCAAACCAGATTACTTTTGTGGGTGTTCTATCAGCTTGTAGCCAAGCTGGAATGGTCAATGAAGCACTCAGTTATTTCGAGCTGATGCAAAAAGAATATAAGATTAAGCCTGTTATGGACCATTTTGCATGCCTGATTGATATGTTTGTGAGGTTGGGTCGGCTAAATGAAGCTTTTGATTTTATCAAGAAAATGGATTTGGAACCCAATGAGTTTATATGGTCTCTCTTGATTGCGGGGTGTAGAAGTCATGGGAATTCAGAATTGGCATTTTATGCGGCTGACCAATTACTCAAGCTCAAACCAAAACATACAGAGACTTATGTCTTGCTGTTGAATATGTACCTCTCTGCAGGACGATGGCAGGATGTTTCTAGGTTGAGAAAAGTGATGAGAGATGAGAAACTTGGAAAATTACAGGATTGGAGCTGGATTAGCATCAAAGACAAGGTTTATTCATTCAAACCGAACGACAAGTCGAATTTTCATAGCGCAGATATTTATGAATCATTGGAGAATTTGCTTGACCGAGCAAAGAGTCTTGGATACGAGTCTCTAGAAACTTTGGAGATAACTGATGAGGATGAAGAAAAGACACCCTCTTCTACTGCTTATCACAGTGAAAAGTTGGCTATTGCATTTGGGCTGTTGAACACGCCAAATGCTGCGCCAATAAGGGTTATCAAGAGTGTCTTTATGTGCAGGGATTGCCATCATTTTGTTAAGCTCGTTTCATTGCTGACTGCTAGGGAAATCATCATTCGAGATAGCAAGCGGCTTCATAAATTTGTCAATGGACGCTGTTCATGTGGAGACTATGGTGGTCTTATTTGATATCATTGTCTGGGTGGCCGGGCCGGATAAATTCCAAAAATTTCATGTCAAATCTTTGTTCATCCTCACGTTTTCAATAAAGTTGAGGGAGATTGATAGATAGGAAGAGGGCTACCATGATGTTATAGTCAAGTTTGTGTTCATATACTTGACTTGAATGACTTGATTCAAGGCTTTGGCTCGTGTCCCGTGCCTAGCTCTCTGCATGCAGAAGTTCGCCGTGGCGTGTCACGCGTCTTCAAATACTGATATGCACTCCGTTGCATCTTGTGCCGAACCGGACTCAAGCCGTGCCCCTGATCCAAGCTATATGATGCTAATCCTTAGTTGATTATTGGACCCGTAGCTTTCAGGTACATAGCTTTTGCCGCTAGAGTGGCAGAGAAAAAAAATTTATATTAGAATGGTGAAATGTATGGTTTTATATACTTTTGTCCTTTCGCATATTTTTTTTTTTGGTCAAGTATGGCCTTAATCCAATTTAGGCATCATAATAGAATCTACTGATTCTTTATTTGTATCACATTTTACATGCTGACATGTTATCATTCTAGTTAAGAAAAAATAAAATAAAATAAAAAAATAAAAATTGGCGGGTTTGCTAGAATTTTTGCTTAATGGATAATGTCTAGCAATTTCAGCATTTGATTAGTCCTTCGATATTGCTTAATTAGGAAAAAAAAGAAAAAGAAAAAAAGCATGCTTCATTATTCTAGGGCTCTGAATTTGGAATGTGAGCCTTTAGTAGACTCATCTGTCCAAACTAGTGAATGGGTAGTTTAAAACTTGTTTGGACAGGTGGGTCCTATATATCTCTCACATTTGCTATTCAGATAGCTCAACTAGAATTGTAAGCAATTGGAACAACAAAATTGTTGGGATCTTTATTGCTAGAATCTAAACAACAAAATTGCTAGAATTGCTAGCAATGCACTTCTCTCTCTAACCTCTTGGAGAGAGAAGTTCTTCCTTAGGCCGAACTATTTATTTGGTCTATTTCCAATTTTTTTTTAAATTTTTTTTTTTTTTTGGGCATTGCACTGTTTTGGGTTCTATGATGGGATCCCCTTCCTCTACCTTGTATACTTAAAGATTGTGATTCATTGCAATTAGTTGCTCAAATTACTAACAATTTAAACAACAATTATAAAAGAGGTTATATGAACTCTCTTACAATTCTTGTAAGCAATTTTGGCAACTAATTACTACGGATACGTAATTATTCCTTATGTATGAATCTATGATTAATGCAATCTTGTTGGAGAGAGAAAAAGAGAGATGGTTTCACCAATTCAGATCGAAAAATTTGGTCAGACGATTATTGCTCAAGCTCTAGGAATATAGTGAGGGAACTTGATGACGTAGAAGAATATGTTGAGAATGGATGTCTATGTTTCTTCGTGCGGGGTACGCAACATACACATGAGCTATTGAGATTTGATTGATTCATGGGATGTTTCTAGAAATTATATATATATATATATATATATATATATGATGTCATATTATTTAAATTTGAAAAAAAATTGTACCAATATTAATATTATGTATGTTTACTTTAGATATACAAACTTTAAATTTGAACCATAAAATAAAATAAATAACATCATCTCATTTAGGATGGCTTATCTAATCACGTTACGTTGTCCCCATGAAAGGACAAAATTGAAGTCTTGGTATGTTATTGCAAACGATTGAGACGTATTGTGGCTACATGCACCATTGGCTTTAATGTGTGGAATTTAGAGTGACAACACTTGTATATACTTTTTTCTTTTTTCCAATGCAAGTCACCATCACTCACGTAAAGTAGGAAGTAGCAAGCCTTTAATTACTTCTTTATGCCAGCTGGTTACATTTGGAAAATTCTGGAATCTAGAATCTTTTGAAATTTAAATTCTCTCTAGTTCAAATGGATCCAAACAGATGCAATTAATTTTATTTGAAAGGTCATTTGAACTGAAAAAACTATTTATTTGAGCAATCTGAATTTTTTTTTTTTTTTTAAAAAAAAAACGTAAATTTATAGTACTGTAGGCACTGATTTTTCACCATGCTAATCAATTAAATTTAAAACTTTAGGTTAAATACTTTACAATAAATATAAACTTGTGTGCCGGGATATTTCAATTTTAAAAATATTGGCATGTCACGTCAAACCAATTAGTGATTGTTTACGTGTTTTATGTACTATATTAATATTTTTTAAAAAAATAATTAATTAATTGGGTTATAACCCAGACAAAGCAAGAGCTTAGGTTCTAATAATAGAAGCATGTCCATTTCCCTGGTTAAAAAATTGATGACAATGAGAGGGTTAGCTAACAAAGAGGAGATTCTCTCCAATTGAGGAGGAATTAGAAATTCTCCAATTGTTAATCGTGACCTTTTATTTTAAATTTAATGGTGTATAAAATGCCAACTGCTTTTATATCACCGAGGCATCAAATGCTGACTTTTTTTTTTTGAGGTGTAAATGATTTTATAGACCATTGACTTTAAAAAAAAAGGCTACGATTAACAATTGAAAAATATCCAATTTCTTCCCTATCGGAGGATCCAGAACAGGAGATGACCAAATTGTTTAAATACCTGCAGGCTTCCCCCACTTCCTAACCTTGTTGTCATCGCCCTTAATTAGCCTGCTGCACACTTAATAGTCATATTCTGACACTAAATACACAGCTTTGCACTAATTAATCCCCCATCGGAACTCACACAATAAACAAACAAATTTCTCTCTGTGTATATATATATATATATATATATATATATATATATATATAGTGGTCTTATTTATCTCTCACGCGTACTGAGAGAAAGCACAAAATGGAAGCATTAGAAACAGAGGCGGCACAAAGCAAGGAAGTACTGAAGGAAGAGGAGGAGTCACCAATAGAGCAAGTCCGGCTGACGGTACCGACCACAGACGACACGTCACTGCCGGTATGGACATTCCGCATGTGGTTCCTGGGGGTGCTGTCCTGCGCCCTCCTCTCCTTCCTCAACCAATTCTTCTCATACAGAAGACAGCCACTCGTCATCACACAGATCACCGTCCAGGTGGCGACCCTCCCAATCGGACGCCTCATGGCCTCTATTCTCCCCACAACCAAGTTTCGGATCCCGGGGTTCGGGTCACGCCACTTCTCTCTCAACCCGGGCCCATTCAACATGAAGGAGCATGTGCTCATCTCCATATTTGCTAATGCCGGAAGCGCTTTCGGAAATGGCCCGGCTTACGCCGTCTATATAGTTGACATTATAAAGGTTTTTTATCACCGGAGAATCTCTTACTACACTGCTTGGCTTCTTATCAGCACTACCCAGGTAAGGTTCTTCATTTTTTCTCACTTTTGCTACGTTTCAAATTAACGGAGTTGGTCTCCGGCGCCGGCGGTTCTTGATAACATGCGCTTATCGTGGTGGTGTGTAGGTGTTGGGATACGGCTGGGCTGGGCTGCTGAGAAAGTATGTGGTGGAGCCGGCTCATATGTGGTGGCCTAGCACTCTTGTTCAAATCTCTCTCTTCCGGTATGCTTTTTATATGATTATGGACACACGTGCGGAATTTTGCACCATTAATATGTTTGATAAAGATATTTGGTTGTGCCATCTGCCACGCCAAGTCTTATTGTCTCGGCCAATTTTCTTGGTCTTCGTATCAAAAAATTATAGACCCGTGTTATTTGATCTATTATTTCTTTATTTTTTTGAACTATTTTAATAGTTTAAGAGCTTTTGTTTAGGTTGTCCGGCCCTTATATATTATGTTCGATAAAGAGCGGATTTTTCATTATTCCTAAATTTTGTTTCAAACATTTTTTTTATATGAATTTGATTAAGCGATGAAACTTAATGTAAGATCATTATGGCCTCTCTCTTCACATCTCTCTTTTATTATTCTAAGATTTTATTTTAAAATGTTTCCTTATATATTTTTTTATTAAGTGACAAAATTTAATGTAGGATAATTATAGTTTACCATGTTTCTCTCTCTCCACGTCTCTCTTGAAGGAGGAAGAGATAAGGAGTTGTGATAGGTTTATTTCATTAAGTGCGTCTTTTTATTTAAGGAGTCATGATAGGTTTATTTTTAACCTAAACAAGCTATAATAAAAAATACGATGGAGATGCTGCACTTAAGTTTTGGAATTAAATTTTCCCTTTCGTTTATTTGAATAGGAAAAAAAAAATTAAATTATAATGAAGAATCATGTGCATAGCACTAGTTATGAGCTAGTTCTCATGATTGTGAATTTCACGTTTTCATATGGGGAACTTGATTGCAATTAATTGTCTGAATTACATGTAATACATGCAATCACAAAAAGAGAGATGCAAAGCCAACCTACCTCAATTGATTGCACCCGATCTCAATCCCTAAGCTAGTATACAGCTAGCCATGGCCCAAATGCTAATGGATTTAGATCATTTCTCCAATAATTTAGAAAGCAATTGTGAGAGAGTTTACATGAGACTCACCTACCCAAATAAGTATTGGACTGCCTAGCCACTTACCTATATATGCATACGACTCTCATATATATGAGAGCTCTCTTATAATTATTGCTTAAATTGCTGAAAATCTAATTTTATTATTATTATTATAAACTAATTTTATATTGACTGACATTGTAGGGCATTGCATGAAAAAGAAGAAGAAGAGGAAGGAAAGAAACGCCGAATGACACGAGTGAAATTCTTTGTAATCGCCTTAGTTTGTAGTTTTTGCTGGGAATTTTTTCCCGGGTACCTATTTCAAACCCTACAAAGCATCTCGTGGGTCTGCTGGGCCTTTCCCAATTCAGTGACAGCCCACCAAATCGGGTCGGGTTTTAAGGGGCTTGGGATTGGGGCCTTGACCTTGGATTGGACAACAGTGGCCTCGTTCCTATTCAGCCCTCTAATATGCCCCTTCTTTGCAATTGCTAATGTCTTCGTAGGGTATACATTGATAGTCTACGTTGTAGTTCCCATTTCCTACTGGGGGTTGAACATTTACAGTGCTAAAACATTTCCCATTTATTCCGCCGACTTGTTTACCGCTCAAGGCAAGGAATACAATATTTCATTGATCGTCAATGACAACTTTGAGTTAGATCGTGCACAGTATAAGCAGCAAGGGAATGTCCATTTGAGCATTTTCTTTGCTCTTGCCTACGGCTTTGGCTTTGCGACCATTGCAGCCACACTTTCTCACGTGGCTTTGTTCAATGGAAGGTAATTAATGTTTTCTTCATTTTGTTATTAAATTTAATTGTTTAAGATAAATAATGATTTAGCATAATGGTACAGGGAGATTTATGATCGATATCGAGCATCTTCAAAAGGAAAGGAGGATATTCATACAAGACTAATGAAGAAGAACTACAAGGACATACCTTCATGGTGGTTTTATTTGCTTCTAATTGTGACTATCGCTGTCTCCCTTGCACTCTGTATCTTCCTGAAAAAGGAGGTCCAGATGCCATGGTGGGGCCTTCTTTTCGCAGCTGCTCTTGCCTTCGCCTTCACCCTTCCCATCAGCATCATAACTGCTACCACCAATCAGGTAATCTTCAAGCTTTTCGTAATCTATATATATATATATATATATATATATATATATCCTCACCAAGAATAAAATAAATATTGTTTTTGCTTAATAAGAGAACAGATTTTGACATTTAAGTATGTATTTTTTTTCACTTAATTTGTGCACGTACATGACAACTTACAAAAATAATATTGTATTAATTGGTTGCATGAGATAAAGTAATATTATTTTATTAATCGGCTCCTAAGTGAAAATCATAGCTAAGTCAGAGGGTTTGGGTGGCGTATGCAACCACTCTGACCAAGTTATAGCGATTGTGCGACCACCACAATAGGTTAGGGATGGCCGCACAACCACCTTTATCTCAAGTGAAACTGGCTACACGGCCATCAAAATAAGTTAGCTATGGGTGACCATGCAATCACCTTTGTCCTAGTATGAGGTAACAGCGTAATCATACATCTCTTCCACTAAAGAATGTGACTACACGACTACTTTTTTTTTCTAATTTTTTTTTAAAAAAGAAAAAAAAAAGAAAAAGAAATTAACGTTATGTTATTTATGTTTTTTAAAAATAAGTGACTGTAGCTAGCCTAAAGAAATTTTTTATCAATTAATCCAAAAATCACTTCTCAGCTTTATATTATATAAAAATACTTTGTTCAAAAAAAAAAAAAAAGAAATCATCGTCCACTAATAACACTTGTGTGCAGACGCCAGGACTCAATGTGATCACGGAGTACATAATGGGAATAATATTGCCAGGTAGACCAATAGCCAATGTGTGCTTCAAGACATATGGGTATATGAGCATGAGCCAGGCTATCTCATTTCTTGGTGATTTCAAATTGGGCCACTACATGAAGATCCCTCCAAGATCAATGTTCCTTGTACAGGTATCTTCACTATTCTCTACACTCGAACAATTCACCCATAATATTTTTTTTTCTGATTTCTCATTATATATATAGTAACAATTGTAGTAAATCAACCAATTATGTGATATTACATAATATTTCATTTGCATTCTAGTTCCTTGGAACAATCATCGCAGGAACAATCAATCTCAGCGTGGCATGGTGGCTTTTGACCACTGTCGAAAACATATGCCAACCAAACATCTCTGAAAACAGTCCATGGACATGTCCCCACTCCCGTGTCTTCTTCGATGCGTCTGTTATCTGGGGTTTGGTTGGACCCAAGCGCATATTTGGCTCTCAAGGAGACTACTCGGCCCTCAACTGGTTTTTTCTTGGGGGATTATTGGGGCCATGTGCTGTATGGCTCCTCCACAAGGCATTCCCAAAACAATCTTGGATTCCCCTCATCAACCTACCGGTGCTTCTGGGAGCGACAGGCTATATGCCGCCGGCAACAACGTTGAACTATACTTCCTGGATTTTGGTCGGAACATTCTTCAACTTTTTCATCTTCAGGTATCGGAAGAAATGGTGGCAGAGGTATAATTATATCCTGTCTGCAGCTTTGGATGCCGGAGTGGCGTTCATGGCTGTTCTGATTTACTTCTCATTTGGCATGGAGAACAGAAACTTGCACTGGTGGGGCTCCAACCCTAACATTGATATTGAGCACTGTGAACTTGCATCTTGCCCCACTGCCAAGGGTATATCGGTCGACGGCTGCCCAATATTCTAAGTCTCATATTTAATATATGTAAGTCTATAAGAAACAGAAGGTGCTTGTATTAATGTAAAGGATTGAGGATCTTTATAGTAGGTCTCTATAAAAATCTACTTCTGTTTGGTATACATTTTGCTTAATTTCATGAATCATGCTTGTTTTATGTGTGGGATATTTGGTCCATTGGACAAAGCTAGTTCATCTATTCCATTTTTTTTTTTTTTTTCTAAGGTGTCAATTTTAAAATTATCTATATGCAAGACCATTTCGGCAACTTCAATTCGAGGGAACATAGGGGGGGGGGGGAGAAAGCCGCAAAAGTAGGGGGGGCGGAAAGCCGCAAAAGTTCCCTCTTGCCGCCTAAAATTTAAGTAGCTTATATATAGTTTGTCATTTTAGCATAAAATTGTCCGTCCTAAAAAAAAATTAATAATAAAGTGCTCCTAAAATAAATATTATAGGTGACGCTAACCAGTCTTAAACAACTTTTCAGAGAGTCAAAAAATAATTATAGCGTCGTGTACCCTGAAAAAGCACTAGTCAATATGATGACAATTCATTCAAAATTTAACAATAATTTTTACTGCCAAAAAAAAAAAAAATGAATCTAAAAACATAAGAGTGAAAGATTAATTACTGAGGTGACACGTAAAACCCACAAACGTAACGGCTTTGAGTAACAGATTTCCCACTAATTACTCTGAGACCCATTTTCTCTCCTCGAACCGTCCCACTCTTCACTTATCAACTCAAACAGAAAAAACCACTTTCACTAGCCATGGCCGGCGCCGCCCTCGAAACCGAGCGCACCGCCGCCACAAGCAGCGACGACGAGTCTCCAGTCGAGGAGGTCCGTCTCACGGTGTCCAACGAAGACGACCCAAGCCTCCCGGTGTGGACCTTCCGGACTTGGTTCCTGGGCCTAGTCTCGTGCGTGCTGCTCTCCTTCCTCAACACCTTCTTCCAGTACCGGACCGAGCCGCTCGTCATCTCCATGATCTCGGTCCAGGTCGGGACCCTCCCCATCGGACGGTTCATGGCCAGGGCGCTTCCCACGACGACGTTTCGGATCCCCGGGTTCGGGGACAGACAGTACTTCTCGTTGAACCCGGGACCCTTCAACATGAAGGAGCACGTGCTCATCTCCATCTTCGCCAATGCAGGCGCGGGGTTTGGGAGCGGAGCCGCATATGCGATCAGCATCGTGGACATTATCAGGGCCTTTTATCATCGAAAAATCTCCTTCTTCGCTAGTTGGATCCTTGTCATCACGACACAGGTGAGGTATGATTATGATTATCAATAAATTTTTAAAAAATAATTTTACGTACATTGTTAATTTTTTTTTTTTGTTTATAAATTTTTAAAAAATTATATTATCAAATTCACTATATATTTACTTTATCAACTTAATCTTTAATTTGCATTTGGTGGATTAATTGGACGTGCAGGTATTGGGATATGGGTGGGCTGGGATACTGAGAAAGTACGTGGTGGATCCTGCACACATGTGGTGGCCGAGTAGTCTGGTTCAGGTCTCGTTGTTCAGGTAATTTTGATCAGGAAAAACGGTGTCGTTGAATTAAAAAGATGATTTTTAACCGATTGAGGCACTCCATAGTTTTGATCACTGTGAAATTAATTAATGTCAATTTTTTAACCCTACTTTTTCCACTCTCAAGAGCCAAATTTGCATGTGAAATAGTTTATATATATAGGGACGTCATTTAGTAATAAATTTGTGGCGTAACGCTAGCTTTCGACTATTCTAAATTAAGTCAGTTAGTAATAAATTTGTAGTTATTACAAATTTTCCAGTTATTACGTACACTTCCATGCACCAAGCATACACAGTAATTAAGACATTAAATTATCTAATCCCAACTAATTAACCATTTCATTCATCTCAACTAAATGGAGAAGATATGATCTACTTTATAGTTTAGATTTTATTTTTATTGTATTTAATGGTGTACCGTGTACATAATGTCAGAGAAAGGTAAAAATAGACCTTGTGTGATTTGGATAGAAATTTGCTACAAACCCATCTAATAAAGTGACACGTGTCCCATAACTATTAAAAAAACATATAAGAAGTACATGTTATTAAAAAAAATGTGTGATTCTTCACATGTAAAGGGACACATGTCACTTTATTAGATGAGTTTGTATATATATAAATTAGCTAAAAACTAGTTTGTAACAAATTTTTGTCCATGTACTCGGGATTACTCAAGGTACTATAGCATCATGATTATTGCTTAAATAATAGTTAAGTCATTAAATTTGTCATTTGTCTTCAGTAATAATTAGACTGCACAATAATAACTGTACTCTATCTCTCATTTAGGCTTCGTTTGTTTTGATGTAAATTTTTTTTTTGTCGGAAATATATTCAACGAAATCACTTTTCAAAAATAAAGATTTTCCTGAATACATTTTTTGGCATTTAGCTCATACGAAAATGAGAAACGGCGAAAAATGGCCAGCAATTTCAGCTGTGGTTCTGCAACTTGAAAAAGAGAAGCTCAAACTCGAAAAATGATTTACGGTTTTAAAAAGGATAACCATTTTACAAAAATTAAAGAAAGTTTTCTAGTACTTAAACTGAAAAAGTTTTTATTAGACTATATATTATCTTTCTTCGCACCAAATCTTGCATAAATTATTTTACACTAAAGCAAACAGAGTCTTATAATTTGCTTTTGAGATAATTGGTTATTTTGGCACTGCCTTCATGCATTTTAACAAAGAAGACAAAGATGAAGACTGATCATCAACCGCCCTGTTTGGCTGTTTCTTACAGGGCTCTGCATGACAAAGACAACCGCCGCATGTCACGGGGGAAGTTCTTCCTGATTGCACTGATATGCAGCTTCTCCTGGTACATAATCCCGGGCTACCTTTTTCCCACCTTGTCAACCATTTCATGGGTCTGCTGGGCCTTCCCAAAGTCCGTGACAGCCCAGCAGATTGGGTCGGGCATGAGTGGGCTCGGTCTTGGGTCCTTTTCCCTCGACTGGTCCGTCATCGCCTCATACCTTGGCAGCCCTCTTATCAGCCCCTTCTTTGCCGTTGTCAATGTTGCTGCGGGCTATTTCCTAATCTTGTATGTGCTCGTTCCAATATCCTACTGGGGAGTAAATCTGTACGATGCCAAAAATTTCCCAATCTTCTCCTCACATTTATTCAATGCCCAAGGACATAAATACAACGTATCAACCATCGTGGACGACAAGTTCCAGCTGGACATTCCAGCATATGAAAGGCAGGGACACATTCACCTGAGTGTATTTTTTGCTCTCACATATGGCATTGGCTTTGCCGCCATCATATCTACCCTCACTCATGTGGCACTGTTTAACGGGAGGTAACTAATTAATTATAGTGGTTTAATATGGTATAAGAACAAAAGTTTCGATGACTTTCGTTTGGCTGTTTGTTTTATCAGGGACATATATATGCAATTCCGAGCTTCATATAGTGGGAAGGAAGATATTCACACAAGATTAATGAGGAAATACAAGGACATACCCAACTGGTGGTTCTATGTGATGCTTGCGGTGTCGTTGATTCTCTCTCTAGCATTATGCATTTTCATGAACGATCAGATCCAAATGCCATGGTGGGGGCTCATCTTTGCGGCAGGACTTGCATTAACTTTCACTCTTCCAGTCAGCATCATAACAGCCACAACAAATCAGGTAGCCTTTCTTCTGGATGATTGCAAGCCGATAGAGCAGAAGTTGCAGTTTTTTTTTTTTTTTTCCTATCAGTTATGTAATTTTGATTCATAACTAGATTGATTGCTCTTCAAATGGCAGTCACCAGGGCTAAACATCATCACAGAATACATCATGGGTGTCATGTTGCCAGGTAGGCCAATAGCCAATGTCTGCTTCAAGACCTATGGGTACATAAGCATGGCGCAGGCAGTTTCCTTTCTAAGTGATTTCAAGTTAGGCCATTACATGAAGATTCCACCAAGATCAATGTTCATTGCTCAGGTAAATCCTCTGACCGGAACACGCATTTTACTTGGAAGAAAATAGTTAAAAGAGCAATACAAAACGTGCTCCATTGGAAGACATCTTTATTCACATAAATGGGCATATATATGCACTATCCAATGAGCAATTGTTTGGATGAAGTACTTTTCTGAGTCCTGTTTAAAAAAATTGGGCTTGTGTCTTACATCCGCCAATGAGCGGAAAATGAATGAGTTCTTAAGCACTACGGGGTCCTTTTTCAGTTAGCAATTGTTTGGATAGGGTATCTTTGTGGGTCTCGCCTAAAAACCATTCTCTCCTATTTAGCTTTGATAGTGTAATTTCTCCCCTTCCCTATTTCTTTATGTTGTGCATGCACTTATGAGGTTTGTGTCCTGCATTGAAAAAATATAAAAAAAATGAGTAGTTAATATACTTAAGTGGACTTAAGCTCATTAGCTTAGGCTTTTAGACTAGAAGTAATATCCTATTATGTATATAAATTTACTCTTGTTTGACTTCTTTAGTGTTTCTCTCCCCTAACACCTTGATATGGCTTGTCCCACTTCCGCGAAAGAGGGGGAGATAAATAAATGAGTTTTTAAGCACTATAGGGTCTTCTTCTAGTCAGCAATTTTCTAAAATAGTAACTGTCCGGAAACTCAATTGAATTTAAAACATTATCTAACGCCTTAATTGCTATATAATGTCCTTTTAATTTGCTGTTCCACAAAAGTGCATAGGAACCATAATAGCTGGAACAATCAATCTTGGAGTGGCATGGTGGCTGCTGAACACCGTTGAGAACATCTGCCAGGATGAATTACTACCTCCCAACAGTCCCTGGAAATGTCCCGGCGACCGTGTCTTCTTCGATGCATCCGTCATCTGGGGTTTGGTCGGACCAAAACGAATTTTTGGCTCCCTCGGCAGCTATTCAGCGCTCAATTGGTTCTTCCTTGTAGGCGCCGTGGGACCTCTCTGTGTATGGCTGCTGCAGAAAGCTTTCCCCAACCAGAAATGGATCTCACTGATTAACCTTCCAGTGCTTCTCGGAGCTACAGCAGCAATGCCGCCAGCTACAAGTGTGAACTTCAACTGCTGGATTGTGGTTGGAACTATATTCAACTACTTCATTTTCAAATACAGAAAGAGGTGGTGGCAACGGTACAATTATGTTCTCTCAGCAGCCTTGGATGCTGGGTTGGCTTTCATGGGGGTGCTTCTGTATTTCTCGCTTACCATGGCCGACATCAGCATTTCCTGGTGGGGTGTTGATAGTGGTGAGCGCTGTGAACTGGCCACGTGTCCTACTGCCAAAGGAATACTTGCTGATGGCTGTCCTGGGTCTTAGTACTTCTCCTTCTACAAGGTAAAAGGGTCTTCGTAAATATTAAGGTTTCCTTAGTTGGTTAAGAGCCAAATTGATTAAGGTGAAGGCAGCAAGAAGAAAATGGCAGCATGCGATAACGCGCAACAGCTTTCTAAAGCTCAATTCATTGCTTGCTTATGGTTGTGACAAATTGAAGATTATAAACCAATTATTGATTTTTTTCTTTAATTTTTTTTTTTTTTTTTTTTTTTTTTTTAAAGGTTGTTCAATCTTTCTGTCCATGTTTCAAATGCCAGATTAGCTCACTCAAGATTAAGTCAAAGTTGTAAGATCAGAGAGCTCTTAAGACAATGAGTTTATGAGTTGGGATTTGGGATTACACCATCATACTATTTGGGGAACTTGAATTTGGCCTGTTTGAGGCTTTATAAGGTTAGTTGCTTTATTCTCTTTCATTTTTATTTTTTTTTCTTCTATTCAAAGTGAGGGAAGGGAAAAAGTCAGTTACTTTATTCTCATTTTCTTCAGATATTATCAGAGCTTCGATTGGCCTCCCTTCAATTGCTAATTGCATGCATATATATATATATATACATATACACGAAGAAACTAATAGTATAAAATAAAATAAAAGTCCCAAGTAAGAAATCTTCTCTTTGGGCATTTAATGAAGTGGTCATTCAACTCCCAATAGGCCATTTCAAATGAATTGTTAGGGTAGGTAACATGTACAATGTTAAATATTGTGAAATTTAATATGGACCATGAAACGATTCATCTCTCATATCCTGTTTGAGTGGAAGATGCTGACAGGATATTCTATCATCTCAGGTTAATAGACAACATAAAAGCTAATCAACAATAATCTCACGAATTGCGCAGGTACAAAACTAGTCAAAAGTAGTATATTGGTAAAACGTCGCTTCAGACCAGATGGCTCACATCAAGCTCTAGTATTACCATTACCAGCAAGCACAGGAACAAAATGAACATAAACAAACTGCTCACCTTTATGCCACAAAGATCCCAAAGAAAATTGATCTCACAACCCGGATTTTGTGAGGACGATTGGCACAAACCCAAAAAATATAAAGGATCTCAGTGCCAAATTCTTATTTCATATCAAAGAAAAATCTATGAATTGTACATGATGATATTAAAAATGACACCACTAAATAACACAAACATGCATGTCTGCATTGCCTTTTTTCATTCTCTGTACAGAAAGATAGTTATAAAAGTTCCAAAATCCCCCTATATATATATATATATATATATATATTTATATATCAACGAAAATTGTTACTTATCTCCCTGGGATTTTGAAGAAGGTGCAGCATATCTAGCGGAAAACCCACGTTGGGAGAGTTCCTCATCATCACCATCCCAGCCTTCATCAAAATTCTGAGCATAACTTAAAGGGTCATACCTATATCCGCCACCAACTTTACCCACACCTCTTCTTTGTTGAGTCCATGGAAGCTTCAACTTGAGACATCCCCAGCATGAATGCAACCCTTCTTTAACCGTGCTTCTTGGACACTTATTTTTCTCCATCACTTGGATAATAGCTTTTCTAAAAGAAACTTTCAAGCTTGGAAATGAATTATCGTTCAAGAGGGGGACGTGGGGCTTTTTCCCTGTCTCTCCCTTTTCTTTTGTTAAGGATTTATAGTGTGTGGCAGAGGGATGAGATCAAATGGAATAATGTCTTTCCTTTTTAAAGAAAAGGAGGACAGTGAATCACAAAAAAGAAGATTAATTAATGGACTGTATATAAGCGAGTGAAGGCAAGGCAATGATTTATCGTTTTTCGTTGATTTTTGTTTGACAGGAGAATCTCCGCGCGCATGAGTATGGCTACCTCTGCACCAATTGGACAGCAGTCTACATCTACCAGAACAAACCAACTGGGCACAGGACAAATGTGTAGCTATTGCGCGCCCATTGTTATCCAAATTAATGGATGAAAATATGTTTACCTAATTAATTCTAGAGAACACGATTTAAAATCTAATTCCAAATTGTACGTTGTTACTGCAGTTTTGGAGTAATCACATTTATTTTACACTTGCTGCATGACTGAAAAGTTGATAGGAAAAAATGGGTTAATCATTTAAAACTGTGGGGTGAATTTAAGAGTTCTTTCCAATTAGTTTGCTCGGTTTGGTCATGAAAAATGTGTATTTGTTTGATGGTGTTGGCTGGTGGCCGAAGAATTGGAAGTTTATAGGGAGAATATCCGTCGCGTGCATCATCATCCTCTTGAGTTTACACATGGTTTGAATTGTTGAGTGAAGCTGTGGTTGAGAACGCGCATAGACCCAAACGACTCACGATGGCTCATCCTTTGGCGATGACCAGGGAGCTCTTACTGTCGCCTCTTCCTTGCGCTCTCGGGTAGAAACTTTTGAGCAGCATGAGAAATTGTAGGTAGGTATGAGAGGGAACCCCTGCTTGTTTGTTTGTTATAGACTTATAGTCAAAGTTAAAACCAAACAAAACGAATTATTACAAATTATTGGATTTGGACAAAGAAGAGGGGCAGGAGAAATTGTAGGTGGGTCCGAGAAACTTGCTCGGGTGAGTGAGCCTCCTAATCGGATAGGAGGTCACCTCTTAGGCTCTCACAACTCCATGCGTAAAAAGAAATGAACAAAAATAATAATAGGTATCTTTAATTGTAAAGGATCTCAGCCCATGCTCAAAGAGATAGGAATAAAAGTAATAACAGGTATTCTTAATTATAAGAGATCTTGGTCCATGATCAAAGAGAAAGGAACAAAAGTAATAACAGGTATTTCCAATTGTAAAGGATCTCGGTCCCAAATGATAACGACCAGCCATATGACACCCAACCCCCTTGAATGATTCGAGGAAGAACGGCTCAATGCATTCAAAAAACAATGGATAACTTTTTATTCTCTTTTTTGATAAGATTATACAAGTTGATGTAGGTAACAAGAAAACCTAATCCCAGACACCCTTTTGCGACAGAGATCAACCACATAATATGCACAGCTGTAAATCATTCTACCTGGAGGAGCAGGGTAAAGTAGGCAACAATGTAAAGCTTAAACATTCAGAGTGAAATCAACACGACAGCATGCACTTTAATTCTCCCTCAATAAACAATGCCGACCTGCAATAATTTACCTACTTTGTGATCTATAACAAAGAACTCGACAATAAAGCACACCAAGAACCTACCAAAAAACAAGCATGCCGAGAAACCATGCTGCTACCGAGTTTAAACTCTAAAGCAGCAGTAGTTTTGTCGGAATTAGCATACTATCACGCCATAAACAAAACAAAACACAAAGAAACAAACATGAACACAGCATAATGTATGTGCTTTTGCAATATTTACATTAAAAAAAGGGAGATACGGTGAATATATAAAACCCCCATGTCAAAAGGAGCCAATCGGGTGTACTGCTGACAGGAACACAACTCGTGTTAATGTAACTGAATGAGCTGATCTTAAACAAATGGAGTCAGGCTTAACATTAGCAGTTCATTGGAAGAGAGTGGTGGCCGACCATTTACAGTTTTGATAAAGACTAATAACCCATGTTGCTAATGTAACTTATATTTCAACATAGAACTTCATTAGTACCGGGTAATGGGACGTGTGGAGTTGGGCAAAGTTGCTTTTGTAGCTAATTTCACACAACTCTACTGTAAATCATTTTGTGAATATTACCTTGTTTTGAAAGCTTAACCACATGTCATTAAGCTATACCAAACTTCAATAAACAGTAATAATAACGACCCCAGGAAAGTGTCAATCACATTTACGCTATCACTCTAAAAGGATAAGTCAACTTGCAATTGGAACTCCTTAGAACTAGGGCCGGCAATTTTGACACGACCCGCGAACCCGACACGAACACGACATGAAAAAACAGGTATTGGGTTTGGGCTAATCGGGTTCGGGTATACCCGATTAAGACCCGAAAATTTCGTATCTGGCGGGTCGACCCGTTAGACACGATTACTGTGCAGGTCTGGCGGGTCGACCCGTCAGACCCGCACAGTATCCAAGTCTGGCGGGTTGGCAGGTCGACCCGCCAGACCCGGAATTTTTTTTTTTTTTTTTTTCTTTTTTCTGCCTTGCGGACTCCTCACGTTTACTAACTTACAGACTCTAAGACTTTTTTTTTTTTTTTTTTTAAAAAAAAAAAAAAAGTACAAACTTTAAGACTTACTTTACCATTTTCAGCCTTTGGGGACAAGGAAGCCTGCTTCAAGAAATAAGTTAATACATAATTACCAACAAAAGAGAAAGCCAACAAGAAAACTGTGATTTTCATTGTTTAAATTAATTTTTTAACACTTTTGTTACATGTGGGACTAAATAATAAGTAGACTATTTTAATAAATGAACTTGTTTTAACTTTTAACTTTTAAGTTTAGGTGAAATTATGAGTTTAGTAATTTCTTTTGGAGTACAATTTGTCAATTACAGTCACTTTCCAATATATATATATATATATATATATTTTCTTATCCTTTATTAAAGTCTTTAATCTCTTGGAATTCAATTTTTTTGCATTGACTATATTGATGTATTATTGTATTAGTATTATTATTACAATTTTGAATTTTGAATTTTTTTTTGAATTTTTTTTTATTTTATAGTTTAGGGTAATAGGGTCGTGTCGGGTCGTATCTACCCTATTAGACCCGGTTATTTTAAACGAATAAAACGGGTCGTGTCGGGTTACCCGGCTATTTTCGTGTCATAATCGTATCAAACTTGATTACCCGTTTAGCTAAACGGGTCGTGTCTGGATATAAGCTAATCGAGTGAGTAACGGGTACCCACGGGTCGTAATCGGGTCGTGTCAGGTACCCATTTTGCCACCCCTACTTAGAACCACTTATAAAACTAATCTCACTTAGTAAGGAACCAATGTAAAACTTAGCACCCATGAACTTCTTTACAATCCACTCATTCTATGTGAGCAATTCATCTTTCTAAAAGGGAATTTACTTTCTGGGGTATCGCAACCTCCCCCGCTCAAATCTCTAACATCCTCTTCAAGGCCCACGCCATGTAGTGCTTTAGTACCACGTGATGTTATTAGGTTGATATAAAACCATCAATAACGACTTAGGAAAAGTGCTAGCCATATTTGCACTATCACTCTAAAACGATTAATGAAGTTGCAATTTGAGCTCTCTGGAATTACTTATAAGGCTCAAGAACTAACTATCTGTAGTCACAATCTTCTCCACTCAAATCCCAAAAAAATCACTAGTCACATATGCTCTATCATTCCAAAAAAGACTTGTCAAGTTGCAAATTGGGCTTCATATAATCACTTATAAAGCCAAATTTCACCTAGTCAGAAACCAATGTGGGATTGATACCAATGACACCTTTATATTCCACACACTCAATGTGAGCAATCTATCTTTTGAATGTGGGACTAGCTTTCTGGAGTGTCATAATCTCCTCCACTCAAATCTCTGACGTCCTTGTCAATGCCATGTCATATAGTGCTCCAGCACCACATGGTTGCTCTTATACCATTTATAGCGATCTAATGAAAAAGCTGACCACATATGCGCTATGACTCCAAAACTAGTCAAATTACAATTAGAGTTCCTTAAAATCACTTATAAAGCCTATGTACTAACTTTATGTGGTGTTACTACCTCCCCCACTCAAATCTCATGGAAAACGCTAGCCACATTTGTGTTCATTTTGGAATGACTAATCAAGTTGCGATTAGAGCTCCCTATAATCACTTAAGTTCAATCTCACCTACTAAGGAACAAATGTGAGACTTAGCACTCATAAGCACCTTTATAATCCACCCAATCACTATAAGCAATCTATTAGCACCCATAAGCACTTTTATAATCCACCCAATCACTATGAGCAATTTATCTTCCCAATGTAGGACTAACTTTCTAAGGTGTCATAATCTCCCACACTCAAATCTTTGACGTCCTCATGATGGCCCACATCATGTAGTGCTTCAGAACCACATAGTGTTATTAGGTTGCTCTTATACCATTTATAACAACCCAGAAAAAGTGCTAGCCATATCTACATCATCACTAAAAGAAGACTAGTCAAGTTGTAATTGGAGCTCTATAGAATCACTTATAAAGTTCAATTTCACATAGTAAATAACTAATGTGGGACTTATCACCTATGAACTTCTTTATAATCCACTCATTCTATGTGGGCAATTCATCTTCCCAATGTGTGACTAACTTTCCGAATGTCACAAGCTCTCCCACTCAAATCTTTGACGTCCTCATCAGAGCCCACGTCATGAAATGCTTCAGTACCACATGGTCTTACTAGATTGTCCTAATATCATTTATAATGACATAGATTAAGTGCTAATCACATATGCACTCTCACTCCAGTATGACTAATCAAGTTGCAATTGAAACTCCTTAAAATCACCTAATAAAAAACTAATGTTGGACTTTGCACCCGTGAACTCCTTTATAATCTACCCACTCTAGATAGCCAATTCATCAATCCAATATAAAACTAACTTTCTCATGTGCACACTAATAAACTCTACTAAGCATGGATGCAAATTAACATCGCTAGCAAACATTGTCATCTCTAATTTGAAACTACAAAAGCTAAACATAGAGACACTTAATCAGAATTTGAGCATTACAATATTATAATATAGGATATCATCACCATGATCGTTTAACAAGGAGTGGACTCTAGGAAAAACTGATAGCTTCATATTTTTTGTTCATTTACATTCGTTAGGCAAGCGAAAGTATTCAAATCTGCATAACAAAGAATGCAAGGCCCTTAATAAGTGTGTATTTTGCTTTATAAAGCACTATGTACCCACATGGATGACTTTTACGACCAAAAGAAAAAGTGCAATAATATGCAACAAAAGCTAGGGTCCCACTTATCAGATCATTGAATATCCATTATTACAAATATTACCTGATTCAGTCTATCTTCAGGCAAAACTAATTAAACAAAGCTTTTAACAAGAGAAGGGGAACACAGCTAAGATATTCCTAATTAGATAAATCACAATACAAGGAGTGGCTACAACATAATCATCCTAATAAACATATCAAGTCATTTAAATGTCATGGGTATAACCTTCAATTCAGAGTATCTTGAGGTAAACCAATCAAAGTGCAATGAAATGGAAAATCTACAAGATTCCTCGAATAAATAAAATCGCAACACTGTTGGAACCAATGATCTATTTTAATAACAAATATTTTTAGAAATTCTTGCAGTATAAGAGATTATTAGCGCATCAGTAGCAACTAAGAGGGCGATGCAACTTTCAGAAGTATGCATAACTCAGGTGGAAAAACAGAGAACACATATATAAATGTTCATGAGAGGTAGAAAGTATAACCCATAGAGCAAATAGAGTGAAGGCAAGATCACATGACACTATCTAACAAAATTGATCTTGGATTTTGCTTCTCCCAACGAAATAAATTACAAACCAATGGACTTCAGAGTCTTAAGCAGTCATTAAGAGGGTAACAAAATCCAAGGGCATGAGTTCCCGGTGATCAGACATCCAAGAGCAAAAGATGAAATGCATTACAGACTAAATCCTGACTACCACCTGTTCTGCTGAACTTTTCTTCACAACTCCTCTGGAGCACAACTGATTCAGTAGCTCCAAAGCCTCCTTAGCCAAACCTTCATTAGCCATGCCTTCAATAAGAATGGTGTATGAAGCTTCAGTAGGTTTACATCCTCTGGACACCATATAAGCCAAGAAATCAATTGCACGACTGGTTTGCTGAGCCTTACAGAGTCCCCACATGATAGCGTTGTAGGTAATAGCGTTGGGCCTGACACCCAATCTTTCTAAGTCATTAAAAAACTTGATTGCTTCCTCAACCTTTCCTTCTCTACTAAGCCCTCCTACAAGTGAAGAGTAGGTAATTACATCAGGTTTAAGACCCTTTCCTCGCATCTCATCCAAAAGTTCTATAGCACGTTCTGTTTGCCCAACTTTTGAAAGTCCATCAATCACTGTGTTATATGTGATCAAAACAGGAGAGCAACCCTTGCTACTTAGCTGATTAAGTATCTCGACTGCAACATCAACCTTCCCATCTTTGCATAATGCTGTGAGCAAAGTGTTGTAGGTCACAATATCAGGGTAACAGCCCCTAGACACCATTACATCCAGATACTCAATTGCTCTATCCATCTTCTTTTCTTGGCAAAACCCATGAAGCAAAGGGTTATAACTCAAGGAATTAGGGGTACAACCATGATCAGGCATCTTCTCTAAAATGTCAATTGCTCGACCGAGTAAACCCTTTCGGCACAAGAAATTTATCAAAATGTTGAAAGTAACGACACTAGGAGAACACCCTTTGCGAAGCATCTCAGCTAACAGTCTTTCAGCATCCATCCACCTCCCGGTGCTACACATGCTCCGCAAGATAATATTATGGGTAATTACATTGGGCTGGCAACCGTATGATGGCATGCTATTCAAAAACTTGATTGCCTCGTCCAACCTCCCTTCCTTACAAATCCCATTGATAAGAACATTGTAAGTAACCACATCAGGTTTGCATCCTTTAATCCTCATCTCATCTAGGAGTTTCATTGCTTGCTCAACCCCACTTTCCTTACAAGTTGCTTCGATCAATATAGTATACGTAATCACATCTGGATAACACTCCCTTTGCAACTGCCAATCAAGAACCTCCATTGCTTGCTTCAGTTTCCCACTATCACACAAAGTACGCAAAATCGTATTATATGTGACAACATCTGGAGCAATGCTCATTCGGTCCAGGACCCGTAAGGCATTGTCAATCTCCCCAGACTTGCAATACCCACTAATCAAAACATTGTAAGTTATAACATCAGGAACAGCTCCAGACTCTTCCAGAATGTCCATAACCCGAGTTGCCTTCCTAGTTTTACCTGTCTTACAAAACCCACGGATCAGACTTGTGCAAGCGATAATATCCGGTATATCACCCCGATAAACCATGTCCTGGAGAAGCTTAAACCCTTCTTCTAAATCCCCATTTCTAACCAACTTTCTTAGATGATTATTACCCTCAAATTCCTCAAAACTGCGTGAAGTGGTCGATGAGGACTCTGTGCCATTCAAATGCCCAGGTGGGATTTGTTCACCATGTTGCAATCTACCATTTGAACCAAAATTCTCGACCTTGGAAACAGCAAACACACGAATCTTCCTTTGTTTCCGGGGCCCCTCAGGTTTTTTACACCGAATACCATCAGCAGAGAGGACAAAAACGCGAGCTTTGCAGCCCATATGGACTCTCACTGAACTAAAGCTGGAACCGAAACTACCCCTAACCCTACCTCCAAAACTAGTAACACTTCTAGTGCCCTCCCTATGAAAATCTGAAAATGAGCAAAACCCTTCAGGGGTTTGCTTTGTGTGCACCATGAAATCCATAGTTTTCACCTACTTGTATAGAACCAAAGACAAACAACCAAAAAGCATGCTTCAAAGAGATAAAGAAAATAAAATAGACATGAAGAACTTACTTTCCCCGGTGGAGGGTTTTGAGGATAGACAAAGTCCTATTAGGTCTTCAAATGGGCTTTGTGAGAGAGAGCGAGAGAGAGAAAGAGAGCTCTTACTGCAAGAGGGGTTATGAGGATGAGGGAGGGCAGTACCGGCGGGTTGCTTATCCGGTTTGTGTCGTTTTCTGGTTTCTGCAGGATCCGCGGGGGGTGTATAGGAGAGGGGAAAATTGGGACTTGTGAGAAGGCCGAAGCCTACTGATAATTTTTCCAAGGCCCAAATGGGGGGGAAGCCCAAGAAGGAGGCCCTTCTCTATAGATTTTTTATTTTATTGTATTTTTTTTATAGGTGGTGTGAGATGTCATTGACTTCTTTTTAAAAAAAAAAAAAAAAAAATCAGATTTCCTTGACTTGGATATTTGGTGAATGAGAAATTTAAGTCAAATAGTGGCAAATCATAATCATTAACATTGATTTATCTGTTGAGACTTATAGAAAAAGTTGTTTTAGGTCTCCAATTTTGGAAAATATGTTAAACCAGTCCTTTCCGCATGAAGTCACTAAAATGTTTAACATTTTTTATAAATAACACAAATTTTCTTTAAACTGATTTGAAAAAAATTTCTTCAACCTATTATAATAAGTGACAAGTGTCATTCAATATTGTTAGGTCATGAATCGGTCACATAAAGCCCAACAGTCCTTTAGACTCGATTGGAGGCTCAACCACTATAACCAAGCCCAGACTAAGACTTAGTTGGCCCTAACCGATTAATAGATTGGTCCACCAAGGAATACTTGGTTGCACCTCCACCCATGATCCACTCCATCAACACGGCACACGTGGATCCTCGGGAAGTGTGGGGCCTACTATGCCAGTAGGGACTTGTTGCCAAACGCCTATAAAAGGGAAGTTCCACCTCATTTATTCGGTAATCAATTCTCTCTTGCTTAAACTCTTATTAAGCTTTCATACTCTCCTACCATACTACTGACTTAGGCATCGAAGCTCTCCCTCATCGACACACCACCATCAACTCTTATCATATTCTTTGTTATTTTGTAGCCTGGTGAATCCTCGAACATCACATCCCTCTATAGGAATTGTGCCACAGTATCACTCATCGGAAAACTGTCATCAACAAATATGTTTTAGTTTCTTAAAAATTAATGTTTTGATTCTTATGTTAGTAGAATAACAATAAATGATTGAAATGATTGTTAAGAATATTAAAGAAAAACATGTGAAAAATGACACTCGGCACTTATTAGAGTATGTTGAAGAAAATGTTCTCCAAATTAATTTGGAGAAATTTATGTTCTTCTATAAATTACATGCATGTCAATTTCGTGCCAAAATATTATGAACCATTTCAATTAACACGTTATTTTATTTTGAGAAAATATTGTAAATGTCCAAATCAGTTTATTAGAAGAAGGAGAAGAAGGTAGTGTTTATTTAGAATGGCAGTAAGAGAAAAGGGACTAGTTGTTTGTTTGCCAAAAGAGATTGGTTTAGAGACGTGTGGTTGTTTAGCGGAATAGGTTTGAAGTGAGGAGGGAGGTTTGGTATCCGAAGGTCATTCCATAGAGCTTTGGCCTGGTAGCAAAGGCTCTGTTTGATGGTCTTTTGGAACTGGATGATGTTTTTCAAACGTAGGAGGCATTAGGAGGGGTGAGACATGAAGCAAAGACGTGTTGTTCAAATATTTGGCATGTAAGGCCTTGGCCCAAAGAGATATGGGGTTTGTGTGGATCTGCTAACTTAGTTTTGAAATGAGAGCTTTGTTGTTAACCCACATGAGCCTAATGCTTACTTCACCAAGAGATAGGGTTGACATATATAATGGCAAGATTTTGAGGGTGATATTTAAAAAAAAAAAAAAAAAACTCCCGCCAAAAATCTTTAAACATTTTGTTCAATAACATGCATTGATTTGGGAATGAGAAGAGAGCTTATACTATATGATGGAAGTGCAATAGACACAAACGATAAGAGTTATGCAGCCAGTTAATTTTATTTTTTTTGTTTTGACATGTCCACACAAAAAAAGATATGAAAAATTCGAATTAGCAATTTTCGTTTAATGAGGCGCAGTTCTCAACCGATTGAGATACTATTATTTGAAGACATTATGCGACATATACAAGTCTTTTGGATTTTTGGACTAAGATGTTTTGTTTTGGTTGAAGTTCGATTGTGTTTATATGGAGTGTGGGTTTGTGTTTTTGGTAAAGAAAATGGAAGATTTGTGAGCGTTGATATTTTGTTTAGACCTACTAGCATAAAGATCAAGGCATTTTTGAATCGAGGATGCTTATGATAATGTGGGGTGCTCAAAAACTAAACAAATCATTTCCAAAGAAAGGGTGGGTAATGCCTTAAGAGTTCTTGTAAACTTTTTCCTGTAGTCTGTAGAAAAAGTGCTGACAGGGCTCCAGCCCCAAAGATAAAAAGAAAGGCGGGTACGAGCTAAAGCGTTTTGCTTTCAATTGGCCGCTTTGGAAAATATCTTGGTTACAGGTGTGAGGTGTCCTTGCGAAGAACAAAATATCTTCGTCCTTTATATTATTTTAATGTAAGAATTATTAGACGTACAGAAATCGGGTGCATCAGGAACCAAGTCCAAATGTGCGACACGCTTCTGTTAACCGGTCTGTAGGACAGCTTACCTTTGTACTTTTTCCAATGTATTAATTTCTTTATATTATTCTTTGGCCCGGTACTTTCTTTCAGTGATGCCTCTGGATGCGAATAGAAAAAAGAGCCCAACAACAAAAACGTCATCGACTACGTGTCAACTTTGCATTTGTTATTTGAGCCACCTTAAAAAACCTATTTTTTTGGGTGGCTATGGGGGATCTTACGTGGTCACTAACGAGGTCGACACGCACCCCAGCAGATTTTACCAGATTTTTCTCGCGTATCGTTGTTCGTTCGCCAACCGCGTCAGCCACACTATTTCGAGTCGGCGCAGGTATAGCCGCGGCGCATGAAAGAGTTGCTTGGCATATCTCTTCTTCTTCTTTTTTTTTTTGAAAAAAAATACATCATATTTTTTAAAAAAAATTTAAGAGTGGTAGACTTCCCCATAGCAAACTCAAATGAACACAAAAAAAAAAAAAAAAAGTGTTGAAAATGATTCCAAATGAAACATAAATGACTTGATCGTCTATATCTTAAGCAAAATCTAAGAAATGGATAGCATAAAGTGTTATAGACACCAAAAATAGAGGACAGGCAGAGATATGACCCTTGCAAGATCCTTAAACCCTATCCAAATTTTCAATGAAGAAAACGCAGAGAGAAGCATTACATAAATTTTCAATGAATAGAACACAGAGAAGAGCATAACCCTTAAAAACCCTTCAACCCTATTCGAACCTCTATTAGGTAACAACAACAACCATGGGGATATAGTTGAGAAGGGAGAGGCATTGCCGAAATCGGAACATAGTCTATCGTTAAGGAGTTACAAACACCGGAAGCAAAAAAATTCACAAATACATAAACCCACATTAAGCACAGATACTTAAACCCACAAATAGCAAAACAAGCACATAAAAGACAAAAATAATAAGAATAATACAAAAAGAAACCCTAACAAAAGTAAAACCGAACGGAGGGTGATAGTGATGATGGAGCAGCAGTGACAACGTGTAATCCACACATCATTGTATGGGGGCCTATTGAAGTTGTTGGAGGAAGACAGCGATGAGCGGAGCATATAGTGGAAGGCAATGGCAAAGCATGTTAGAGGGCCTAGCTAGCGGGAAGAACATATATGGTGAGTAAATAGTGCTCCCAAAATTTGTTGAGCATTGTTCAAGCTTCTCAAATTCTTCACCAAATTGGGGAGTCAAATGGAGAGCCAAAATGAAATATTTAAACATTTTAGCTCATCAAACTAGAGATTTCATAAAAATAAAGAGTCAGATGAAAATGCATTTGTTGAGGAATGATCCCACAATGACTGTGGACAAAATCTTAGGCATATTTATAAGGAATGTGCAACCCTCTCTTATTAAATCAGTTTTATGAGATGAGTTAGGCCCACAAATTTCTTCATGGTATCAGAGCATACCACACGATAAATTAGGCCCACACTACTTATCCCGTGATAAGGACTAGGAAAAATACTGGCCTGCACTTGAGGGAAGGTGTTGAAGAATAATCCTACATTGCCTGTGGACAAAATCTTAGGCATGTTTATAATGAATTGACAACCCTCTCTTATTGAACCGGTTTTATGGGATGAGTTAGATTTACGAATTTTTTCAGAGGAAGCAAATATATGAGAAGCTCAAGCAACCCTTATTGGAATGAAGTCAACAACTGTTTGAGAGCTTGGTTCAATCCACATAGAAGAGGATTATTTAGCGGTCGTTTTCTCCATCAATAACCCTTCTCTTATCTCATATTGACATATTGCCCCAATTATTTTGAATATCTACGAGCAACTCAATCACTTCTCAAGTTTTACTTTCTCTAAAATGAGCAAATGTGCAATTAATAGAGCACACAATGTAGTAAAATGGGCTGCTTTTCACAAATTATTTAGAAGTTTTCTTATTTCTTCCTGTATCCTTTATTCGCATCTCATTTTAGTAACAAAGATCCCTTCCTATAGCCCATTTTCATTTGTATTGAGCAGAAAAAATATATTTATAAAAACAAGAGATTAAAAATTCAACTTCATATTCCAAAAAAGGTACGTATAGTTATAAAGAAGTGAAAATTGCTATGTAATTAATGACCAATATATAATTTTTTAAACAATTTATTAAGTTACGAAAAAAGAAAAAGAAAATAACTACTCGCCAAAGAGAAACAAATCTCTTCATCATACTAAAAAAACAAGAGGTTAAATTCCTTAAAATACAAAAAGAAAAAAATGATTAAGCCGACTCAAAACCAATATGTCAGCAATCATCTGCTTAAGACTTATGAAGCCGACTAAAAACCAAATCAATAAATTATTAACAACCTGTTTGCTACGATGAAGCAGCAGCTGTCCCTACTCCCCAAACATAAAAAAACACAAGGAGAATTAGAACCACCTTAAATTAAAAAAAGAAAAAAAAGAAGGAATCAAAGTAAAAAAGAAAAAAGAAAAAAAAGAGAAGAAAAGAGGAAAAAAGTGTTCAGATATAGTGGGGGCATCCCCAGCTATTTAATCTCCTTTCGCTCATAAAAATGAAAAAGTGTTCGATGTAATCGCTTTCATTTCCCACTCTCATATATTCACGTCTCTTTCTCAGCTCGCTCTCAGCTACAATTTCACCGCCTTTCCTCACCAAGTGGATCCACTGTTCCCTTTCGGCGTTTCGTTTCTTCTTCCTCTCCTCAGCTACTCTCATATATTTCGGCCTGAGAGATGGCGATTTTCTTGACCTAGGGTTTGCATCGCTGCTCTTTCCAGCGTATGTTTTCGCTTAATGAGGCTTCGCTCGTCGTACTTTTGTTTCTGGAAGGTTTTACCAGATCTCAATTTTGCTAAAACTTTTCTCGTTTCTACATTTCAGCGTATTTTCTCGGGAGCATGATGACCTTGAGACGGTTTCCTTTTAGGATCCGTTTGGCTGCCGAGAAACCACGGGATACTAACGGCAAATAAAACCCTACGAATCTTATCACAGGCACGCTGGTAGCCCTATTTTCTTTCTATATTCTTTACATTTATAGCGGCCAAACGGAGCACCGAAACATGTTCCAGTACCGCTCTGCAAAACTCAATGACAAATTTTCCTTGAGAGTATTACGTTTATTTATTTCCTTTTTGAGTATTTTCAGATATTAATTGGCAGATCACAAGCAGATTTCGTTTCGAAGCAGATCGCTCTTCAGCCGTCAAGTGAGAATTTACGACTGTTTCTCTCTTTATCTTTGACATCTTCTTGGTTTTGTGTATGGTGGATGGTATAGTTAGCTTTTAACTTGCCTGAATACTGATCATTCCTTTTATGGTTTGAACTTAAATTTAAACTTTACCTTAATTGATGCATTCACCTATATTATTTTTTCCCGGAGATGTGAACTTCTATGTCACGGGGTATACGTTTTGGTTCTTTTCCATTGCGATATTTTATGGCTGTGAATCATCATAATTGGGACTATCGAGTTCCGTACAGATATTTCGTGGTTCTTTCACTTAATTTTATAAAGGAAGACTCCATAAAATACTGAGAATGCCGTACTTCCTTTTACCTCCAGATGTTTTATTTGAATACATAAAAGATACTTGATTTGATTAGTTGCATTTACATTTACTTGATTATGAGTTAACAGACAATTGCACAGCCGTGGGACAATTTTCCGTGGTAGTAATTGATAATTTATACTCCTGTGTAATATGCCTTTTCCGCTATTCCATGGTTGTAGTACAACGCTCCCAGCATTTTTTTATTTATTTTTATCTTGTCTCTTTGTTTTAATTTATGCGAGGTAGGGGTGTGGGGGAGGTAGGCATCGTTAGTTTACTAATTTGATTTGTTTTGTGATGATAGATGTAGTCTATATCTATTTTTATGTGGATTTTTACTTTGGTAGAATATATAAATACAAAGAAGATTAAAAGATAACATCATCAGAAAATATTAAAAGTAGATCATATCTTTTATTTTGGGTATGAGATCTAATCAATTATGTTATTTGTTCAAAAGTATTAAAGATCAGATAATATTTTTATTTAGGTATGTGACCAAATCAAATAATTTTTTTTTGTTTGAAAACTAAAAATATTCAAATCATTACTCTACAATCAACCAAATTAGTCGTTTATTTTTTTAAATTGGCATTCCCATTAGGTTTAAGGTTCAATCCCCTTAAGTGAAAACAATTCCTTGGGGCCAGCCTGTGTGGGGGGGGGTGCACTTTGGATGGGTTTGAGGATTGCCTGACAAGGGTGGGTGCACAAAGTTGCCCTGTGCCTTGGAGGGGTTCCTCTTCATAATAAAAATTGGGATTGCTGAATGTAGAGAACCAAAATACGAACATAACATGATTGAGGTCAATTTTCTTGAAATTAGTTTCCAAGGGGGTTGGGGAATCCAATAACTACATGTGTTTTATAGTTTCAACAATTTAAAGTGGCATTGTTGTTGGTGTTATGGTGGTTATTGACATTTCTGTATAAATGGAACAGGTTGTAATGAACAACAAGTAATCACTCACTCTCTCTTCTTTTCTCTCTCTATTTGATGCCTTGGATTGCGAAGGTATTGTGTGAGCATGTGCGAAGTCCTATATTGGTTGTTTACTAGGTGGAATTGGGTTATATATGTGATTTTAGAGAGATCCGGTAGTGACATGTCCTTTTGGGCTATAATGGTTAGCATTTCTCTGGGTTGTGACAAAAATAGTATCAATGTTAAGTTAGTAATTCCATTTAGGTCTTGACATGGACGTCAACGATTTTATTGGTGTGATTGCAATACACCAGATTGTGGATGTATTGTGTTGAGTCTTTATATTGGATAGACGAATTGTTAAGGTGTTGCATGACAACACGCTAAGTTCCAAATTGGTTTGGGTACCAAGTGGGACTAAGTAATGCCAAAGCTTATGTATTGACTAGTTATTTTGGATATAGCTCATAAGTGATTACTACATTGTAGGGTTGTGACAAAATGATATCAGAGTGAGGTTAGTAATGCCACTTGACTTTGTTCCACTGTCGGTCAACACAGGTCCCAACTAGGACATTAAGAATTTGAGTGGGAAGATTATAATATCCTAGATTGTGAAGTTATTCAATTAAGTCTCACATTGGTTGAGTAGGAATTGTAGAAGTGTTGCAGAAGTGTATGTTGAGTCTCACATTAGTCGTATACTCGGTTAAGTAAAACTAGGCCTAGTTACTGACCATTTCGAAGTGGTAATCTATGCTTTTCAAATTTCAGCCAGTGGGGTTAGAAACGAAAAAACTTGTTACTAACCCCGAGCCAAATTTCGTGTTTACCACGCGGTGTCATAATTCTCAAGTTGGTCGGAATTGGGTTTACCGTTGGAATTTGCATGTGACACAGCAAGAACATCTCTTGTTCTCCTTAATCGCCCTCAATGCCTCCACCCACGCCACTGTGTCCTCCCTACTCTTTGCCCTCATATGCACTCTCTTCTTCCTTCCCTAGTACATCGAGAACCTCTTTTTTTTGAATGAATGAGAATCTATTATAAACCAAACAAATAAAGTATGTACAAACTCGAAACTAGAACACTGAATCAACAAGGCTAAGAAACAAGCTTCAAAGCTAAACCAACTCACTCTCAAATGCACTAAATAGACTCCTTTGGTTGACGGGTTCACATTTGACTGAGATTTTTGATGGGTTTATGAAGGCGGAATTGTGTGACGTGGTTTGCGTGAGAGGCGACAGATGGAGTCTTTGTCGATGACCGTGGATCCTCGATGCATATTGTAAGCGGTAGATTGATGCAACGAGGTAGCAACAAAGAGATTGGCGCTAAGGGATTGCCAGATTGGCAATTGACAACAAGGGATGATAGTATGGAGCGGCAACAACAAAGAGAGAAGTGTAGGTTATGGTTTTACCTAGCCCCGGATTCGGGATTCTGCACAAAGGGAAAGGCTTCGAGAAGGTTAGGGTTTTCAACAATTCAAATATATATCACATTTTCCTCTTTATTTATTTATTTTATTATATTATTGAGTTGGGTTAAAATTTGGGGTTGTTCAAAAATGATTACCTAATTCAGCTAATCCAAGCAAAATTTAAAAAATGTATACCAAACCTGAGCCAAGTCCAATCATGAATCACCCTAGACTTGGGTCGGGTCAGGTCGGCTCAAGTTTGAGCAGGTTTTGTTTAGCCCTAAGTGAAACTGGGTTACATAAGTGACACTAGTGAACTCCAATAGTAATTGATCCTTTTTTCTTTTTTTTTCACTGGGTTACATAAGTGACACTAGTGAACTCCAATAGTGATTGATCCTTTTTTTCTTTTTTTTTTTTCTACATTCCTATATATATTTAAAAGATGGGTCCATTAGGGGTGCCCGTGACCTCTCCCGATAGCATGGGTGGTGATTGCGGCCACGCCTGATAGCACCAGGGGTGGCTACATAGGGGTGGCTGTAGCCACCCCTGATGCTCATTAGGAGTGGTCTTGTCCACCCCCTCTAGCACCGAGGGTGGTCACACTACCCTCAATGTTTTGCCATGGTGGTCGGCCACCAAACTTTACTTGTGTTCAACCAAGCTCTTTTTTAGGGTAGGGTTGGGGGAGTTTTCTAGATTTGAGGTGGGTAACAATTCTAAAATAAGATTTTGGTATGATGTGTGATGTGGGGATCAAATCTTAAGGGTAGCATTTGTGAAGTTATTTAATATTGCTCGCTTTATAGCTTTCCGTGCGAGATCATTTGCAGCTTTCCAATGACTCACATCAATGAAATGTTAATTTTATCAGAGCAACGCATGATTGGGAGGTGGATTTATTTATTTATTTCGCTCCTCAGTCTCTTGTATTTCATCAAATTGAGACAGGGTGGTGAAGAAAGTTTTGTTGGGCCCCTTTCATGAGATGGTTGTTTGAAGTTAGATTGTTCTATAATGCTTTACCCATGACTATACTCCTTTCCCCTGGAAGAGTATTAGGCGGAATAAGGGTCTCTTGAGAGTGACTTTCTTTGCTTGGGATGATCGCTTTAGGAAGATCCTCACTATAGATAACTTGAGGAAGAAGCGTATTATGGTGGTAGACTGGTGTTTCCTGTGAAAGAAGAGTGGGAAAATTGTTGATCATCTTTTGCTCCATTGCAAGATAGCCAGTGTCTTATGGAACTCTATTTACGGTCCTTTTTAGGACAGAGTGGGTAATGCCTTGACAAGTGGTGGATTCTCTTTATTTGTAGGAGAGTAGTTTGGTAGCATCAAAGTGTAGCAATGTGGAAGATGATTCCATCTTGCTTCATATTTCTAGTTTTATGGATTTTCTTGATTTTTTTATTTTTCTTGTTAGGTGTACTATTGTATACTTAGGTTCTACCATTTTTGGCATTTTCAATGAAATTTATATCATTTTTTTTTTTTTTTTTTTAAGTTGAGGTAGATGTTGATTATTAATTTTAAAATAATAAACAATAAAAATTAGAGTAGCTGCATGACCACCTTTGTTAGCCTCCCCAATGGGATAGAGGTGGCCGTGCAGCTACCCTAACAGAGCAAAGGTAGTCTCGTGGCCACCACTTTGTGTATATATATATATTATATTTTTTTTAATAAATAAGAGGTTAGGCTTAAGCATTTTGAAAACTACTTTTCGTTCTTTGATATAACAGAAGGTTGAGAAGTGTTTATTGGTAGGGTCTACATTTAAAAGGTAATTTTTGTGGAGTCCACAAAAAAATAAAAGAAAAATGTTTGGTAAAGTGTTCTGAGTTCTCAAAGAGAAAAAAAAAAAATTGACCTCATCTTTTGGTTATGATCTATTCAGGTCTTTGTACCCCATTGGCTTTATTTACCTCACATCCCTTTCTATATCTATACTATAGTGAGAGGGGGAGGGGGGGCACTAGATACTGGTAATATAAGACATCTCCTTGTAACGTTTGATGTTTTCTACTTTTTAAAGCTCTTTTTAGTAGTGTATGGAGTATGGTTACACACTGTTTGCCACCTTGGTGCTAGGATTTGCCCACAATTTGGTGGTAGTTGCTTTTGCCCACATGGAGCAACCATCTCCACGATTTTTGTCATTTTTTGTTTTGTTTTAGAAGAGTAAACTACTGTGAGCTATATGTAATATTGTGCATACTTGAAATAATATTATGTGCAATAAAAAGAAGGAAATAAACTTTTATTTGACTGCTGTTACAATAAAATTGCTGTGTTAGAGATGTTTTGTTTGGTAAACTTTGTTTGTAGTTGTGTTTGGTTTTAAATTTGACTTGCATCCTCATTGTTCGAAAAGTATTTGAATTGAATCCTACACCAGGTATTAATATGACAATAAAGCAGAAAAATATATAAATGCCTACTCACAATTAGACATAATGCTTGAATCCTACATTGGTATGGAACAAAACAGGTGAGGAGGAGCTGTATTAAGCCTATATATCTCTTACATCAGTTTTATGTGCTCACATATGAATAAAATAGAACCATTTACGAGCTTACTTTTTCAGCCTAAGCTTGCTGAGCTGTTCAAGATTGGGTTGTTTATGGAACAAGTTTGAAAATCGGACTTGAGTTTGTTCATTAACCTTCATAAATGAATACAAACGAGCTTTCTTCGAGCTGAGGTTTGAGCTATTCATAAATGGGGTGACTCGTGTAGAGTCCTACATGTAAGTTTTAAGTAAATATTTGGTGTGTTTTTGAGTATAGAATGCATTGCTATCATTCACTATTCCAATTTATTGCTGATGATTTACAATGGTATTAGACAAGAGTAATGCCTATTCTCACTTCTCCACACATTTTTTCACTCATATGTGGCTTTTAAGATCACCATTGAATATGAGATAGATCTTTATTGAATTTTAGTGTAAGAATTATTAGATGTACAAAGATAGGTACATTAAGGACTACAGTCCAAATGGTCGGCACGTTTCTATTTAGCCAGTCGACACCTTACTTTGTACTTTTTACAATGTTTTAGTTTCTTTATATTATTCTTTAGCTCAAAACTTTTTCTCTCCGTGACACCTCTGGATGCGAATAGGAAAAAGAGCCTACAACTAATAAACGTTTGGTTCAAACATGGATTACGTGTCAAGGTTGCATTTGTTAATTGAGCAACCTTTGTAAAACCTAATTTTTATGTGGTTTTGGGTGATTTTACGTGGTCACTATTAAGGGGGACATGCACCCTGGTAGAATTGCCTTCGTTTTTCTCACTATGGTAGTTCGTTTGCCAACTACGTCAGCCACACAATTTCAAGTCGGCGTAGAAAAACTGCGGCTCAAGAAAGAGCTGCTTGGCCCATTGGACGTAAATTTGCTAAATCTATTGATTAAGATGCGTAAGAGCTTGTTTGGGATTGTATTTGAAAAATAGAGTTTTGAAGTCAAAAAAAGTTTTTAGGTAAAAGCTTTATTTTTAATGTTTTGTCACAAGTGTGTTTTGGTTATTTTTAAAAGTAAAAAAATAGTACTTTTGAAATTTTTTACCAAACATGGCAGCTTTTGTTTGGTGTAGCTTTTTAGGCACTAAAAATGCTTTTTAAGTCCTCTAATACAATTCCAAATAGGCCTTAAAAGGAATAGTCATCTTCACCAAAAATTTGTGCCTTTTATTAATTTAATCCTAAGTTTGTTACTCTTTTAAGTGTAGATCGCTTTAATAGTATGCTTGTGTGAATGTAACAAAATTAGGTATATATTTTTTCAACTTAACAAAAAATATTCAACTGACATCTAATTTGAATAATTTTATGTTAATTATAGAAGAGAAAATATATTAACAAAAATTAATTTGTGATTTAAGGTTGTATAAGAGTGCTAATGTATTGTGATTTTGTACATAAAAAAATTGCAATTTGAAAACATAAAAGAAAAAAGCGTTTTCAAATTGCAAGTAAATGGGCGCTTTTTTAAAATCACATTTTTTTGAAGGCTAAACTGTAATTTTATCAAATGTTAAATTGCGTTTTTTTAAGATTGTTTGTACAAATTGTACATTTTAAAACTGTAATTTTTAAATTGTATTTTTTGAAATTGCAAACTCAGATGGGTCATAATTCACTGAATTAGTGCAATCTCAATTTTGTTTTTAATTGTAGTATGTGTTTTATATAACAAAATGCTAATACATTTTAGTCTTTTTAAGAGAACATGAATGTATTAATTTTAAAAATAAAAATAAGAGATTAAAAATAAACTTTATATTCCATAAAAGTATGTTGTTATAAAGAAGTGAAGTTTATTATATATTTTGTAATATTATAAACACTTGAGTTATGGAAAAAAATATATGAAAACAACTACTCTTCATCAGATTATGTGGAGTTGGGTAAAGTGCCATGTAATGTTACTCTTTTTTGTTCAATTACTTGAATTCCATAAAATAGAAAAGGAAAACAATTATTATTATTATTATTTTATAGATAAGAAAACAAAAATTCAATTTGGCAACAATCATCGCTCAAGGCTTATGAAGCCGACTCAAAACCAAATCAATTAAACTATTAAATAACCTGTTCGCTATGATGAAGCATCAGCTGTCCCTACTCCCGAAACATAAAAAAAAACGCAATCTTGGACAATAAGAACCACCTAGAATTAAAAAAGAAAAAAAGAAAAAAAGAAAAAAAAAAGGGAATCAAAGTAAAAAAGAGAAAAGAAGAAAGAAAAGTATTTAGATCTAGTGGGGGCATCCCGGCTATTTAAAATTTCTTTACTTTATTGGAATCGCTTTCATCTCATACTCAGATATTTTTCATGTCTCTTTCTCCTCTTCCTTCGCTCGCTTTCTGCTCTCTCTTCGCTACAATTTCATTGACTTTCCTCATGAAGTGGATTCACTGTTCCCATTCCGCGTTTCGTTTCTTCTTTCTCTCTCAGCTATTCCGGCCTGAGATTGCGATTTTCTTGACCTAGGGTTGGCATCGATGCTCTTTCCTGCGTATATTTTCGCTTAACGAGGTTTCGGTCGTCGTACTTTTGTTTCTTGAAGGTTTTACCAGATCTCAATTTTGCTTTAACTTTTCGCGTTTCTGCATTGCAGCGTATTTTCTTGGGAGCTTGATGACCTTGAGACGGTTTCTTTTTAGGATCCGTTTGGCTGCCGAGACAGCATGGGCTAGTAACGGCAGATAAAACTGTACGAATCTTATCACAGGCATGTTGGTAGTTCTATTTTCTTTATATTCTTTGCATTTCTAGCGGCCAAAAACGGAGCACTGAAAAATGTTCCGGGACTGTGCTGCAAAACTCGGTGACACATTTTCCTTGAGAGTACTACGTTTATTTATTTCGTTTTTAGTATTTTTCAGATATTAATTGGAAGATCACAAGCAGATATCATTCCGAAGATGATCTGTCTTCAGCCATCAGGTGAGAATTTACGACTGCTTCTCTCTTTATCTTTCATATCTTCTTTTGCGGGTTTGTATATGGTGGATTGTATAGTCAGCTTTTAACTTGCCGGGTCATTCTTTTTATGGTTTTAACTTAAATTTAAACTTTACTTCAATGGACGGATTGCATTTTTTTTTTTTTACCGAGATGTGAACTTCTATGTCACGGGATATGCGTTTTGGTCCTGGTTATTAGGTTAATAGACTGGTCTTCTGTAAGAATTGGGCCAAGGCGATATTTTATGGCTGTTATTCCTGGTGAATCATCATAATTGTGACTATCGAGTTCCGTACGAATATTTCATTTTTCTTTCACTGAAGTTTATCATGGAAGACTGCATAAAATATTGAGAATGCTGCACTTTATATTTTTTATTTTTTTCCTTCCAAATGTTTTAATTGAGCACAGAAGGTACTCAATTTTATTAGTTGTATCATTTGGTAGGTATTTACATTTACTTGATTAGATGTGAACACACAATTGCGCAGCTGTGGGGCAATTTTCCGTGGTAGTAATTGATAAATTATACTCCTGTGTAACATGCTTTTTTGGCTATTCTCAAGATTGTAGTACTATACTCCCTACAATTTTTATCTTGTCTCTTTGTTTTAATTTAAGTGAGGTTGTGGTGTGGGGTGGTAGGCCTTATTAGTTTGCTAATATGGGTTGTTTTGTGATGATACATGAATGTCTATATGAATTTTTATGTGTTTTTTTTTTTACTTTGATGGAATATATAATCACACATTACTTATGAAAAAAAGAATATATAAAGACAAAAGATGACATTATCAGAAAATATTGAAAAGTAGATCAGATCTTTTATTTTGGGTATGAGATGTAATCAATTATTCTATTTGTTCGAAAATATTAAAGATCAAATAATATTTTTATTTAGATATGAGATCAATTCAAATATATATATATATATATTGAAAACTAAAAATAGAACAAATCAACCTCTTTTGTTCTTTAATTAAAATCAAATCAATTGTTTATTCTTTAAAATTGGGATTGCTAAATGTAGGCACTGAAACACGAACATACCACGATTGAGGTTAACTTTCTCGAAATTAGTTCCCAAGGGGGTTGGGGAATCCAATAATAGGTGTTTTATAGTTTCAACATTTGAAAGTGTCGTTGTTTGTGTTATGGTGTTTTATAGCCGATTCCTTGCTGCCGCTTATCTGGAGCCTAGGCCTTAGGTTGGCTGGTTCGGTTCCCTAGATCCCGGTGGCGACTAAGCCAGTGAAGCGCTATAACAAAAATATGAAGGACAACCTATTCTTGAAGATGAACGATATTTTGCCTGCCGAGGCAGTGTCAGTGTTTGTTGCGCCACCTTCTATCGGCGTGATTGTTACCGTGAAGGCTAATGTTCAGAAATCTCCTCCTGTGAGGGGTTTTCTTCGGCAGGGGTTTCTTGGGCTGAGTCTCACAGTGCAGGTTAATCATCATCCCTCGCCTAAAGTGTCGATTGTTTTGTCGTCGGCTTTGGTTGTAAAGGATGTTGGGGTGGAAGGAGTTTATCCCTTCCCTTTGGGTGGTTGCTCCTCCGTCACTCTTGCTGCTGGTGAGGGTGAGGATTTCTGGGTGATTGGTTTGATCCAATCTTAGAAGTGGCCGGTTGGCTTTGGTCCGTCTTCGGAGATTGTTGTGTGGGATCAGGGAGATGTTTTTTGGGATGGGGAGGATGGAGAATTCCCTTACCCTTTGAGTGTGTTTACCCCCGCTATGCCCTTGGATTGGGATTTGGATTGTGATAAGGATGTTTGTCTTGTGGTGGGGGTCTCGTGTGAGGGGTTTGAGGATTCGACTTTGGCACCCCTCTTAGCAATTGAAGAGAAACCTTCCTCAGGAGATAGAGAGCGCGCATTCTAAGACCAGAGGTTGAAGGAAGCCGTTGAACATAGAATGCTCCATTAACTATGATGCTATATGTGCATCCTCTAGGAGTGGGATAGGCAAGGCTCACGTGTTGTAGCATTGAGTGCTTGCGTGGGCTTCGAGTCAGAGGGCTTTTGGTTTTTGTGGGGTTTGGGTTGGTGTGCTTGTTGGGTCTAAGGGTGTATTGGGTTATGTGGTTTTTGTTGTTTTTCTTTTGGGCTTTTGTTAGGTGCTTCATGTGTATTCTGCCTGTTTACTTGGGGCCACCTTATGCTTTTTAATAATCTTCCATTACTTTTAAAAAAAAAAGAGATGTGACTAGTGATTCTATGGGTTGACATATTCCTTGTTACAATTTAGAGTTCCTTTAAGTGCTTTAAAACACTTAGTTATTCAAATGATAGTGCTATGTTTGTTAAAGTTTTTGAACACACTTTTCTCAAAAAACAATTTTTTTTAATATGTAATCGAAGTTTTATTAGAAAATGATCGGGCATACCCAAGTACAAGACATTGAAAAACAACAATTTTGTTGAAAAATAATACAAAACACTTTTGAAAACCAAAACAAAGCAAACTTTTAACAAAACTTTTCTTACCTTGCAAGAATATTTTGAGAAAAGAAGTGCTGATTTTTGTTGATGCCAATGCTGCCTTGTTACTTTAAAAATGATAAGAAAAAAAAATGGAGAGGTGGCTGCACGACCACCCCCAACAGTGGAAAGGGGTGGCAGGTGACCACGCCAATGAGACAAAGGTGGCCACACAGCCGCCCCCTCTTCTTTGTTAAGGGTGGCTGCTTTCTCCTACTTTGGGGTGGTTGTGCGACCTTTATATCTTGCTTAACTTAATTTTTTTATGAATGAAAATGCAGGCTCCACAGTTGGAAAAATATTCACTATTTTCCCAAAATAGTCATGTTTAGGTTTTGTTTATCTTAGCCATGTTTAGGTTTTGTTTATCTCAAGAAAGACAAACGTTTGAGGGTGAGTAATTTGCTCAGAGATTGGAAGGCAGATATTATTTGTCTTCAAGAAACCATGATTTAGGGTATGTCTCGCAAAATTGTCCGTAGCTTATGGGGCCGGAGTCATGTGGATTGGTGGTGTTTGGATTCTAGCGGGGCTTCGGGTGGTATTTTGATTATGTGGGATATCAGGGTGGTGGAGAAGGTTGATGTTTGTGTGGGGGCTTACACCCTGGCGGTGTCTTTCAGAACTATTGGGGATCGTTCTGTTTGGGCTTTTGCTGGGGTTTATGGTCCGAACCTCAATAGGGATAGAAAGCTCCTTTGGGAGGAGTTGGCTGGAGTTATTAGTTGGTGGGACATGCTGTGGTGTATTGGGGGTGATTTTAATGTCACTTGGTTCCCTAGTGAAAGATCAAGTGAAGCTCATCTGGATTCGGCCATGATGGAATTTTCTGACTTTATTTCTGAACAAGGGCTAATGGATCTTCCATTGATTGGGGGTTTGTTTACTTGGTCGATTTCTAATGATCTCCCTCTGTGGTCAAGGATTGATCGGGTTCTTATTTCCCTAGAGTTGGAGGCCTGATTTCCAGGGGTTAGGCAGAAGAGGCTTTCCCGCCTATGCTCAGATCATTTCCCAATCATTCTTGAGTTGAGGGATGTGTCAAGGGGGAAAAAGCCGTTCAAATTTGAAAATATGTGGCTTAAAGCGGATGGATTTGTGGCCCTAGTGAAACAATTGTGGGACTCCTATGTGTTCCATGGTATGCCGAGCTTTGTTCTTGCTTGCAAGCTCAAGGCCCTGAAGTTGAATTTGAAGACATGGAATGAGGAGGTGTTTGGCAACATTGGTAGGAATAAGAGGATGCTTCTTGAAGAGCTTCGGATGTTGGATGTGAATGAAGAAAGTAGGGCCTTGGATGCGGAGGAGGTTACAAGGAAGGCGGAAGTGGTTCGAGAGTTAGAGAATTGCACTCTTATGGAGGAGGTGAGTTGGAGGCAGAAATCCAGGGTGATGTGGTTGAAGGAAGGCGATAAGTGTACTAAATTCTTTCACTCCATAACCAACTCTAATAGAAGATACAACTCTATAGATACTCTTATGATTGGGGATAACACCACTTCAAATTTGACTGAGATTAGTGAGCACATTGTTGAGTTCTATCAAACTTTTTTCTGAGCAATGCCGTTGGAGGCCTATGGTAGATGGTATTTCCTTTGATTCCATTTCGGAGGTGGAGGCTAGTTGGTTGAAGAGAGACTTTGAAGAGGACGAGGTTAAAAAGGTAGTGTTTAAAATGAATGGCAATAAGGCGTCGGGCCCCGATGGGTTTGCTATGGCTTTCTTCCAAACTTGCTGGGAGGTTGTCAGGGAGGATATTATGAAGGTGTTTAGTGCATTTCTTGCAGGAGGGATGTTCGAGAAGAGCCTCAATGCATCTTTCATTTCGCTTATTCCGAAGGTTCTCGGCGCTTTCAATCTCAAAGACTTTCGGCCAATTAGCCTTGTGGGAGGTATCTACAAAATCATAGCCAAGGTTTTAGCAAATAGATTGAAGGTAGTTCTGGATAAGATTATTTCCCTGTCCCAAAGTGCTTTTATTAAGGGTATGCAGATTCTAGATCCTATCTTGATTTCTAATGAATGCCTTGATAGTTGGTTGAGATCTAGGGAGCCAGGGGTTATTTGCAAAATGGATATGGAAAAAGCTTATGATCATGTGAATTGGGATTTCTTGTTATATTTGCTAAAGAGGTGTGGATTTGGTGGGAATTGGTGCTCTTGGATAGAACATTGTATTTCTTCGGTATGGTTCTCGATTCTAGTCAATGGTTCTCCTAATGGTTTTTTTAGCAATTTCAGGGGTTTGAGACAATGGGACCCCTTGTCTCCTCTGTTGTTTGTTTTTGTGATGGAAGCCTTAAGTAGGATGATTTCAGAGGCGGTTAATGGGGGGCTAATAGAAGGTTTTCAGGTTGGTAATATTACATTCTCTCATCTTCTGTTTGCTGATGATACCTTGATTTTTTGCAATGATATGCTCGCCCAACTACGCTATTTGCGGCGTTTATTTTTGCTGTTTGAAGTTGCATCCGGTTTGAAGGTTAACCTGGCCAAGCTGGTGTTAATTCTAGTGGGGAATGTGGAGCAAGTGGGCAGGTTAGCCGGTATTCTAGGGTGTGGGGTTGTTTCTTTGCCAATAAAGTACCTTGGTCTGTCGTTGGGGGCCTCTTGTAAGGCTAAGCATATTTGGGATGGAGTTATCGAGAAGATAGAATGTCGGTTGGCCGGTTGGAAAATGTTGTATTTGTCGAAGGGTGGCAGGGTCACGCTTATCAAGAGCACTCTCGCCAATTTGCCTACTTACTATTTGTCTCTTTTCTCTATTTCGGTTAATGTTGCTAAGCGGATTGAGAAGCTGCAGTGGGATTTTTTATGGGGTGGTCTAGGCGAAGAGTTCAAGTACCACCTGGTGAAGTGGTTGAAGGTTTGCACTCCGATTAAGGAGGGCGGTTTGGGTATCAGGAACTTAATGGTGTTCAATCACGCCCTGTTAGGGAAATGGTTGTGGCGCTATGGATCGAAGAGAGATACTTGGTGGAGGGTTGTCGTGGATGTGAAGTTTGGAAGTTTATGGGGAGGGTGGTGCTCTATGGAGCCAGGTGGAACTTTTGGGGTGGGGTTATGGAAGAACATTAGGAAAGGGTAGGACACTTTCAAAGTCTTTACGCGGATTGAGGTGGGGGATGGGACTAGGGTTCGCTTTTGGCATGATTTATGGTGTGGTGATACGGCTCTCAAGATAGCTTTCCCAGGTTTATTCATTATTGCTTGTGCAAAAGACGCCTCAGTTGCGGGTCATTTGGAGGTGCTGGGTGGCTCTAATCATTGGAATGTTAGTTTTTCTAGAGAGGCTCATGATTGGGAGGTGAATGTATTTGCCTCTTTTTTTTAGGTGTTACATTTTGCTCCAGTGAGATGAGGGTGTGAAGATAGGTTGTGGTGGATCTCATCCAAAAGAGGCCGTTTCAAGGTCAAGCTCCTCTACACGTCCTTGGCATGTACTGAGGGAGGCGATTCCCTTGGAAGAGTGTGTGGCGAACACAAGCTCCTCCGAGGGCGATTTTCTTTGTGTGGTCGGCGGCTTTGGGCAAAATTCTGACCCTAAATAACTTCAGGAAACGACATGTGATTGTGACGAACAAATGTTGTATGTGCAAGAGGAGTGAGGAGATGGTGGATCATCTTCTCCTTCATTGCGAGGTAGCTTATACTTTGTGGAGTGCCTTTTTGGGTTGGTTTGGGTTGTCTTGGGTGATGCCGAGACGAGTTTCGGATTTACTCGCTTGTTGGTGGTCTATGGGGAGGAGGGGGAGTGCCGCGGTTTTGAAGATGGTGCCTACTTGCTATTTTTGGTGTTTATGGAGGGAGAGAAATAATAGGTGTTTTGAGGACTTGGAGGGGTCATTGGAAGACATCTTGTCCTCTTGCTTTCATACATTGTACCTCTGGACTGTTGCGCATGTCTTTCCGGTGTTGATTAGTTACGATGATTTTCTTTTTCGCTTTTCCCTTTCTAGTTGGGTGATCCTGTTGTATACTCCCAGTGTACTTTGGGGTGCCTTTACGCTCTTATTAAGACAGATTATTACTTATCAAAAAAAAAAAAAAAAAAAAAAAAGACATAAAACACTTTTGATAGAGTATACCAAACAATTTTCTTCTGTGTACTCAACAAAAAATACTTTTCAAATGTGGATCCCACCCAAAAAAGATTTCCCAACTTTTTGTCACATCAAAAACGTTTTCCTTATAATGGTAGATGTTGGTTTCAACTTTTTGAAACCAACATTTGCTGGTAGTTGCTTGTTGCCCCATGGAACTACTGTCTCAACTATTTTTATTTTTTTATGATCTCTTTACACCGATTTTTATATGATCCCTTCACACCTATTGGTCAACTTTTTGGTACTAGAAGAGCAACCTACCTTAGACTGTGCAATATGTAATATTGTGCACACGTGAAATAATAATGCGTGCAATAAAAGTTCATTTTCCTCTTTCTAATAGGGACGTTAATATAAGTCAATAGTTTGGTTGCCTAACAGTCACTGGATTGGTAAAGCCATAGTATGTAGAAGATACAAAGGTGCTAAGTTTTACGTACTTTCTTATGCCCTTGGGAGAAGACATGGGCACCAGTCAAAAGATGCAGTGATAACAATTATGTCATAATATATTCCTTATATAAGAAATCTACTTCAAGAAAGTTGCCAAAGGAAATAGGGTTTCTATGCAATATGCTGCATATAGTGGAACTTTATTATAGTAGGAGGGGTTGGGCGAACTTTCAATATCATACCAGATTTGTGGTATGGGGATATGACCCTAAAGGATGCCCTTACAACTTTATTTGGTATTGCCTGGGGAAGGATGGTGTTGTTGTGACTCACTTGGAGCTTTCTTGTTTTCAATCAGTGGAGTGTTAGCTTTACTAGAGCGGCTCATGATTGGGAGGTGATGTCTTCAACTCGTGTTTTAGGGTGTTGTACTCACTCAGAGTGTGATAGGTAGGTGAAGACAAGTTTTGGTGGGTCCCCTCCAATAAAGGAATGTTCAATGTAAGATCATTCTATAGTGTCTTGTGTTATAATGTTGGCTTCCTTTTCCCTTGGAAGAGTGTTTGTTGGACTAAGGTTCCCTTGACAATGGCCTTTTTTGCTTGGTCAACGGCCCGAGGAAAGTTACTTACCATGGATAATTAGAGGAAACAACACATCATTGTGGTTGATAAGTGTTGTATGTGTAAAAGGAATGGGGAATGTTTACCGTGGACCATCTACTCTTTTGTGATGTTGCTAGTGCCTATAGAATGTTTTCTTCAGTTGATTTGGGTTGTCATGGGTTATGCCTTGACAAATAGTCAACTTGTATGCTTATTGGTGGATTGTTGGTAGCACTCGGAGTGCTATTGTGTGGAAGATGATGCCTTTGTGTCTTTTGTGGTGTCTATGGAGAAAAATGAATGACATAAGTTTTTATGTAATACATACATGTTGAAACAGGTCAAACGGGTTGTGTTTGGGTTGAAACAGGTCACACAGGTTGTGTTGGGTTAGGTCAAATGGGTTAAGCAGGTCGCGTTTGGGTTTAAATGAGTCAAAATAATCGGCCCGTTTAATAAATGGGTTAAGCGAGTCGGCTCACTCGTGGGCTCATTTTAGGGTTGAAGAGTTTGACTTATTTAACTAAATGGGTTGTGTACAGGTTAACCCTTAACGGGTTGGTGGGTCAAGTAGGTTGACTTGACCCCGACCTTGACCCGCTAACATGAATTGCTAGCCCTAATCCTAACCATTGTATTTTTAGGTGAAATGATATTAGTCATTCGGAAAATTATTGGTAAAAATTAAAGTCATTTTTCAATGCTTCCTTTACCATAATCAATAATGGTTGTGGTATTGGCTTTGCGAATGGTATTGATCATTATTCTAAGGAAGTGATTGTGACAACATATCATAGAGGCAACAACACGGTGGTAATGTTAGCATTGTAGTGTTGATAGTGGTAATGCTGAAACCTCATGAAGGGGAAAGATGCTTAATGATGTTAGGGTATTTTTTGTATAAGAACTATGATGTGAGTAATGGTATGGTAGTGGTAGTGGCTTAATTAATACACACGCTGTTAAAGCAAGTTATGATCCTTACATCCTTCTAGCTTAATGAGTGAGTCTTATTTGTTCCTTAAAATGTATCAACATGACAAAGTGAACGCTAACACTTGTATTATACTCTTATCAAAAAAAAGAAAGAAAAGTAAACTTAGGAATTTTCTACAATTGCCTAATGGGCTTTCTAGCACCCATTTTATTCCAGTCATGCATCCCTACATAAATCTACTTCAGTATAAATGTGTACAAGTAATTTCTTTTAAGGCTAGTACCATTGGTGCATATTTGTGGGGCTCTCACTTTGATGAGGATTTCTTTAAAAATCTTATTGTAAACTCTCATAGATAATTTTTTTTGATGAATAATAATTTATTAGAAGAATGGCAAAGTTCTTGTACACAAAAAGTAAAAAGATACAACCACCCTAGTGGTGTCTGAAATCTAAAAAGTTCACAAGATCTACTAGATTCGAGGAGGAGAAATTAGGAGCATAAGTTTAAGCCCGATCTCTCTCATAATAATCTTGGAACATGTTGCTGAGTTGAAATTATTTGCAGCTCTGGTAGTAGACTCTTCATTATTGTTGTTTATTCATTCTGTCAGTATTTTCAAAGTTATGCATTATATATGCCTATGCAAATGTACAACCCTGTTTAAGCAAGCTGAATTTGTAATTCAAATATATGCTGAACAATTCCAAAGTTTTCTTAATTGTTTCAAAGGAATTTGCGATTACTTATCATAAGGAAAAAAAAAAAAAAAATTGTTTGAAAGGAGTTGGCACAATGGTATATCCCTTGGCCAAGTACTACTTTATAAGCATTTGTTTCTAGGAAAGTTGAATCTGTGTGGCTTTTAACTGTTTTACATAATTCGGCTAGAGATATGCTCAGAGTTCTTGCCAAATTCGCCATCTTTTGTTCTAATAGTAGATGATTTTAACTCAAATTTGTATATTGTTTTTTGTAGCGTCTCAAGCCCTGCAACTAGATATGCTGATAGGTATTTGACCCAACACGTTAATTCTTCACGTTGGAGATTATCAATGAGGAAACTTCTGTAAATGATTTTTTCACCCCTGACCTTTTAAATGAATAAACTTTTTTTTTTAAGGGATCGGGTATTTCGTAGAATCTAGTATTTCAAATGGTTTAAAAGCACTTTACATCGTATTTAATATTTATGCATGAATTCTTTACTGAGAGCTGGTAGGACCGTTTCTCTGTAAGCTATGCCTGTGGAGCGTCAGTAACTAAACTCTTGTCACAGTTTATGATAATACCAATTTTTTTTTTCCTGTTCTCAAATAAGTCCCGAGTCCCAAAAGTGATTTTACATGACCTTACCTTTGTTGAAAGGGAAAACTCTTTTTCTATTTTGCAAGAGAATTATGATACTGGATTTATGCCTTAGTTTTCATCCTTGGTGAGTGGGCGCGTTCATACTAACCTAGATCTTTTCTTGTAACTCTCTCTTTTTTGTGCAGTTTTAAGTTTGATGCAAAAAGCTGAATCTGAACAAGTGGCTCAGGATGATCAATAAAGCTGTCTTGTTAAGTAAACCAGTAGTGGCCGCTGTTGCGCCATTTAAAGCTGCAGATCTTCTATTCTATTTGTGGATTCAAGTGACATTGAACTTCTGCCAGTTAAGTATTATATTCATAAAATATTTTATGCATCTTGATAAAAACTGGTCCAAGCTCATTGACTTTGATGGTAATTAAATTGAATATTGCCTAGTTTACGTTTAGCAAACTCTATGGTGTCTTGTTCCTGGCAGCTTAATAAATTTCTTAGCAAAACTTTTTCTGCCACTTTTTTTTTTTTTTTTTTTTAATTTTCTTCTTTTTGCCCTTTGTTTTTGTTATATCACTTATTCCTTATACTGAAGTATTCTTTTTTGTCTTTTTATGTAAAGAAGGGTCTTTTTTTTGTTTATACTGAAGTCTTCTATGATGCTCTTTATTGCAATAAAGGTAATGAAATCCTTTTTGAAGTTACCTGTATAACATGGGGTAGGGACAGCAAGAAGGTAGGTGCGACTTTGCTTGGTTTTTGAACTTCTTAAATGTGTTGAAATACACAGCTCTGTTTCAACAATATTTTGTTTGAGATGCTTTTATAGTTATGCTTGCTTGTGTATAAGTTAGTCTTACATGAATTACATGTTGGTGTCGGTTCTTTTTTTTCATGCAGATGGTTATGTGCATTTTCCCCCATATCCTCTTTACCAAAAAGATAACTAGTATCAACCTCTTAGGGCATCCACATATGGTCCTTCAAACACTATTTTTCTTCACATTTTGAAGAACCACACCTTAAAATCACACTACTCCAGTTCTTGTGCATCCTTCATTTTAAAGAAAATTCTACAATGATCCTTCATCTTTTATTTTATTAATTTCTCTCTTTAAGTCTAATAAAAAACTTTTCCTACTCATCTCTCTCCAAAAGCTTCAAAAAAGGAATGAGATTGAATATTTTAATGGAATAGAGAATTCAGTAGAGAAAAAATAGAGAATGGGATGCAAATTGATTTTTCAAAATAGAAAAAGTGGGCTGTTCTTCAAAATTTGAAGAACCGGATGTGAATGCTCTTAGCCGGTTTGTCCATTTCAATGATAATGACTAAAAAGACTGCTAAAAAATGCGCGGTAGCTGCAGTGCATTTTCAATTAGAGTCTTATTACAGTTAATCTTATCACACACATGCTAAATTTGTTTTTTTTTTTTCAATTTTTTTTTTTTTTTATCATTTCAAACGAGTGCCATTTTACTGAATTGTCTCTGGCTTTTATATCATACGTCACTGATTCTGAATTATGCCACTGATAGAAGCATAAATCTATAACCATAGGCCCTTTTATTTATAGAGACCAAGCGACATCCATCGCCAGTTGCATCTTCTGTGCTAGGGCAGTTGTAGTCTGCTGCAGCCATCAAGGAAACACGTTTTGGATCAATATTTTGGCAAAGTAAATTGGTATTCATGATTGAAGTGTTTTGTGTAATGTACCCCAGTTTTGTAGCTCTTGTTGGTGTCTCGTAGTTTTGTTGCTGTGGTTGGCTAAGCTGGAGATGGATAGGTGGATGTGAGTCCTCTCCAATGCCAAGACCATCTAAGAGAAGGGAAGTTTGGTTTGCTCCATTCACATCCCTTGTTCCATAAACCTGGGATCAAAAACTTTTCTGTTGAGGGTGATTATAGAACATCTCAAATTTGGTTTAAGTTCAAGGATTGAATTATATTACTCTTATAAGAGATTATTGTTGTATTAGTTTTCTAAGTTAGTACCTTCTTATATAATTCCATGTTTTCTTGACGAATTAGGTTTACCTTCTTATACAGTTCCACATTGTCTTGGTGAATTTGCTGCCCCTGCAACAAAGACAATGAAATTTAGCTATGTGAACAGTAAAAGATTAAAATGAAGACAAGCTAAGATGCCATTGTTTCCAGGGTTAACCTTTCGGTTTAATTCTTCTATTTCATCCATTAAAATTTGGTCCTACACAAGTAAAAAAAGTATTGTAAGTAGTGTGCATGTGCTTCATATTCAAGTATTTGGAAGAATGAACTTTGTATATGGGAAGAAGCTTTCAAACCTTTTTCATTCGAACACCCCGTAGACTCATTTCCAATTGGTTCTCCAAATTCTGCAAATCTTTGACACTCAAACCAGAAAGCTCTTCACCCATCATTTGCCTGTTATGGTAATAGTTGTTATTTAAGCCTTTAAATTTGCATCTTGAACATATTAAATTCATTTGTGAGGAACATTTATGAGATACAAGGGGCCATATCTTCTAACTATAACATTACTGCTACTCTTTAACATTCTTAATATTGACTTTTGGTAGTTTCTATACTTCGAGAATGATGCAAGTGGTGAGACGAGGTGTAGGAGTCTGGTTTTATCTATGATTCACCTTTTTTATCATACTTGTCTTTTTTCTTTTAATATTAATAGCTTTTATTTACAAACACAGATTATCTTTTGTGAGCATACAATTGCTCCATTCCCCGTTCCCTGCAATTCAAGTTCTCTAGGTAGCATGTATGATTATTATTTTTGATAAGTAATCAAAATATTATTAAAAGCGTAAGGCACCCCAAGTACACAGGATGTCATGTCAAATCTATTTCCAAAATTGTACAAACATTTTCTTCGCTGTATGGCATAGTATTCTGGATCTGCTTTTTTTAACATGAGATATCTAGCGTGTTTGTAGCTTGAGATCGGGGAGCATGTTAACTAGGCCCAGCATGGTGTATCCACTGGGGAGTAATGACTGTCTACATGCCTTATTTGTCAATCTGGATGATCTTTCTATAATTACTAGAGGCATTAGTCGAGGTCAATGGTGTAAACATGGTCTGGGAAAAGTCTTTGTGGCTTTTATTCTGAGCAAGCCTCAAGGCAAAGACAAAATCGTAGTGCCTTTTCGAGTGGCTTTGGATTCTACCACCCCTTGAAACATATTGTTCTGAAAATTGAAATCTTTCTACAAACAATTCTAGGTACGAATGAAACCAAGTTGCTTCGAAAATCATAATTTATTTACTACATTTCCTTCTTGTTTGTAGAAGTTCTTAAAATGTGACAAGTATTTGGTCATTCATAACCAAAAACATTGGACAAATAACATGGCTCTTCTTTTTGAGCTACTGCATCCAATTTAATGACAAAAAGATCATTTAGAAAGCAAATACCAGCTCCGCAACTCTAATTTTGACTTCTTCAGGAGATGGAACTACTGTTTATTGCCTTTTTATAACTTTGTATTGGCGTTGACTTTATTTCATTTTACTGCTAATTCTGCAACTTGGCTTGGAAGGAAATTTTATCTAGCTAAATTAGAAATTGATGTTTGGAGCAATGTAACTTATGTTGACATAGTTTTTTTTGTGGTCTTATGGTGTGTATGGTGGTGATCTACCAAAAACTAGGGAAGGGTACATGAGAAAAAAAATGTGTCCTTTTCCTATATGCTATAAGGAAGATATACATTTATATAAATATGCTTGTATATGCATGTATGTATGAATATTAGCGTGTAAAAGCCTGTGTTCACAAAGACAAGTAGAGAATTGTATATTTTGATTGCTGAAATTTAGATGATATAACTTGTTTTCTTGAGCGTAAAAAAGTTATGAATCATAAGATTGAGAAAGAAAAAGCTTTATGATAGGTCTCGCACCAAAAATACTGATGCAAATGTTCTTCACTTGTTTGTTCAATTGAAAATGGTGTAAACGCATGGATAGTGGCACCATGTTTACAAGTGCCTGACCAATTTAGTTTCAATAACACAAAATTTCCTACTTGTAAAGGACTTTTTAGTTATGCGTTTCTCTTATGTTGTTTCTTGCTTAATATGTATTATAATAAATTCAAATTTACAGGGAAAGGATATTACCGATGGTTTTCTTGCAAGTTTTGCAATTGATGCTTTAACATTGCTGCCTCCCTTTGCCAAAACTAGCAAGTAAAAAAAGCAGAATTGATTAATATGACTATAGGAGAAAAATGAAATAAATAGTTATGTGTTCAAATATTACCATGAACATATCTGAAATGAATAAATTGTCATAATGACCCCAGAAGCATATTGTTGATGAATTACTTGTCAGAGGTCTAGAAGTAGCATATGCAATACTACGAGGATGAATATAGTAAAAATGTTAAATTATCAATAAGTATAGAATTCTAGCAACTTTATTATGTACTATACATATATGTGCCTGTGGGTTTATATGTATGTATGTATGTGTATTTGTTTGTGTATGAATATGTGTGCTTCAAAGTGTCCTTGTTTATATATATATGCTTCTACTGCCATGTGCGTATGCATAGGCACTATTTGTTGCATGTATCTGTCTTATATATATACATGTGTGTGTGTGTTTTCCACTTTTTAAGTGATAGGTTTGTTAAGGGTGATTGAATTCGGGGCCCTTGGGGGGATTATAGGGATGAGAAAATCCATCATTAGTGGATGGTGTCTTTATCTTCTTCCATGGGCTCTGCTCTGCCAGAGCACCCAAGAACGCTCAGATGTATCCCTTTTTTCTTTGAGATGTTGTGTGTTAATAACTTGGTTCAGATTGCAATAATTCTGGTTGAGCTCTTTCAAGATATATTAGAACTACATTTACTATTTTTTTTTTTTTTTGCAGTGAATGCCCACTTTTGGTATCACCTAGTCACTCCGGTACCACATAGCGTTACTATGTTGCTCTGATACCATTTGTAAAGACACAAGAAAAGTGCTAGCTACATCTTTGCTATCTCTCCAAAAGAACTAGTCAAATTGTAATTGTAGCTCCTTAGAATCGTTTATAAAGCACAATCTCATACAGTGAGGAGCCAATGTGGGACTTAGCACTCATAAACCCACTATATGTGGGCTAATTATCTTCCCAATGTGGGATTGGGGTATTATACTAGGAACTTCCTTGCTGCTTCTCTTTTTGAAGTCTTATTTAGGTAGAGACGCTGTCTTTATGTTATGTTCCTTCTCTAATCTATTTTAGTTTCTTCCTATATGGAGCAAAGCACATACTGTGCAGACTTTCCTCCCTTCATTATTTAAAATTTGGCTTATAAATGAGCATTATAGCTCAAATACAAATTCAGGAATTTCAATTCCACAATTAGCCTCAAGCGGATTAAATGTAGATAGTACAAACATTCATACCCATAGTCTATATCATTCTCAAATCAATTTATGCTTATGAGTTTTTTCTTACTTCTCGGTATAGGGTACGATAAATTGGTTGAAACTATGGAATCCATTTTCTTCTGGTTGGAATATTGAGTTCTTTTGTCTAGCTTCTTAATTCTAATTAGATACTAATTTTTGGAAAAGTCTAATGGCCTGATGATTTCTTGTGCAAATCCAAAATAAGTATTTGAGTTGTAGGCATATTATTAGAGAAGGGAATCCAGATATGGGTGTTTGGAGGAAATGACTGGTCGCACCACAAAATAAAGAACATAAATATTGAAGCATTCTAGGACATACACAATTGTATCTTTGATAGGCAATGATGGAAGAGTTTAGCAATTTGTGTTCTTGCCGACCCCTAGTCCTTACTTCTTTCTGGACTTTAATTTTCCTTGTATGCACCACTTAAAACTGAAGGAAGTAAGAAATAAAATGGTGATCCTTCCAGGAAGTTTTAATACTGCTTTTAGGGTGAGTCTAACCAGTGACCGTGATATGAGCCTTGTTCAGAGCTCCATGCTTCCACTGAAGCACCTCTTTTTCTCCTTTTCTTCATCAAGAGGGAACTCAGTTTGAGAAGCAATTGAAACGGGAAGCAACTTTCAACATTTGGGAAACTGGAATATTTGACTCTTTATTTCAGCATTATATTCTGCTCCCTTAGTTATTGAACTTGGGGGGAAATCTATATGTCTTCCCACTTCACTTCCATAATTCTTATTTGAATTTTTTGCCTGAAATTGTGATATTCCTTCTCTACTGATCTTTCAGGACAAACGAACTATCTTTTAATGGAGTTATGTTGAAATAGTGCTGCAGCACTCGGGAGCTTTTTCTTCATATCACATGTAGTGGTCTTTGGCTGCTTTCTTTCCGTAATTGTGAACTAAGAACTGTAGATCACGTCTTTGGCTGATCAGACTATGGTTTGACCTAGGTTACAAAAACTATACTTTGCTGGCAGACTACTCATGTCCATTAACTTTCTTTTATCCTAAATGGTTCTTTCATGCTTATCTATGAAGAAGTGTAAGAAAAGAACAAAAAAATGGAGGTAAGTTCTTAACTGATTTCTGTCTGTACCGACTCAATTTGGTGTGATTGATTCACAAATAAGATTTCAAGTATCAGCTTAAGTAAAGCTTAGATATCACATTATTAATGATGTCCGCAGACACCCCTTGATACTCCAGTTTAACATTCTGGAATGAACTCTGAATTTGATTTGGCTTTGTGTAAGATTTAATGCTTAAGGAAAAGTTGACATTGGGTCAATTACTTGGAAAACACATATACAGGGAATCCGGAAAAAATATGTAGCATTCTGTTGTGATCATTTGTGGTGTATAGAAGCAACATTAAGGGATACAGGAGAAAGTGAATGAGTATGCACAGACATGTGAATGAGAAACTTAGACTTTTTAAAGGAAATATTTTGCTACTCATGATAACCGAAATGCACATCTCCTCATCTTTAGAATTCTTGGTTAGCAGCAACTATTGTAGGATTACAAAGTTTATACTTTATGGAGCAGAAGCTGTTCAGTACTTCGAATATGGAGTATATTTCCTTCCTTTTTTCAAGAGATTTTGTTTTCTCACATGCTTTTTGTGTTATTTTTTGACAGAACGTAAACATATTTAAGTGAAGCTGCATATCTATGCTTTAGATATTGCCATAGTTATCATATAGGTGGGTACAGCAATTAAAATATCTTGGGTTTTATTTTTTTGGGTGTGGTGACTAGCAGCAGATGAATTTATTTAAGCATAAGACTTGAGGCTTTGGCTTGGTCATCTATATCTTGGAAAACTGGTTGATGTGTATTTGGAGAAAATACTTAAAGATAAAAGGCTTTGGTCCTTCTCTGTATGACATTCTTCAGTGATCCGGCTAATGATGCAACCTTTCACAGATTTGGATGATGTGTTTCATGTAGCACTAATCCTTTTGTTTAGAATTTATTCCATCATGTATGTTTTTTTTTTGATAAGTTAAAAAAAACATATTCCATCATGTATGTTTGTTCTGTGCTTCTATATTTTGTTTATTATTTATGGCTAAGGATGAATTTTCAATTAGGTCCAGAAAGATAAGGTACAAATGGCCCTCCCCAATGGTGCCTAAACTGGGAACTAGTATTGCAATGACTGAACTGAGAGTGAAATCCATGAAGGTGGTCCGTATAAGAACACCAAAAAGGGACAACATGAACAGTAGATTGGGGGCTCGCTTTATCAAAATACACTCAAGTTGTCCCTTCCCAACTTAACCTTAAGTTTGCAATGAATAGAGATTGAGGAACTATACTAACAAGCAGTGGAATCTTATTATTTTAAAATTTTTTAAATCTAGTTTAAACCACCTTCTTTCTGGGCATCCTAGAGTCAAAACTTAGGGATTTGGTGGCCTTTGAATTTGTAGCAAAAAAGAAGCCATCACTCAATTAAGAAGCTGCTGAAACTACTGATACATCAATATCTATGGAACTTTGCTAGTTGAATTCTATTTCTAGAATGTAATGCTGGTAGTCTCCAGTCAAGAATCCATTCCTCAAATGTTTGTTTTTTTAATATTGTCTACAATCTAGTATAGTAGTTATCCTTTGTGCCAACGTGTTCTCATTTATGCAGTATGAATTGTCCTGTGGTTCTTGAATATAGTTTCCATTTCTTTCCAGTATAATGGACATATTTCTAAAAGCCATATGTTTGTTGCCTGATGCAGAATTGAATTATATGAATATTTTTATTTCAAACTTTATGGTAGTCTATATGCTTTGTGGTAACTCCGCCTGTGTCTAATGTCTTATCTTTGCACAGCCGGTCTCAATCCTAAATAAAGGAGGGTTATGGTAGTTGGAATGCCAACCAAAAAAAAAATCTCATCATAGCTTATGAACATGAATCCTGTGATGTTTATGGCTATGTTGAGTTGATCATACGTGCTTCTTGCTTTATTTTGACAAGGTGTGTGTAGGTAGCCACTGTGGTATCCAGGTGCTTGGTCTGAGACTGTTTGCAGAACAGTAGTACATGTAGTCGATTAACTTTGTGTGAATCGCAAATTTAGCAAATTTCACTCAATGGCTATTAAGCAGCAGTACATGTAGTATCCAGGTGTTCCATCGATGATGTGATTGGAGGAGGAGGGCAGGCGGACGTTTGCAAAGGCTCATTGGAATGTCATTTTTACTAGGCCAGTACAGGATGGGGAGGTGAATGTGGTATTCTCTTTCTTTGAAATAATGTATTCTTTTAGAGTAAGACAAGGAGACGTGGATAAAATATGGAGTCCTTCCAAAAGAAGCAAGTTTGAAGTAGAGTCATTATCAAGTGTTAACCAGTTCTACTAGATCCCCGTTTCCTTGGAGAAGAGTATTTGCAGAGTTAAAGCTCCTTCGAAGGTGGCATTTATTTTTGTATGACTGGCAGCTTTAGGTGAAATATTGACGCTGGATAGTTTGAGAAAGAAGAATGTTGTGGTAGTAGAGTGGTGTTGCATGTGCAAGGAGAGTGAGGAGTCCATTGATCACCTTCTGATTAATTGTGAAGTAGCAAGAGTGTCATGAAGCTCTTATCTTTAATCTATTTGGGGTTGTTTCGGTTATGCCTAGAAGGGTGAAAGATTTGTTGGTGAATCGGGGAGTTCTAGGAGGTATTTTGGAAGTATGGAGGTTGGCTTCATTGTGTTTAATGTGGTGCCTTTGGAAAGAACGAAATACTCGGAGCTTTGAAGATGTAGAGACTTGGATGATAGAGTTGCGAAAGATAATGTTCAACACCTACATTCCCTGTAGCCTTTTTGCCCTTTTTCAATTAGAAAACACCTACATACTTGGATAGTAGCACATAATAGATTTTTTTTTTTTATTCTCTCTATTTTTGCAGATTTAACTTTAGTTCATCTTTTTCTTCTGATTAGAGGGTCTCTTGTATACTTTTTGTGTACTGGGTTGCGTTCAGCAGCTTTTTTAATGAGTTTGAATTATTTATTAAAAAAAAATGGCTTAGCTTATTAATGAAAATAGCATCGTTATATTACAGCTTGCCAAGCCAGGTTATTGCATTCAGTTCCTAGGCTTAGATATTCTTATTTTCATTTTTTAGGATGGTGAATCAAGTATGATTAGTTAACATTTAGAAGAAAACTATGTGAACAGAAAAAATGTGGTTGTTGTCTATCAGCTGTTTTATGGTGTATTTTATGATTCAAATTTTTTATGCTGTCATGAGCTGTCGACCAGTATGCATTCATATAAAATGCTGATGCTGTTACCATATCTAATTTTTACAGGCTTGATGAACAGAGTACCTTGCCACAACCGCTTAAAAACTAAAGAGATGCCTCTGTTGCTGCTCCGGGTAGTAGTTTTATTTGAAGTTAAAAGTAAAGCCATTCCCATTACAGAAAAGGTTGACCTTGCTGATCCTTGCATACTCTATCTATGGTGATGCTTTTAGAGAACCAGCAATGCTTGGAAGGATTGTGAGTTGTAAAATTTGCTATCTTTATTGTGACGCAGATTCAGTAAGAGTATAATCTATGCCTTGAACGTAAATTCACAGAAACAAGTTGAGGACTGGGTACTGAAGAATACCTTGACTTCTGAGGCCGGGTTCCCAAGTTGGTGATGATCCTCCTTTGATTTGCTGTACCGTTCAATTACTGATTTCATGCTGGTAAAAGCATATTCAAATTTTATCAGAGAGGCAGTCATTGCTGTTTGTAACAACTTCTACAAAAAGGTAATCATAGATTTTCAAGAATCACCTGGTAGAGATCATTTATTGAAATAAAACATATATAGTCTAGTAACTTTATCATGTAGAAGTTTTCCTTTTTCCAATATGGAATTCAATCGCACTTGCTCCCAAGTGTGGTTAAATTAGGTCAAGTGACAACATCTTATAGGGAAATTCGGCTGCAAGTGGACATATTACAACATCTAGACTTTAAAAAAATAAAAAAAAATTCTTCTATTATCAGGTTGCCTTTCTTCTTTCTTCTTTCTTTTCCTGTTTAAGAATATAGGAAAATAATAATAAGATTCTGTTTAAAGATTTATTATATCGAAATGAGTATGATTAGTATAGATATGTAATGAGCACTGCTTAGCAAAGAATAGTATTACCATTAGTCTGACAAATTGACCAAGTGTATTCTAAACTAAGCCACTCTGTAATCAAATTCAGTTAGAAGTTAGAACTTAGCTAGGCATGATGTTTAATGGTATACCATACTCTGTCTTGAAATTTGATCTACAAATTAATGGGTGTGAGAAATCAAGATTCTTGGGTTCCTATTGTTCTTTCATCAGACTGCTCTTGGTGTTGGTGGTAGTCAGTAATGACAAACTGCATTTTACAATTTGTTGTTCAGTTATGAAATTGGGAACAAGGTCCTGCAATTCCCCAAAATTGTGGTGGCCTGATTGAGCCACAGCAGCCTTTGAAGAAAACAATAAATAACTAAATAAAATAAAGGGGTAGTTGAACTATTCCTTGATGTGGTCAACCACCCTCTTGAGGATTAGTCAACATTAGGGCTGAGTAAATTACCGATTAACCGACTTCCGACCGATTTTGACCGACATCGACCGTTACCGACTAGATGGCGAACAATAGGCAGCATGATTTTTTTTATTCCGAATTTTTCGGTTCAATAGGCGGAAGAGGTTTTTTAACCGAACCGACTTTATCGACTGACTTTCGACCGACTTTACTGACAAAGATGCCACTTTTCCACATGCTGACATTACCGACACCGACTTTACCAACCGCATTTAGTTTGAAATGCGAAATAAAATAAAATTTGACGGAATAAGTCGGTAAAATAACCGACTTTACCGACATTGTCGATTCGAAAAGCGAAAATAAAAATTTTCTACCGAAACCGACATTACCGACCGATGTTCAGTCCTAGTCAACACCATTTAAGGGTGGTCAACCGTTTCAAGAAGGTTGTTGGGGTGGTCAAATTGCTCTAGTCACACTCTCATGGGGTGGCTAATCACCTCCTTGGAGGGGAGGTGGTGGGGGTGGTTTACCACGGCCCACGCCTGAACCATCTAGAGTGATACCCCTCTGAACCCTGATACCCTGATCACACTGCCTCTTATTGCCCCCCTTGATGGCTTGAGGGTTCAAAGATGGTCTTTGAGGGCTTGATGAGTGGTTGCACTACATGCTTAGGTTGGCCATGGCCAACCACTATCTTCCAAGGGTAAAAGGTGGTTCTCCTCTCCCTAACCACACCCCTTGGGGTGGGCTCACCCTCGGAAGGGTAGTTGGACAATCCCAATTTTTTTTTTTTTTTTTTTTTAAGTAATAAGTATATTATCAAAACGCACATAGGGGCGTAACCTATGTATACAAGAGGTATATAGAGAAACCCTTATTGATTAGAAAAAGAGTTGCAAAGCTCTAAGAAATCAGAAAAGGTGGGCTCATTTGAGTTCGACCAAGTTCCGCTCCAAGAGAATAGAGTATGTAATGCCAACTTCCTAAACTCAATCATGACACTCTCATTATCCTCAAAGTTGCGTACATTTTGTTTTCGCCATAAACACCATATCACACATTGGGTGGTTGACCACTAGTTACCCTGAAAGGCTTGGTTTTTTTAAGTGGTTTAATTTAGTTCGTTCATTATTTCATGAATTGCAAGCCCTTGCAATTTCGTCAAAATGTAGGGGACCTTAGTCCATGAAACTAATTTTTGGTTGCCAACCCTTTATTCTTGAATGCAAAACATTGAATCATCGTTGTTGCCTTCATTTTGCCATTACCGCCTTCACTATTTATGCCTCTATGTCAACTTCATCCTACAGTCATCACTATTATTACAATCTTTGAACCAACATCATTGTTTGGTGACTCATTATTTCGATGAAATCATTTTTTTCAGACTAAGAATCATATCAATATATGACATCAAACCATCTCTTACTCTTAGTTTGTGTTCATGTTATCATCATGACTGTTATTATTGGGACAATTTTCTTCAAATTTGGTTAGAAGAAAATTCTGATCAGTTTATTAAACTAAAATTGTCCTTTAAGCATGCAATTTTTATATGCAACAATGCATGTTAGCATGCTCTATTGCATGTGAGCTTCATGTTTAATAGACTGAATTAGAAAAAAAAAATTTCTAGCTTAAACCGGAAGAAAACATTTTCGTTTATTATTGTTGCTGTAATACTTCATTTTTATTTTTTTTATTTTTGTACTTCATAATTTATTAATTCAATTGATATAGATCTAAGTTGATAGAATTCACCTTTATTTTGAAGAAAAAACAAATTAAGAATTTTTAAAATTATTTTTCAAACAAAATCTAAAAGATTTGACCCTGAATTTCCTTATAATAGTCTTTAACTAGAAAATTTGTAAACCCTTCACAAACGGTAATGTATTTGATTTACAGCTTATTTTACACAATTAGGATTTTTTTTTTTTGTCGTTGTCAAATACTAAAATTTGGCACCACTTCATCTTAGATAGGCAAGCCACTTCTCTCTCTTTCTAGAGGGAGAAGCTCTCTCACTTCTGTTCTTTCTCCTTGCAAGGCTTCCTATTGCCCTGTGAAGTTGTTCTAAGGGAGGAGGGATGTAGATTTGTTTGGCAAAGCCTTTCTTTTTCTTTGTTACTGTTCATGCACCATTTCCCAAAAATATCAACATCAAAACATTCTAATTTTTTTTCACTTTTTATATCACATCATTCACTTTTTATTACTATTCAAATAAAAAAAAAATCACTACAAAACAATTTTTTTTTTTTTTTTTTCACTTTTCTATATTACTTTTTTCACTTTTTTATACCAAACATTCTTACTTTTTGTTTCATATCAACTACAGTATCTAAAGAAAATGCTTTTCCATCCCTTCTCCCTTCCTCACTTAACTTTTCCCGACCTTGGTTTTCTTTCTCTTTTTTGCTTTTCGTCCTTTCCTCCCCTTTGTGCAACAGATCCACGGCATCCTTCTCTCATACATAATAGCCTCCCTACCACTAATAAACCACACAAGCCTTCCTCTTCTGCGGAACCGCCAATCTAGGCCTCGTCTCCGTCCACCTACAACTCCCCGTCGATCTCATATTTGGTTTTGGCACTTTTTACATATTTAGTTTTCACAAATCATATCTGTCTTTTTTCGTCGGCCCTATTTACATACACGCCTCATCACTGCCTTCCTTGGCCATTTTGTGTCCCATTGCCCATCTATGTGCTATCATCGGACTCCAACTTGCTGGCGCGTGGTCTTCACGCATCAGCGCTTCTTTCACATGTTGTCACATAACTCACATGTCATGTCCTTGCCTTTCGAATCATGTTCCCCTCTATTGTTGCCGTTGTCAAAGGGTTTTTCTTGTCATTGTATTTCTATTTTTAGTTTTATTATTGTGTGTTTCATGTTGTGTTTTTATTTTTTACTGTTTTGTGTATTTTTCCATGTTTTGTTGTTGTTGCTTTCTGTCTTGGGTTTGTGTCTCCCTGTTCTTATGTCGTTTGATCTATTAAAGGAGGCTTCCTTGTTGATCCTCGGCAATACCATCATTTTAACAACCACTCCACAGTGATTGTTGTCATTACCTTGTGCGGCTTTTTACTGTGCCGTATTACCATCTGTAGCCGCCTTGTGCGACCTGTGAAAAGGTCTAGATTGTTTATGGTTCCTTTGGAATCATTAATGGATCCAGTGCCTAGTAACAACTATTTGTTACTGTTTCTTTGTTGCCTTTATCATTTGGATTTTGTTCTTAGGATGCCCACCTCTTTATGGTTGTTCAATCCCTTGTAATTCTTTTCCCATTATTGAATAGGAAAAAATAAAAGCATCACTTCATCTTATCCAAAATCTAATCCAAATGGGAATTCTTTTAATGTGTTATGGAGTGTGCTTTTTGTTTTTGGTTTGAGAAGGTGAATACAGTTTTAAGTGTTTTATATTTTTGGTTATTTGTTAAGGTTTTCATTTTGAATATAGAAAACAGAAGTGAGAAGGTGAATGTTTTAACATGATAATATAGTGCAAATTAGATAGAGGATTTATTGAAACCATTGCATAATTATAAAGCTTCAGACAACCAATAAAAATAGTTCCCAAAATTCTTCATTCTAGTATGTAGTAACTAGTGTCTTGTAAGTTAGAGAATAATGGAGAGATCCTTGCGGAGAAAAAAAAAATGTTAGAATAATGGTTTCTTAGAAAGTTGGTGTCTATGACAGCTTCCTTGGAATTTCCTTTTGTTCTTTTGTCCTTTTTGAGTGTGTTCTTCAAACTTTGTAAAGAATAATTCAGTTATAACGCTAACTATAATGTGTGTTTGTCCTGCCAATATTAAAATGGCATGATATCCTTGTTAGAAAACAATACTAACTCTCACTAGGAAAAGAGAATAAGAGGAAAATAGAAAAATTGATCCTTGGGTGTTCATTCATTTTTAAAAATTGTCCATAAGTTTCACACCAAAAAAAAAAAGAATAACTCCGTGGGTTTTCACCTTTTAAAAAATCAGTTACTCTGTCAACTTTTCTATACAAATTGCTGAGAAAAATTTGGCTCCAATTTAGCATTCACATCTCACTTTGCAAAGCTAATTTATTCTTTTACAAGAAATCATCAAAAGTTTTCTACATAAGGCTCTCCAATTTGGAGAGACTTTGTGCAAAATACTACAGTAGTGAACAAACTTGTTGAGTGATGTAACACTATGTAAAAGTCATGTCAAAAAAAAAAAAAAAAAAAAAAACACTATGTAAAAGTTGAAAAATTATATATATATTTTTTATATTCTCCCATACTCTCTCTCTCTCTCTCTCTCTCACACACACACACATTTGCAACAAGATGGATGGGGTGAAGGACAAGAACAACATGTGGTAGCGGTGAGCACGGTAGGATGTCGAGCTTCACTGGCGAGTGAGTTCTGGAAGGTGGTGGAGCTGCCGAGCTTCACGGTGGTAGTGAGCAACACGAGTAGAGAGAGAGAGAGAATTGAGATAAAATAAAAAATTATTTAAATAATGTAGATAAAATTTTAGAGAGTTGGTTGTATGGGGTTTTTGGAAGAGTAGGTAGTTTTTGTTTTTTGAACAATCTTTCTTGCATGGTCGACCTCTCAATATTACCTTCTTATAATTCAATTTTTGCATAAATTAAGAAAATACCATTTAATTTAAACAATTTCATAACTAATTCTTACCGAAGAAAATAACCATAGCATTAATGGAGCCTAAACCTAATTTTCCCTTTATAAACCCCCTGTGCAGGGCCAACCATCCCTTTTCTCCTTGCCAGAAAATTTGTCTTCAATTATTCTAGAGAAAAAGAGAAGAAAACTCAGCCTTTTCTTGCAACCTAGCCCGAAATTTATTCAAGTTAATCTCCTTCATTTCTTATTATTTTTCTTTCGAATAAGGAAAATATCTTTTCAATCTTTCGTGATATTTTTCCAAAAATAGCATTCTTCAAAATTTGTGAAGAACAACAGGCCATAACATTGTTTTTGGGCTTTAAGCTCAAGAGTATTATAAGCCCAAAGAGGGCTTGAGAAGAGCCCAATGGGTTAACCCTGGCCCATTCTCCATGCCATAGCTTAGGCCCATCATTGGTGGTGAAGATCAATTTCCATTTGACCAAGGATTTGTTGAGGTTCCACTTGTAAGAGCAAAGGCTCATTAGACCTTGAGGGGTCGGGTTCAGCCATAATTTTTTTAAAAAAAAAACAAATTATAGTTTAAAAAGACTATAGTAGCCTTAATGTTGAACCCTAGACTATAGTAGCCTTAAAATTTATAGTTTAAAAAGACTATAGTAGCCTTAAGGGGAAGATCAGATTGTCCTAAGTCTTAAGGGCGACCTCTTAACTTCATTGATTCAAAGTGTTTAGCCATTCAGTTAGCCTCACCACCCCCGCAATAATAAAGGTAAGTGATGATATACCACATCCCTTACAAATAAATATTTGTTACAAGTTAATTGCTTTAGAAAATATTTAATTGTGTTGAATATTTATTTATAGTATTAATTAAATTGTGGTTTAAATGCTCCTCTTCTATTCAAAAATATTAGTATAATTAAATTATATTTTTACCCTTAAAAACCCTAAGTATAAGACCACATTTTTTATGGAATAGTAAAATAATATGTTTATTATGAAGGTAAAATAATATGTTTATTTAGTGAATTATGTGATATTGTTACTATATAGTTTTAATTAGTTTGGACTGAAACTTATGTTGTTTTTCATGTAGGAGTTTGATTCATTTGAAATAGATGATCGTAGTTGGAACTCGGAGCTTGCTAAAGATAATATGGCGATGGATATTAACAAGAATTTCGAGGATGACACTTCAACTCTATCTATTTCCAATTATGTTAATAATTGATGTCGACGCTTAGTGAAGAGACTTTATCATGTTATTTGTTGGAGAATAATCTTTTTAAAAATTTTGTTACTACTATGTTTGTTTATTTAGATGGACTTTATTGGACTGTAATCTTATTTTGATTGGATATAAATATTGAGTTGGGTTATATTTGACATCGAACATATTTGGTTTCATCGAATCACTAAACCCTAACCCATTACAGACAACCATACGGAAATCAAATAAGCATTATTTGAAATTGTCTTAATTAATGTCTTGATAATGGTTTTTGAAAAGTATTTTATGGTTTTGGTTTAAAAAAGTGTTTTGATATGATATAAATGTGATTTTTTTTTTTAAAATTTTTTTTTTTTTCTGAATCCATATTTAAAAAGTGTTTTGTGTTTTCAATAATTTGTTAATGGTTTTGAGAAAATAGTATTTTTTGTTTTTGTTAGCCTATATGTCTCATATTGTATTGTGGCCCCATATTGGTTTATTGTATATGTGGCTAGCTTAATTGGCCTCTATATAGGCCTTTCTATACAGTTTTATGTGTAATTTAATATATAATCATATTCTCTTCATGGTATCAGAACGTAGGTCTTGAATCACATTTCCCACTTTCTCTCCCATTTTTCGGCCTTCTTCTTAGCACCTCCAGTCTTTCTGGCGATTTAAGTAGCTCTGCCTTCTTCAAATCTCATTCTTCTAGGCATCATTTCGAGCCAATGACTACACCAATCAAAACCTTCGAAGATGATTTATGTAGAGCCACCAAGACCATTCCCATCAGAGTCACGACGCACCCACATGCTCTGCCAAAGGTTCTGCTCTTGCAGCCCCGCACTACCACGATTGTTCCATCGAGTCAGTGACCACGCAAGACAAAGAATATGACACTGACCATTCCAAACCTATCGAGACTCATCCCATTAGAGTCACCACAACCCCACATGCTCCACCCAAAGGTTTTGCTCGTGTAGCTCTACGCCATCACAATCGTTCCATCGAGTCAATGAATGTGCCAATCAAAAAGATTTGACACCAATCATTTCAAAGTCATTGAGACTAGTCCCATCATAGTTGACACGCACCCTTACTCGCCCATTGAAGTTTCTGCCACTCGTCGTTGCTCGCTTCATGTGTCATCCGTGTGCCAACACACTTTCTGCACACATTGTGTGCCATGTGTAATCCAAACAATACACCATGTTAGTCTAATTCCACATCAACGTCCTTGTTAGCATCTAACATGTCATTTATCACATCAACACTTCTACCATGTCAACAGTACATGTCAATGTTGACTTTTTGTTGACCGTTGACTTTGAATGTGATTGATGACATGATTATCATTGAAAATGACCTCAATAGTATTTAGGAGCTAAAATAGTTTATTCGTAAGCATTTTTGAGATGAAGGATCTTGGGGGGTGTTTGGCAAAAGGGATGGCCCAGCCTAGATATTGTTGAAGCCTTTTCCCTGATGTGAAATTACACTATTACCCTTCACTATCACCCACTCACCCACGCATGCCCTTATCCTCTCCCACGGCACACTTCTCTCTCTCCCACAGCAGACTTCTCTCTCTCCCCCGCACCCCAACCTCAGCTCTCAGCGAAGCCATGACCGCCTACTGTACCAGAACGGAGACGCACCCACCCACGGTGGCCCACCCTAGGATGGAACCCACTGAAAGATATCGCCACCGGCGATAGATCTGCGACTCCGGCGATGCCCACCCACCAGCGCGACCTGCCACCCACGCCCAGCCCGATCCTCCCCCAACTGGCTTCAGAAATCCAACGCCGCCCAGCCTAACGCATGGCCCACCGCCCCCGCCCAGCCGGCCGCAACAGCCCCGCGCCGCCGCCTCTTCGGGCCTCTCCTCCACGCCATCCTTCCGGCGAATCTCCTCCCGCATCTCTTTCTCATTCTTGGCGGCTAGCTTCTTCTGCTTGCGGCGGTCCATTCCGGCACAGAAGCCCCGTCCGAACAAGAGCTGGGCCTCGTGAGGGTTTTGGTAGAGAGCGTTCATGTCGCGGGAGGTGTCCTCCGTGTTCTCCCAATAGAAAGAGAAGTGGAATTTCTCGCTCGGTTTGATGACCCGCTTCTTGGGGTTCTTCAACCCCAGGTACTGCTCCTTGATGGCATCCAGCTCCTTGTCACGCTCTCGCTCCGCCAATTTCTCTAAGCGTGCACGCTCACGCTCGCGAGCCCTAGCCTCCTCTTCGCGATCCCTCTCGTGATGGCTCCGCCGCTCAAACTCACGGTCCCGGTTCACGGTCACGGTCGCGGTCCCTGTCGCGGTCTGAATCGGAGGGCTTGGCGTCATGATTGGAAGTAGAGGCGGAGACGTCAGAGGGGCGGCCTAGGGAGGAGAGGAGCTCTTGACGGCGATGGTGGAGTTGATAGGCTTCTTGTTGACGGCGTTTGAGGGCCAATTCTTCGCGCTGGGCTTTGGTAAGGAAGACTGGCTTCTTGGCGGCGGCGGCGGTGACGGCGAAACGCCTTCGACTGAACGTTTCATGGTAATGGCAGTAGTGATCGGAGGGAAGGGAGACGTCTCGCTTGGGTGACTGCAGGAGGGGAATTTCAGCGTGGGAAATTCCATAACACGGTCGTGTTTCAATCTGGAAGAAGTAGGGGCAAAATAGGAAAAAATTGGTAAATTTTTACACAAAAAGTCGTGCCTTGACCCAGACACTGAACAGTGTCTGGGCCAAGGCTGTTGCCAAACAAAGCCTTGGTCTTCTTAGCTACTTTCTTGGTCTTGAAATTTTCTCTTCTTCTTATGGTTATTATTTGACAAAAGCCAAGTATGTCTATGATATGCATTTACTTGTCAATCTCATAAATAGAGAAATCGCATACACACTGATTGAACTTAATGCTCGCCTCAATCCTCAAGATGGGGAACCGCTTCTTGATCCTACTTTGTATCTGCATTTGGTTGGCAATTTTATCTTACTGTTACTCGACATGATATCTCATATGTTGTCCATTAGGTGAGTCAATTCATAGCTATATACTCCACACTCCACTCATTTTGTTTTTGTGTTTTGCATTCTTCGCTACCTAAAGAGAACATTGTTTCATGGTCTACACTTCTCCTTTAGTTCCCTCTTTAGCTGCGCACTTATATTGATGCTAATTGGGCAAGTGGATCTTACAAATCTTCGTTCTACTACTAATTATTATGTTCTATTGGGCACATCTCTTATCTCTTAGGGAAGTAAGAAACTAATTTTTGTTGCTCAATCTTACACTGAGGTAAAATATCGTACTCTAGCGTATACCACCTCAGAACTTCATATTCAATGTATGGGTGTCTTTATCTCCTATATTACTCTGGTATACTACAACAACATGAGTGTTATTTATATTGTTCATAATAATGTTTTTCATAAACGGACCAAACATTAATATTGATATTGATTATCATTTTGTTTGTCATCATCTTTATTTAGGGCTCACTGCAGCCTCATTCCATTGCTTCTCATGCTCAGCTCATGAACCTCTTTACAAAGTCACATCTTCTAGGATGTTTTCAATATTATCTCCAAACTCAAGTTAGACTCTCGCACTCCACCTTGAGGTTGAAGGGGGCCGTTAAGTTACATGTCCCACATTGTATTGTGGTCCTATGTTGGTTTATTGTATATGCGACCAGAATAAAACACTTGTTTTTATAAAACACAAAACACTGAAGTTTTCTATAAAGTTTTCCTACATCATGCAAGATTCAAGTACACGGATTACGTGATAGATATAGATATATATATTCCTACAGATCACAAGAATTTGTATTCTGGCAAAGCAGAAGTATTGGTGTTCATTAATTTGATATCTTCTAGATCGAAAAAGAAAACCACAATCATTTAGAGCAAAAATTTGAGCTTACATATAAAAGTTAAGAGACTCTGATCAATGCTTCACTCTAATTAGTATTACCAAAAGGACCTTCCCAATGAAGCTCCTTGTCGTTTTCATCATGAGATTCCAAGTGTAAATCAACCAAATTTATATATATCACTCAAGCTTATACTTAACCTATTATCCAAATTTATTGCTGCTTATTGCTCTAATTAATTAATTAACCAACACCTATATATATCATGATCAAATAAGCAGAATCAAGAGCTTAAATTTTGCAGGAATTTCCACGTGGGGACATAGCTTTTTCACTCCCTCCACATTACTACTGTAGCTAGCCCAAAACATTGGATCTCCTAATTTAGCTTATAAAAGCTATTGGATGTGTACCAGTCGTTCCTGGAGATTTACCTAAACCCCCCATGGCCATCCGTTTAATCGCAATGGCCAAAAACGTACTTAACGACCGACCGACCGACCGACCGACCGAGTTACTTTATTACGTGAACAAATAAATAAATAAAATTACGTACTACATCTCAGTGATCAATCGAACAAAATACCAAATTATGATATTGGCTGTATTACGCCAAGAATAATTTCAAGCATTTCAGCACATGCACGACCATGCGCCAGTAATTCTCAAACCCTAAGTTTGTCCTTTCCAAATCGATTTTTCTCCTTTTTTTTTTAACATAAAATTATTGTGATTAATTTCAGTTATCAAAAACACAAAAAATTATATATATATATATATAGTAGTGCACAAATCTCAAGCCATTATCAACCATATAAAACAATAGCATCAAGCATATTATGAAGGAGAAGTAAAGTGATGAGATTAAAGAGACCTGGTGCTGGCGAAATCGTAGAGCTTGCTGGTGCTGGAGAAGATCATGACTCCAACCTCCGCGTCGCACAGGATCGCTAGCTCCTTTGCCTTCTTGAGCAACCCGTTCCTCCGCTTCGAGAAGGTCACTTGCCTGCTCGTCGAATTGTCGATCCTCCTTATCACAATCTTCCCCCTCCCCATCAACTCCTAAACCCTAGCTTTTTTTTCTTCTTCTTCTTCTTCTTCTTCTTTTCTAGAGAGAAAGAAAATAAATGTTAAAATCAATCTAATAAGAGAGAAATTGTAGCGAGAAAGGAAGAGGATCAGTAACTGCGATTCTAGATCGGGCCGTCCGGAAAACAACCGATCGATCGAAAACAAAAGCTAATAGAGAAAAAGGAGAAAAATTCTCCGAGAAAGTGTGAGAATGAATCTGGCGGAAAGCAAGAAATTTCCGAGGGAGAGAGAGAGAGAGAGAAGGAAAATAAAGCAGTTACCTTACTTGGTGAAGGTTTGAACTAGTGAAGACAAACCGAGGTTTCAAAATCGTTGGCTTTGGCCCGTACTGATTGGAAGCTACCATATAAGGAAAGTATATGCGTGGGAGAGAAACCAGCGGTTTTGAGAGTAGAAAACCGCTGTGGTTTTCTCTTTATGAGGGCACGTGGACCAATCAGATCCCTGGATATTAGAATTTTTTAGTCTTCTGGGCCACGGGCCGTCTACCTAATAGATCGCTGACGCGTGGGTCTCTGGATACGTAGACCGTAGTTACCTATTTTGGGAATTCTGCCTTTCCCGCAAAAGAATTGGGAGACAAGACTACCCTTTTGTGTTTTTGGAATGGCTGATGTGTCCAGGAAGCTGCTTAGTGGTGGGAAGTGGGGCTAAAGTGACAGCAGGCTGTCGTTGTCAGGGAGGACGACCAGATCAATTCCTGATTTGGGTAGCATTTTGAAATTGATTTCTAGGAAGGAAATGATGGATTTGCCATTTGTGGTCCATTGATGATGGTTCTTCACAACAGTTGCATATATATGTTAACAGGAGAGACCATTAATTATGGGTCTTAACTCTCAAGCTTGCAATTTCTAGTCCCCAATAAAGGCTTTATATTTTTCTCCAAAAGGCTTGGATTCTGGTTGGTTTGCAAATTGACGACGGTGTCACGTTATTTAGCATAGTGGAATATTGACGTGGTATTAAAAAAAAAAAAATCACTCTTATATTAATGTCAGAGTAGTGTTATAAACTATGATATTCATTTGGGGTCCTTGCTTCTTAACTTTAACCTAAATATATAAAGTTCATCGGAATTTTTTTATGAGATCGGTTAAATTATTATGATTACATCAACATTCTTGTCACTTATGGCTAATGGTGGTTCCAAGAGATCACATATCTTATAGTGCTTTTTTTATATAAGCATAATCAATTCACCCAATTTAATACTTTTCCTTGTTTTAAAACATGAATATGATATGATCAATTATAAATTAAAGCACTAGGATTTGAGAGTATATATATATAAACAATAATGAATAGCTCTTTTGTGATGTTATGGATTGAAGATGGATAAGTGGATTGTGATAGCGTTATTTGAGTGTCAAGTTTTACATTAATAGTAATATACTAGATAAAACTTAATTTAATTTATTAATAATTTCAATGAAATCTAATTATTGGTAGGTAAATTGTGAAGCCATTGCATTAGCTGTAATTTTGATTAGTCGTTTTAGTGTTATCTTTCTGGAAAAGTCGAAATAAAATGTTAGGAATTAGGTAAGTGTCAACAATGAATAAGTTAATTTTCCAACATGTTATGTAGTAGTCAAATTTGGATGGTTAATGTTTCCGTGAATCATGACAACTTTAGTATTATTATTTCTCTCATAAAATGTTAAAATCAAGTGTCAACACTCAATAATGGTGATAAGGACGGTTAGACATTCCAACATTTTTTCTTAAATTTTCTTTCTCAAACGATCTAGACCCCACATTCATTTAAGATAAAAAAAAATAATATAAATTTATTTATTTATTAAATGGACCAGATCATTTGAAAAAACGAATTTGAGAAAAAATGTTGAAATGTCTAGTATTATCTAATGGTGATCAGTGTAGATGAATATTTCTCAAAATATAATATTATAATATAATTGAACAGGTTTCTAGAATGTTTTTGTGACTAGCTTGCAATGTGAACGCTATTAAATAATTTGTCCTTTTATTTCGTGTTGATAACAAAAGATAAGGATATTTATTTCTAGTCTTCGAAATAGTGTATTTCTTACCTAATAAAGAAAGAAAGATTCACCGGTAAAGGACTCGAGGAAATCGTTGGTTATAAAAAAATGCAAGTGGCATCGACGACTATCATTAACCTCGATGCCCCTTTTGTCACATCCAACTATTGATTCAAACAAAAATAACATAATTTTCTTTTCTTTTTTTTTTTGTCGGCAGAAAAATAACATAATTAGTTGACGAGGTTTATCCGGTCATTTAAACGGAGAGAAGGCACGTGCGTCACTGGACCACGTTAACTTTGCTGCCAATCCTACTAAGCAGGGAGAGAGCACCACGTGTCACTACAAACAACAAAAACGGTGGTGCCTTTTTCGTTTCCCAAAGGTTTCCAAAATAGGAAATTGGCGAGCGTGCCTTCAAAATGCGCACCATTGCTGTCTTCTTTTTATTTTTGGAGAGAACTATGAAGATTAAAGCATCTAATTCTCTCCACTTTTGACCCTCTTTTTCTGACATACCATGATAAGTTGAAGGATTGGATTCCTTATTATTAGGTGGTCCAATTTCATGAAAATAAGGTTAGATTAAGAGAAGAGGTTAATTACTCATCTCTAATAGGTTGGCTTAGCATCTTAAGATGCTCGGGACAAATGGGTTATACAGTTCTTTTCTATTAGATTATTCAAATTGTATTAAAATTTAGGCAGCTTAATAAGAGGGAATTCTCGACCTAAGCTTGGAGGATTAGATTCGTAATTATTAAGCAGTCCAACCTCAAAAGAAATATGATGAATTTAAGAGAGAAAATTGGGAAAGGGAGCGTATCCCTAATATATAGGATTTAGCATCTTATAAGATGTCCGGGACAAATAGGTTCTACGGTTTTATTCTCTTAGATTATTCAAATTTTATTGATTTTTTTTTCTACACAAGAAGAGAGAGATTCGAACTAGTGACATCTGTTTCATGAGACATAATTCATAACAAATTGAAATTTAGGCAATCTAATAAGAGAAAATTATCATCCTAAGTTGGCAATATCAAAATTTGGATCTGGTGCAATTAACTGTCCGTATTGCATAATTTTTAAATTTAAGGTAAATTTGTCACATAAAATATATAGTTAACTCATGATGTGTTAGACATGAGCCACATGTTATCAACTTAGTAATTTGACATGGCACATCGTCAATTGATTTGTTGGAATGACTTATTTGAAATAAAAATGTAAGAATGTTATTGTCAAAATTACCCGGGAAATGAATTACAATTTCTAAGAAAACCCAAAGACTAATTTTGATTTTTTTTTTTTTTTTTTTTTTTCCCTCAAAACAAACACACACAACAACCATAAGCTTGGACATGTAACTATATATAGAAGAAGACTGATGTCATGTTTTGCAGTCATTTTCGCAATCTTATAATGAGGAAACTTCCTCTTTTCAAACTTGGATGCTATTAGGAATTTAGAATATATGGATGATTATTTATCTATCGTCACTTCTCAATGATATGCGTGATGACGTGAAATACTTTTTTTATTTTAGTAAATATATTGATAATCAAATTGATTAATAGATAAATGAAGCAAGTGGGAGTTTGGCAATAGCAGCATTGGCTTGTGCTGTTATATATATATGGCTGTACTTTGGCATACTTGAGCTGTTCGTAACCCCATGATTTTTATTCTCATTTTTCTAGGGGTACCCTACTGGGTAGGTATTCATTTTTATAAACATAATTGATTTAATTTCCTGGTGCAAGTGCGACTTGAGTCGCACAAAACGACAAAATAGGTCACCCATCGCAAGCTACTTAACCAACCTGTTGAAAAGCTTATAAGTATTAATAGTTTATATCCACAATCAACTCGTTTTTTTGTCCATCATAATGATAATATAATATACATTAAGGACATCTTTAAAAAGATTGAGATCTAAGGGCAATACTTAGGGATATTTCACCCTATATATATGTAATATATTTTATTTGGATTATTTAGTTTAAATGAACATCGGTGGCCAAACCATCTATTTGGTCAAAAAAAAAAAAGTAGCTCGCCGTCTCCGATTGATGGTTTAATTACACTAGTTAAACATCTAGAGGGTAGTTTAAATTAAATCATTCACAATTTTTTTTCTTTTAATTTACGTCACTGTGTTGACCCTTTATTTAAAATGAATGATCCAAATAAAATGTGTTATATTGGGTGCACGATCTCAAACCCTAGCTTTTAAAAGCATATACTTAATTTGCAGGATTTATAATTCATTGAGTGACGGACTATTGGGTAGAGAGCCAATGCGAATGTTGAAATATGAATAATAAATTAACAGTTTGAAATTGAATAAAAGAGGCCGGACCATAGCCAGTACTAAAAGAACTCAAAATTGTACTTCTTTCAGCCGTCCACTCCTATAAACAATCTTATCTATTCTCATTTAATACGCAGATAAATCTACACGGGCATAGATGCATGTGTACTAGGTATTTACTAACAAATATAAGATATGAATCAGTTCCGTTTGTTAATGCTTTTTGGTGTATGTTTTTTTGTTTAAAAAAGTTTTTTATATAACATAGAGATCGATAAAAATAATTTTAAAGTGTTTGTTAATGCTTTTATTTTTAAAAAACTATATATATATATACAAAAGGGAAAAAAAAAAACTTACTCCCACTAATTACAAAAAACTGTAATATTAGTAATGTTTACTAAGTTTTGCCATGTCACCATGTGGTGATGTGTCAATTTTTGACACGTTATTAAAAACTTTGTTAACGTATTACTTTTAATGGGACATGAAATTATGAGTTTAGCAACCATCCCATTCTAATTGGAGGTGGGAGGTTCGATTTGGCCCATAGGCTTGCTATAAGAGAGTTGGGTGATAATCATTGTCATCTTTTGAAGCATCTCTTGTCCCCTTGTGTCCTAGAATATTATGTGTTATAATTTTTTTTTTTCCTTCTTATTTTTGGTTCACAATATCATCAGTTTGCCTTTTTTTATCATGATCACCTTAATTTGATGTTGTTCATCGCTTAGGACTTGATAAGATTCTATCATGTTAATTTGCTGATTGATTGTTTGTTTTATCATTTGCAGTTAGAACGGAAAAGTTGGGCGGTCATGATGGTGGTTCACTCGGATTCGGTTGGGGTTTATATTTTGAGTCATGTATTTATGAACAACTTAACTTGAATATTTTATATGTTTTGTTGATGTATATATGATGATATATTTGTTTATTAACAATGTTGATGTATATATAGAGATCGTTTTAATTAGTTTGTGGATTACCTGTGATATATAGTTGACAGTTTTTGAGTTAGTTGGTGGATAATTGAATTTTTGAGTTAGTTGGTGGATAATCTTGATGGATAGCACAGTATATATGTGTAACTCATATATGAGGTGCGCATGGAGAAATTTTTTGTTATTAAAAAAAAAGAAAAAAAAGACAAATTTGGTGACATGTTGACACTCTGCCACGTCACCAAATGGTGACGTGTCATATTTCACATGTCACCTGATTGGTAACGTGTTAACATTTAACACGTGTCTAATATGACACGTTACCAAAGTACTGATGTGTCATAGTTGACACGTTACCAAAGATTTAGTAACGTGTCATGCCGACACATTACCTTGTGGTAACGTGTGAAAATATGACACGTCACCAATTTGTGACGTGTCATATTTTAACACGTTACGTTACTTGTAGTAACGTGTCATATTTTGACACGTTACCAAAGTGTGACGAGTAAGAAATTGACACATTACTAAATCCCCAATAGTTACGACCAATTTTTTAACCTGCCGGACACATTACCAATAACACGTCATTAACTGTTAGTAACGTGTCAATAGTTTTAACAAGTCACTAACGGTCTGTTACAAAAAAAATTAAAAAAAATTTAGTGTCTATCGTTATTCGTTAATGTTAAAACTTAATGTTAATGCATGAGGCAATATATAGTATTTGTGACTAATTTATCTAATAGGATAATGTTTTTTTTTTAATTATTATTTTATTTTTAATTTTAAAAAGGGTACAATTCGAAACCTTTCGGTAGTTTATAGTGGTAGTTTTGAAGACGTAAAATATAATTTACCAAAAAAAAAAAAAAAACTATAATTATCTCAAAACTTGTATCCAAAATAGAAAAAAAAGTCACTCTTTTATGGATGCTTACATAGTTACAGCCAGGCGCCATTGGCCGTGAAAAGTGACGTGGATTGCGGGGATCACATGAATGAAATCATTGAGATTTAAATTAATTAATACCCGTACGTTATGATAATGAGGGAGCTAGCTAGCTGGGCTTCATTGAGGAGCATTATTGAATATTGTGGCAAAATTGTTGACAACATTATCGTATATATTATCCACTTTTGAAACATGCATGCGCTTTCCTCGCTTAATTAACATAATTTAGTACAATTATTATTCTAATTTATTATGTCTAAAATGTGTGGATAATGAACAAATTAATATCCTATATCTTTTTCTTTTTCAAATACAACTTTATTTACTTTTATTAACTTTCTTTTTAGAGTCAAACTAAATCAACAAGTAAAACATTAAGGCGCGCGGAAGAGAAAAGGATGGGAGTGTAAGGTTAAAATGGACAGAGTCAATTTTAACATGTCTCTTGAATATATATATATATATATATATGTGTGTGTGTGTGTGTGAAAGCATATGCTTTTTTAATAGCATGGATAAAGTTTGAATAAATTTTATTAAAAACTTATGTGTGTTTCACATGTTATTAAAAAAAAAAAGGACACATGTCATTTTTATAGACTAGATTGAAGAAAACTCCTCCAACTCAGTTTGGAGGAAAACTCTCTTTGGTTAAAATTTGAAACCATATTAATTTCAATAGTCAAGTGCAATTTTACAATTGTAGACAAATTTCTTCCAAATCCGTTTGGACGAAATTTCCTCCAACTTATTTCAATAAGTGATAAGTGTCATTCAACGTCGTTGGGTTTATCAAAAATTAATGTTTATGTTCTTATGTTAGTAGAATGGTAATAAATAACTATTAAAAATATTAAATAAAATATTTGAGAGATGACCCTTGGCACTTATTGAAGTAGGTTGGAGCAAATTTCCTCCGAACTTAGTTGGAGGAAATTTCTGTCCTTTGCAATTTTACAAGTTCCAAGGTAATGTTGTCCTCTATATATTTATCCCTAGACAAACGAGCATAGTCAATGAAGAACATACACATACGGTCAATACACAGAGATAATGAAAGTAAGCATCATAAGATATCAATTAGTTTTTGGATCAGTCTGGCCTGTTAAAAAGATAAAATTTGAAGATTGATGGGTACTACCACACGTCAATCTAATAAAATGAGGATGAAATGATGGTATGGTAAGTAGCATTTCCCAATTAAGCACGTTAGCATGACTCAAAGGGGTTACATCTATAACTTGATAATTAACATTAGTATCATACAAAACATGTATATACAAGAATTCAAAAATCTATAGTAAGAAAGTGAGGTTAATTGAAACGAAGCCAAACAGGGCGGGGATGGAAATGGGGACCTCTCTACGGTCTCTACTCTACCGCCCGTCTCAATCTCCGGAAATGGAAGTGGGGGACCTCTGTACCTCGCGCCCGTCCCAATCTCCTGTCAAGTTCTGAATGTTTCAAAGAATAATTCCAGAAAAATACTCAGTGCTTCGGAGAATGGGCAGCCAGGGTGACCAGTTTTTAGTCTTTCAAATTTGCTTTTCAGCAATAAACCGACAATTATCAACTTCAACATCCTTTTTTTATAGCATCACACACACAACTACAATTCGTCATATTCTATGTCTGATCACATTGGCCACCAATCTGATTTAAGTTTTTGAAAGATATATTCATGCATGAATCATGAATCATCAACCCAACAGTTTTTACACGTACACTTTATGCACAGATAATGTATCTCCAACCCACCCGGCTTATAAAATCACATGTATGTTTGTTAATGTGTTTTAGAGAGTGTTTTAACGACATAAAAGGGTAGCTGTTTTTATGCTTTAAACATTAATTTATGTTTTAGGTTGTTTGATAATGTTAAAAACAGAAGATAAATGATGAAAAAAAACGAAAGATTTTTTTAACAAATTCTCTCAAAAAGCTAGGATGTTCAAGTTTCAAAGGCTCAGAAATTGCTTCAACCCTATCCGAGCGCATGGGAGCACGTACAACGGGTACATGTGAAGATTTGATTGCCTGCCATGCACGTGATCAGCAACGACACATGCAGTTAGCCGACCGAGGGGTGCCATTGGCATGCCTATTTTAAGTTTTTAGCCTCTGAAAAGCTTGGAATATTAACTCTAATAATGTGTTGATCAGGAAAGTAATTATAATTAATTAATTAATTTATATATTCTCGGCACTCGCAATTTTTACCTTAACATCTATCTTGTTATTCCATTGCTGCTATCATTTAAGAATTTCATGCATTCTAGTGCTTTGTAGAAGGCCTTGGTCAACACAAAACACATTATCTAGGGTTTGGGTACTGTTCATGAGAACGGCTTCCCATTGGCTGAACCCACGTGATATAAATTGAGTGGGACCAACAAGATTAGATCCTATTGGAGAATCAACCTAGGTGAAACCTTCGAGATCAAGAATCCGAAAATCAAGGGCACAGATTAATATAATATGGTGTTCTATGTCTCCAACTCAAAAGGCGTGGACAAGTGTCAATCATCAGCCAAATGATATGAGTACTTAGACCAAGAAAAAAGAAAAAGAAAAAAGAAAGAAAGGTGGTTTCCCATTATAAGTACTTGTATTACTTAATTAGTATCCCAATAGTGGAACTGTCTATTCACTTGATCATCGTCTTTGAGCAAATATTATTAATGTGGGGTTATTTTTTCTTCTTTGTGGGTTCTTCTTGAAGCAAGTTGCTGGCTTTAGCTCTTTTTGAAAATATATTTGTGTGTTTTTGGTGGTGGTGGTGGGAGAGATAGTGGTGGGCCGTGCCGGGGAGGGTTGGTGTTGGTTGTTGCAAAGACGAGATTATGACCTTTTTGGTGGCTAGGTCCAACTACATGAGCTTTTCATGAACTAAGTTGTTGCTTTTTATGGGATAAGAAAATCTGGCCCTCATAATTGATTGTGTGCATGGATAAGTTTAACAAGGACCCCAAGATCAGCAAGAGGAAGCTAGCTTTATCAAGAATGATAATTAACTATTATTTAACCATTTTTCAAACTTCTGTTGAACCACTGTTTTGATATATATATATATAAGACAGGTTGAGTATATATTTGAGTCTTGACCCATGTTGAAAAGATATCTTAATTGTGAGTGATTAATATAGTGGATTAATGGATTAAGCTTTTTAGGTTGAGTATAGGTTCACTTAAAGACTCTTCAAAGTAGAATTAGAGGCGCCGGTAATATGTGGTATGGTGGGTGCCGGCAAGTACGAACAATGTGTAGGTATGAACATGAGTCCCTAAAGTAAGAGGCAAAGGTTTACGACACGGGCACGAATAAGAATTTCTGGAGTAGGGACAAAGATGTTTGCGTGCGGGCAATTCCAAATAGCCCACAAGCGATCTTGAAAAAGGCCTATAAGATTGATAAAAAGCCATTAATTACCTAATAAAGTCGTGATTAGTGTAAAAAATTTGAGTCCCACATTGTAAAAATATTATAAGTGTGAGTGATATCTTATTATGCATTCTATATTATGAGCTTACTAGAAATCTTTTCAAAAATATCAATCTCCCCAACAAGACGATGGTTTCCAAGTATGGTTACTTAATGAAAAAGTTGAAAGCGTAATGAAATGCTTATCCATTCATGCTATATAATAGATTCAAAAAGTTGCACTTACTCCTTTCATTATTGCACTCCATCCTCCACCTCAATTACGCTTGAAGCTTTGATTCAACTAACAATATACATCGAAATATGCACAAAAGCATTTTTGCAAAAGCATTATTTATTTACTTACTTTGATTTTCGTTTGCAGACGTGATCAGGAACACTTTGAAGATGGTATATGCATGTGATAGTCATGAGAATGAAACTCAACTTGAATCTTGTGCATCTGGTGGCCCCTTACTTGAATCTCTGTGCATCTCATGGTTGCCGCTTAACTTGTGAAATATTGTTGTAGACCCAACGTGACAGGTCCCCCCCGCCCCGCCGTGCCCAATACTCTCGAAGCTATCACCCAATATGTCTCTTTCAGGCTCTGAAATCTGAATGAATTTGAACATGAAACTAGTTTGGTTCATCACATGATAGCTTAAAGCAATTGTCATCATTATTATTACTACACTGCTAAGCGGTTTTGGACTTCTCTCCCCAATCTACATGAAAAAAAAAAAAAAAAAAATTCAAATAAATCACAAGGACACTACAAAAAGCTTCAGAGTTTCTGAAATGAGGCCGTTTTGTTAAAACGACAATCAGGGATCATTTTAATAGTAAAATGACCCCTCCTTCTGAGAGGGGTTGTTTGAACAGTGAAATACCCCACTCAGAGGGGTCATTTTACTGTTGAAAATGACCCCCTCATATGAGAGGGGTCGTTTCTACGGTGAACGACCAAATTTTTCTCCGGAGAATCTCTATCTTTCCAGATTTTTTTGGTTTTTAAAGGCTGGATTTGATCATGGACTAATGTTATACCTACAACTGGTTTACAATTTGTTGATACATGTTAACATGTTATTGGATAGTGACATACGACGAACACGACGCTTGTCTCTTTTATTTTTATTTTTTATTTTTATTTTTTTTTAAGTAATACTAGGACCCTTATATCATGCCTGAATATTTGGCATTTTCTCTCTCAAAGTAATGAATTCTTTGACATGAATTTGTGATGAGTTTCATATGAAAAGCGAAAGTACTAAGTAGTGCTCCGAAAACATTGAATTGTTTGCTAAACGGCAAATAGCGGATCAGCCCAAATACAATATTAGTATCAGTCAGCCCAAGGCCCAAGTGGACCACGTTTGAACGACAAAGTTCGACTAAGGTTCAACGTTAAACGGCTGATTTCAGATGTCTCATTCAGACACAAATGCCCGACCATTGTTTGCCCCAGCCCAACCTCTCATCATGCGGCCCAAGCCTGCCGCAAAGAGAGCGTGGCCCAATCGCCTCAATGGCGCGTGGGGAGCAACTCCACTTCTAATTAATCAACATGGACTCCAAACACCCACTGAAAGTCTTTCACCTAATAAAGTCGTTGAACCAAAGCAATCAATGGCTGAGCCTCATCGTTTGGAAATATCGTAGAGCATCCAAGTGACGGAGAGAGTCCTAAATCCAAGGGCTGCTTTTTCGACTTCGGTATAACATCGTTCCTAGGTTTCATTATCCTTGTCTTTTTCGATCGCAAATTCTTTTGAAAATTTTAAGGATTTTGTTCCCGTTAAATTCATTTCTGGGTTTTGACAGAATTTTTGATCGGGAAACGACGTCGTGTGCTTTCCTTCCCTGCATCGCCATGGCAATTGCGTCAGATGAATCCTCGAGAATATGCAGCCACTGGTAGATTATTTTTGGCTCATGGACATTTATGTCTCTTATACAAATTTTAAAAGATATACGGATTATATCAATTTTGTCTTATTTTCCGTGAAATCTATGCTGGGTCTAATTGAATTTCGTCATAATTGATGTTGTGAGTTTGGTTTAGAAGTTGCTCAGACTCTAAGAGTCAATTAATCGAAATATTTCATCCGCCAAAAACGTCCAATTGGTTTCTTACTTTCTTAGTTTGGAGGGTTTTATTTGTGTGTCTCCAATTTAAATGTGGAGTGTTACGTGCCTTAATTTTGTTCTCACATCGACGATTTATGTCTTTCGGTCTTCGCCTTGCTTTTTTGTATCTATGTCTCTGGTTTGGTAATGCAAGACTGTGGTTGTTAAGTCGATAGCTAGCTCTTGTTTAAAATGAAGAATATAAGTGAAAATTTTGGAAATCGAGTGTCTTAACTGTTGTTATAATATTCATGTTCTTAATGAATTTTTATCACTGCGTGCTTGCTCATTTTTGCAAACTTCACTCAAAGAAAATGCAATGTTTCCTATGCTGATTTTTCTTGGGTCGCGCTAGCTTCAAAGCTTTTTTTTTTTTTTCCTCGATAGCTGGAAGTTTCCTAGAACTTCGGCTGTGCTGAGTAAGACCCTTGTGGCACCCCTTTTGTCTGTTAAGTTTCAAATGTTTGAATTCACAGCATTCGAGTTCATAGACTCTGGATTGGGTTCAATTCCATCATAATTTTTATGCGATGGGCAACTGGGCTGTGAGTAGGGCACTTGATGTCACTTCAGATTTATCACTTTTATTCTACTAAGCGAAATCTATGTGTGGTGGGGATGATCTATCAAGCTATACTCACAGATCAAACTCCCTTTGTTTTTTTTTTGTTTTGTTTTGTTTTGTTTTGTTTTTTTTTTTTCTTTTGGTAGGTAATATTTTTCCTGAAATGTATATTTCTTTTAGTTAGACTGAACATCTTAACTGAGTTCATATTTCAATCTTTCGTGGTGGGCAGGGTATCACTACATCATAATTCATTGAATCACTATTCTTTTTTACCATAAATTTTAACTAGATTCTTAATTGAAGCTCATGAGTGACATGCTTGAGCAATGAATTCTGTCACTTGAATGTGAACTATGTTGTCCACTGTGACTAGATCAGTTTAGATATTCCCGAATGTCTTAAGATAAAATATCGTAATATCCACACTTTGTTGTTTACTTCTCAAGTCAAGTCCTAATGTCTATGTTGCTGCTATTCTATTTAGTAATATCATTTTATGTTTCCAGTGACAGAGCTATCCCTTCTTCAAATATTGATTTGCATTATGCTCATTGCTCTCGCAATCTAGAAAGATGTAAAATTTGTGGTGATATGGTTCCCAAAAAATATTCAGACGAACACTTCTTAAGCACCCATGCTCCGGTATGTGACTTTATTCAAGAAGCTTCTTTAACCTTTCCATGAATGTGCTGGCAGGTGTTTTTTCGTGTTCTGTACTGATGAAAGAGTTATCTAAACATGGCGTGAAGGCTCTTTTCAATCCTTTGAGCATGATATTTCTCTGAAAAGAAAGAAAAAAACTGAATTATGTCTACTTATGATTGTGATATGTGGTTGGTGATGCAACCCTGTGGTTGTACTTTTTTTGTATAGGTCGGTATCTTACTTGATAGATCAGACTTTTGTTTAAGGAAGCCTTATATGAAACAATGAATGGTTATACTGATGCCTTGGACATAAGGTGGAATAGAGCCAATTGGTTAGATCTTATGACTGTTTGGTTATATCTTATTGAGCTGCTGTAGGTTATTAATTTAATATCTTAAATTGATTTTTGGCTTCGTTCTTGTTGATTGACTTATTAAAACATATCATGATCAAGAAGGAAACAATGATATGCCTATTCCCTCTTTTATCTGATAGCAGGTTGGTACTTTGATTGATGGACAGTTAAAACAAAATTTTCTAGTTAGAATGATTATGTTCACTTTATTTACTAGGTCTGTTTCCTTCTGAAATGTATATTCGATCTATCTTTTGGCTGTATGATGTTTAAGCTCAAGCTTCTTTCGAACTTGCATCTGTTATCAGAACAAAGAATAAAGAAACATATCACATGTGTGCAGTTTATTGTGATAGAGGTTCTTCAGATTTAAAAAGACTGAAACAAGTCCTTAATGATTATTGATTGGGAAGAAAAGATTGGTGAAGCCAACCTGATTTGTTTGGTTAGGTTTTTTCTTTAATGAGTATGGATGTGTAATGCATTTGTATATGATTGCCATGTTATTGACATATATGTGCCAGAGCAGGTATCCTGTTCACTCTGCAGTGAGACAATGGAACGTGAAGTTTTACCAATCCACAAAGGTGAAAACTGCCCACAGAGGATTGTCACCTGTGAGTTCTGTGAGTTTCCATTGCCTGCAATTGATCTAGCAGAGCATCAGGTACTAACTGCCTATTATTTTTACATTGAATGTTATCATCCGGTGGTAAGCTTCAGCACCAATTTGAATATAACATCTCTGTGCTTGGTACTTCTAGGAAGTATGTGGAAATCGTACAGAGCTTTGTATTCTATGCAACAGATACATTAGGCTGCGAGAAAGATATAACCATGAAAGTAGGTGCACTGGCATCTTAGATAATGCTGTGCCCAGGTAAATATACTATCAGTATGTTCATCTTTTATATTGAGGATTTTTTTTTTCTGAGTTCCTATTGAGAATTTCTATTTCCAAGGATGTTACATTACTCAGGAAACCTTAATATCACATTTATGGAAGATGTTCGATATAAAATATCTTGAAATATATGCTTTTCAATCTCATTAAAGGATATGAATGCTTGAACCTTAAGGCATTGTATGGGATTTAAAATTAAAAAGGTACACTGAACCTTTAAGTGCTTTTCAATTTCAATAGCAGGATGCATAAACCTTAGTTTCTCTGGATTTGAATTAAGAAAGATAATTGAATTTAAATCCTGGTATGTGTTTTCCTTGAATTGAAAGAAACACATTTGGTTCTGATCAAAATTTTCTTTACTTCTGTTTTTTCTCTTGGATTATATAGAACTGTGTTTAGAGTAGGTGGGCAAAGATTCTTAGTCTAATGGTCTATATTTCTTTGCTTTTGATCAAATTCCGTGTGATTTATATCTGCACTATTATGTTGTATGGTGCATTATGTTGTGTTGAAAGAGTTATTAAAAGTGTTTCATAATTAAATCTTCCATAAGAAGCATTTTTCTATACCTTAGAGGACAGTTAAACAAAAAAAACTCACATATTCACAAGATAGCTATTTAATTAGAGAGAATAAGGGATGACTTTTTGGGCATGCCTTTTTTTCATTTTGTTTTCTGTTAAAAAAAAAAATGTAAGAAAGAGAAAGAACCTTGGATGTTTGACTGTTCTTTGATCTTCTTGTGCATGAATATGACTGTTTTCTATTCAACCACTTTTCCAACTAAGAAGTTGGCTGCATGAATCTTTCTCGTCAGTCAGCTCTACGAAGAGCCATATCATTTACTAGAGGTCTTACGTGCTGCTGCCCAATTAATTTTGACATTTTCAAGTTACTTTTTTTCTTTTTTTTTTTTTTTTTTTTTTTTTTTTTTTTTTTTGAAATAGACCAATAAAGGGAAAGCAACGTTAATTTATATGTCTCGCTCTTAGGATTTGTATTCTTGCGTTGGATAAGTAATAGCTGGGTTTCGTAGCTTCTAGATCACAGTTGGCTGTCAATGTAAGTCTATGAAAGTAATGTGCAAGTCTATAATGGTTGTGCTACATGATATGGACATTGAATATTGAACCATATATGCGTAATTTTATGTGACATGTAATATTCACCATGTGTGAATGAGTTATTGTCATATATTTTCTTTTCTTTTAATTTTAAATGTCACTTTGAATGATCCACCTTTCAGGAAATTTCTCATGGACACAATGACTATAGATAACTGCTGCTATTGTCATGTGCTAACCATGAGCTTTCCTTCATTCTGTAAGATAAGCACGGTAGATTTAGCACATACTAGATCAATTGGTGAGGGCATGCATGGGTTGACAATTGTAGTTCCACATGCAATTGCATTAGCTGCTTGCACTATTTAACATGTTTTATTGGTATTCGTATAGAATAAAGATCAGAATTTCACCAGTGTGTTCATCATTATTTCTTTAGCATTTTTGGCTGGAAGTGTATTGGTGGTGGATCCCCAAAAATTCTCAGGCTTATGGCTAGATAGATGTATATTGAGCATGTTATATTTTTCTTTTTCATTTAGTATTATGATCCAAAATCTTTGAATGTGGCTTCAACATTTATTCCAACTCCTGTTTGACTCTTGGTTTACTTTAGGGGAGTGGTTCTCAAAGCTATGCACTTGGTCACTTACACCTGTTTGATCACAAATATTTGGAAAATTGCACTTTCCCATGTACCTTGCTTAGTTAATCTCTGCTTTATTGGAAAAGCTATTCCTGGTTCACAACTTAAGGACTTCTGCATTATGTTTTCAGCATTGCTCTTTAGAATACTGGAAATATTTTAGCATCTTGAATTTTCCAATTATCATGGGGAGTAATTCTTATGGAATTCATCTGAAGGGATGTGAGGGAAGCTGAAAGAGACCAAGGTGCTCAAAGAAGGCCGCCACAGGACTTTTCGCGGAAACGACTTCTATTCACGATAGCAATAACAGGCATTGCCGTTCTACTAGGGTCTCTTTTCTTCCAGAGAAAGACGGAGAGCAGTCAAGTGCATTAGCAGCAGCAGCAGCAGAGAGGATACACATTTGAGTTATGTAAATCTCCGTGAGAGCTACCTGTTCCATGTGTCTGTACCTGAAACCATCCGGGAGCATACTGTAATAACTGCTTTAAGCTCATAGGGATTGTGATTATATACTGACAGGTTATGCAATACTGGTCTACTTATTTTTTTACTTCTTTTTCACAATTTGGTTGAGATAAATATAGGCTACATGCATGAAAACTGAAATTCTTAATTCTGCAATTCTATTTGGGGCTGACATTTACAACTGCAGCGATCCTTTAAGCTCTTGTTGATATGTTAAAGTAGGATTGTGTATTTGTGTTGGGTTAGAGTGTGTTTGAGATTATGTTTGAGAAATAGAGTTTTAAAGTCAAAATGCACTTTTTGACAAAAGTTTCATTTTTAAGTTTTTGTCAAAAGTGCGATTTGACTATTTTTAAAGTAAAAAAGTCCAAAAAAAAAAAAAAAACTTTTTACCAAACATGTTAGCTTTTGTTTGATACAACTTTTTAGTACAAAAGTACCTTTTAAACTCTCTAACACAATTTCAAATAGGCTTTAGCATCAAATTTTTCTTTCTTAGATGTAATCTAGTGAGGCCCGTCTTGTTGGTCCACCAAGATGAGCTTGGGGCGCCTATATTGTTGGGCCCTTTTTGTTCTTGCATTGCATGTGGGCTGCCTTTCCTTGGGCCCAAAAGGAGTATCCCTCAACATTTGTTAAGCTTTACAAAAAGAAATTTCTCATTTCAAAAACAAAAACAGACTTTTTATCAAAACGTTTACCAAAGGATTCACTTTTCAAAATACAAATATTTTTCAAAAGATTAAACATAAAATACTTTTCAAAAGGAAAAAATTGTGATTTTTATTGTTACGCTAGAGAATGCACTTGAAAGCGTGTGAGAATGAGTGAAGAATTTCTCTAACTTAATAGGTTTTAAGAAAACATTTCTCACTTTCTTATAGGAATGCTTAAAAAAGAACAAAGGAAAAAAAGAAAAAAAGTGTTTATTTGTGTAGGGGTAAAGTGACTTTAAAAAATATTAATAAAAAAAATATTGAGATGGCCGCACGACCACCTCGAACTGAAGAAAAGGTTGGCCGCATGACCACACAAAGAACAAGAGGTAGCCATGCAGTCTCCCCACTAGAGTAGAAGTTGTACAGTCATTGTTTTAAGGACAAAAGTGACCGTGTACAATCACCCCTTATTCTCCATCGAGAGTGGCCATATGACCACCCCTTCTCCTTTGAGGGCGGCCATGCAACCTATTTTCTATTTTTTCTTATTTAAAAAAAAAAAACATGTGATTTTGACATGCATTTTTAATAAAAATATATATTGCATAAGAAAATCAGAAGCACATTGAACACATGTACGTTTAATAAACTAAATTATAGAAAATGCATTAAATCATATTTAGGAAAAAAAAAAAAAAAACTTTATCGGATGTTTTTTTATTAATTTAGGTAACAAAAGTTGAGAAAAAAATAAATGGAAATATTTCCAAATAAAAGAGTTAAGAATTTCCCTTATAAATATGGATTCGGATCCTCTTCGGTCCAAAATGGATTGGAGAGTATCAGAAATCATAAGATCACAAATGGGACACACGTCCCACTAATTAAAAATAATAATAAAATATTATTTATAATTTTTTTAAAAAAATAATGATAAACAAATAATCATCTGGCCATAAGGGGTGGCCTGGCACCCCATTTTTGCTATAAAGATAGCTTCGGCCGCTTTAGACCGGCCAGTTTATGGTGGCTGAAGCCACCCCTAGGGCCCTTAGGGGTGGCTGACCAGTCTGGGTGGTCGAAGCCACCCCATGGCCCTTGAGAGTAGTTCGACCACCTCTAAGGGTCAAATAAAAAAAAATATATAAGGTTTTCCTTGGTGGTGGCCGGCCACCCTCCTATGGCCAAGATGGAGTGGTGATATCAAATAGAAATGGAGATGGAAACATCCCTGTTGGATGGGGCGTCCAATTTCTTCAATTTGGGCCTTTACATTTTGTTGAGCATGTGAACTTAATTGGGCTGAAGCTTGGGCCATTGTTTTTGTTTTTTTGTTTTTTTTTTTATATGTCTACACAAAGGAATGTGTATGAAGGATTCAAACTAGTGATCTTCGCTTCTAGACGTGGTCCATAGCGAATTGAGTTACGTTTGTGCCATTGTTAAATATTTTTGTAGGACATATCCATGTTAGGTGGCCCCCATTATTGTTTTTTAAAAAAATTAAATAATATTTTATTATTATTTGTATTTAGTGGGACACATGTCTCATTTGTAGTCCTGAAACTTTTTAGAAGAAATTTTCCATTTTGGAGTTGAGAGGATCAGGAATTCAGGATCTTATTTTTCATTCAATTGACTGATCTCAATTTGAATAGTAGCCTAAATTACTGTACCAGATTTATCTCCACGTACAAATTATCCACTAAAATATCAACCCTTTCTTCTCGAACATGGAACCATACACAGAAACATTAACATCGCCGATCCTGTGCAAGGAAATCGTGGGACACTAATAATCCGGTAGTTGAACCCAATAAATACTTTTAACTTTAATCCCTATTCCTTCCTTCTTTCTACACGGTATAAAAGATCATACTGAGTAGGTAACGTCAAAAACCCAAAAATTTCTCCTCCTCCGCGGCGACGACCGGTAGCCTTTTAAGCGGTGGAAATATCAACGATTTCTCAATCGGTGAAAGGAAGAGGAAGAGGAAGAGGGACGCCGATGTAATTTCGCAAACGTGATCACTCTAATCTACAAAAATAATTTCGAGGTTAGTTAGTGTGATTTTTTTTTTTATTATTAAAAAATTGCTTTATTTATTTATGAATTTTTTGTTGTTGAAAAATTTGTTTAATTCGTCTTTGTGTTGACCTTATCAAAATAAAATTATAAATCCCTTCCCTTCGTACTACAGAAATTTTATAAAAATTATAAATAATAAAAAAATTAAAAAAATAAAAAGGAAAAATTGATTTGAATGGGGTGGTCGGCCAGAGGGGGACCACCCGGATGGTACTGAAGTGGTTCTTTGCCACTCCGTAGCCCTGTATTTTGGAGGGTTTATTTTTGTTTTTAGTTTGGAAAGAAAAAAAAAAAAGAAGCATAAAGATAATAATAAAAAAATGGATAATAACTTTTTTGGTTTTTTTTTTTTTCTTTAGGTTTTAAAACCAGGCAAATATGTTATCTCACCTATGAGAAAAGACAAAATTAATATCTCTATTAGTTTTCCTTGGTCTCAGTTAACGGAATTCTATGTGTCACTCGTATAATACATCACGTGTTCTAAAAATTAAAATAATAATAATAATAAAAAAAATTGAACTTATTAAAAAAAAAAAAAAAGTGAAAATTTTATGGGGTTGCCGGCCACCCCCATTTTGGCCTTGGGGTTGGCCCCTTGGAGGTGGTTTGGCCACCCCCAAAGGGCCAAAAAGGGGTGGCTCCTGCGGCCCCTTTGGGGGTGGCCAAGGGACTTACCCCCAGACTGGCCTTGGGATGGCTGCCAAAATGGGGCCACGCCATAAAATTTTCATTTTATTTTTTTAGGTTTAGTTTTTTTTAATTTTTAGGACACGTGTCGCGATATTAATTGAGATGATGTGGAATTCAGTTGATTGGGACTGATGGAAACTAATGGAGGTATTAATTTTATCTTTTCCCATAGGTGAGGTACCAAATTTATCTGGTTTTAAAACCTAGGAAAAAAAAAAAAAAATGTTTCTTGTCTTTTTAAGAATATGTTTTTTGTCATTTTTCTTGTTCAGTCTTTTGGTCCATCGTCCTTTTTTTTTTTTTTTTTTTTTTTTTCAGCCAATTGGTTGTCTTTAATAATTCATGAAAGAGACCATATACGTATGTTTCCATGATTCAGTGACATTTGCTGTATAGAATAAATATCATGCATATTGAAATAAAAGGAATTGCTGTCAGATCAACCATAATCAATTCAATCGCTGGCTAAGTTTAATGATTATTGTGATATAATAACAATAGTCCCTTTTCAATCACACGTGACAAAGACAATTAGCTACCGCATTTCTCTCCATTAAGCTGCAACGTTGCTTGGTTTTTCTTCGTTGTTAACTAAATTTGATCTTTAATTCTGGTTGTAGAGAACACCCATATGCGCAGCTCAATTCAGGCTCATTGTGAAAATTATTGAAAGAGGCTTATCATTCATTTATTTCTCACGTTTTTTTTCCCCACGATTTCGTTATCTGTGGTTTGGCATCTCCAGCAAGCAACTTTCTTTATTTAGTGTATGATATAACTGTTTTTTATATACATTGAGATTTTCATTGTGCTCAACAATTTCCAGAAGGCAACAAGGAGCTTCACCATGTCAGCTCCACGGGTGCATTTGCATATTCAAGATCATTATGTAAGTCAGGTTTCATATTTTTGTTATTTTCTTGTGGCATTTACAATGTTTGAAATCATATGCTCGGATAGATATTGACGATAGCGCAAGGACTTTAGACTTTCGGGGCCAAACAATATATTATAGGAATTAATAAATTTTGGGTTAAGATTATATGTTTCTTGTTCTAGTTTTTAACTTCCATGCTACGTGCAGGTGGTGATGGATAATGGCATAGTGCAAGTCACATTATCAAACCCAGGTGGAATTGTTACTGGAATACGATATAATGGCTACGACAATTTGCTTGAAGTTCTTAATAAGGAATCTAACAGAGGGTACATGGTTTTACAATTGCTTTAGTTTTTTCTTTCCCTTTGTCTACAAATTAATGGTTTTCTTAGTTGGCGTACAACAACATGACAAAGATTTGCTTTTGTTTTTTTTTTATTGGCTTGACCTGACTTGATGGATGTCTATAAAACTAGAAGGCATTTTCTTTGACTTAGTTTTTGAAATATGACAATTTTTTTTTCCAATTGAATATGTAGGTATTGGGACCTTGTCTGGAGTGCACCAGGAAGCAAGGGAATATTTGATGTGTATGCCACTCCTCACTTTCTCTCCCTCAGTAACCACAATGTAACTTATAAAATATTTGATGTGTATATCCAGTGATCAAACTGTGTCCACTCTGATTTAGGTGTATGATTATTATCAGAGTCAAAAGTATAGTATCATGGAGATCAAAGGCAGAGCCACGGGGGTCAAGAGGGGGCAAATGACCCCCTGGCCCGCCTAGAAATTTAGGGGCAAACGTTTCCAGCAATACTTCTATGTTCAAACTTGAAAACCAGACCTTCCTGCTCACAAACAGTGGAAGGCTTTGCTTCATGTCAGCTTCTACTGCTGCTGCAGTGGCAGATGCTACCATGAACCCTTATTTTCATCAACAAATTTCCACAAATCCATATACCCAGATAGAACCACCACCAGGATCTCTTTTTTCTCAAAAATTGGAGCCCAAAGTTTGCATCTTTTGGCTGCTAAAGTGTAGAAACATATTTCAGATTAGACAAGTCCATGCCCAAGTGACTGTGAATGGGATGCTCCAAAAACTCATTGTTGCTAACAAACTCCCTTACATGTATGCACAGCATATGGCTCTGGGTGATGCTTACACATTATTTGGTAGGATGAGAAAAAGAGACCCGGTTAGTTATAGTGTAATGGTTGGTGGGTTTGAAGGTTGGTGATTATATGAACTTTTTTGGGACATTTAGGGCGATTATTCAATGTGGTGTGTGGCAGTAAAATTATAAAATGCCTTTTGTGATAAGGGCGTCAGAATATAGTGGACCTCCAAATCGGTAGACTGATTCATGAAATTGCTTTAAATATGATTTGGAGTTGGATCATTTTGTTTGTGCTGCGCTTGTGGACATGTATGCAAAATGTAGGGCAATTCATGCTCAGCGATTGTTTGTTAAAATGCAAAAGAGGGACCTTGTGGCGTGGAAGAGGATGATTGGCATGTATGCTGACTGTGGTGTGGCAATGCAAATAAGTTGCTGGTTTTGTTTGATCAGATGAGAGAGGAAGGCATTGTCCTAGATAAAGTTGCCATGGTGACCGTTGTTTACTTGTTTATTCTTGTTCAAAATTGGGGACCATTCATAAGGCTATACTTCTTCATGATTATATAAGTAGGAATAAGTTTTCCTTGATGTCATCTTGGGCATTGCAATGATTGATATGTATGCGAAGTGTGGGAATGTTGATTATCAGAGGGATATCTTTGATAGAATGCAAACATATTTAGAAGTTGGTAATAAATTTTTGTTCAACTCTATCTCTTGCCCTCCGTGAACCAAAATTGTAGCTCCACCACCACATGGAGTGAATCTCAAACAACCACCCCCTCCCCTCCCCTCTCCCAATTTTATACTATCTCTATCAGGTAGTTTCAATGCTATTCTTAGGCCAATTTGTGAATCATGAACTTGTTACCATGCAGGATTAGCGGTACAATTTTTAGGGTTATAGTGAAAAACGAGGACCAGGTTGAGCTTTCATTTACAAGAATGTGGGATCCCACACTGGAGGGCAAGTTTGTTCCCCTGAATATAGACAAAAGGTCATTGCTCAAATTATGAATGCTGTTTATTTCTATGAGATTGTTCTATACAAGTATGCTTATCATGTCTATTCTCTTCCAGGTTTATAATGCTTCGTGGTTCCTCAGGGTTTTATTCTTATGCCATTTATGAGCACTTGAAGGATTGGCCCGATTTTGACATTGGTGAAACCAGGATCACTTTCAAGCTCAGAAAAGACAAGTATTCATGTTATATTACATCTTCTTTTGTATGTCATATAAAATTGTCTGTCATATATTATTTCAAAGACATAATATCAACTTGCAACATGAAAACCCAGTCCTTTGGCCTATACGATGAAATTGTTTAAGAATGTTTACAACAGAAGTGGGGTCTTCTTGAACCTTAATTTTTTTGATTCTGTTGATTGACTGAACTATATTGTGAGCTTCATTGAAAATCCATATGACAAGCACTCAAAATCCTGTTTTAGAAATTATGTATTCATCCTCCTTAACTCTAGTTTGGTAATAATTTTATAGTTCTAAGAAACATCAAGAAAATCCTATTGGCAAATTTTCGGATTACTAGATACTGGTGAGGATGTAACTATAAATTCTGCAAAAATGAAAAATTGAAATTGCATGTAAGCTGATGACACAATTAGTTGATCTTGTATTGCCAATCTTTTCTCAACAGAAATGTACCAAAAGCATGTAGAGGTGACCATATCAGGCAATAGGCAACTTTTCTCATTTGCGAGATTAATGATTAACTATTTAACAATGGGGTATTTAGGTTTCGCTACATGGCCATAGCAGATGATAGGCAAAGATACATGCCTCAGCCTGATGACCGGTGCTCAGGAAAATGCCAAATCCTGGCCTACCCTGAAGCTGTCCTTCTCGTCAATCCCACAATGCCAGATCACAAGGGAGAGGTATTCTTTCATTCTGATCTTTTCTTTTATTCTTTTTTAATTATTATTTGTTATTTATTATTTTTAGGGTGATTATTTCGTTTATTTACTGGAAGAGACCTAGCATTCCTTGGGTCCTGAGATTTCTCAAGTGTACTTGGCAAAGTTTGAGTGCCTTGTGGCTCCTAAGCATACTTTGTGTTTTGATATGATTTCTTGATGTGCAGGTGGATGACAAATACCAGTACTCCTGTGACAACAAAGATATTAAGGTACATGGGTGGATATCTAGTATCCCACATGTCGGATTTTGGCAAATCACACCTAGCGATGAGTTCCGATCTGGTGGGCCCCTCAAACAAAGTCTAACATCACATGTTGGCCCCACCACCCTTGCGGTAATGGTTGATGGTCATTATAAACACTTTGCCATATGGGTGGCTTGCTTATGTTAAATGTTAATATAAATTTTTATGTTGGGTTTCATTACAGTCTATAATTAGACTCTATAAATTGGCATGACCAGATGTTTCTTAGTGCTCATTATGCCGGACAAGACCTGGTGCCGAAATTCAGAGCTGGTGAGCCATGGAAGAAGGTTTTTGGCCCAGTATTTATCTATCTTAATTCTGCATCTATTGGAGATGATCCGTTTTGGCTATGGGAGGATGCTAAAATACAGGTCCGACTTAGAAAACCTGCATCCTCTTCTTGTGGTAAATTAATAGTATTATTTATTGGACTGTGATCTTTTGGTGGAGAAAGACTGATACAAATTAATATTCAGATGACAAACGAAGTCCAAAGCTGGCCTTATAGTTTTCCAGCTTCTGAGGATTTCCAAAAGGCTGATCAACGTGGTAATGTTAATGGTAGACTACTTGTCTCAGATAGGTAGGCTTGCAATACAACTTAGCATTATCATTAGACTAGTTGTTCAGGTTTCTCATTGTACAAGTGCTTATTATATTTATTCTATTGTTATTCTCCTGGTTGATCTTCTAGCATTCATGTATGTCAAATGCTTGTGGTTTAATTTTGATATAATAATCTGCTTACTTCTCGGATATTTGTAGCATTTTTCAGGATTAAACGTAAAATATCGAGGTCTTAATATATAATTGTTTTCTTAAGTGTGTAGTATTTTCATCAAGTGACATGTTATAATGCCCCAGTACAAGTCAGTTTGGAGTATTGAAATAAAAGCTGCTTCACAACTTTTCTTTTGTATTTCTCTGAGCATGGATAAATTTCATAGAAGTTTTTGCAATTATAATGTCTAGGTATACTTGCAAAGATTATATACCAGCAAATGGTGCTTATGTTGGCTTGGCCCCACCAGGAGACAATGGATCATGGCAAAGAGAATGCAAGGTGATTTTCCAAACCTTTCTTTTCAAATGTCTTTGTGGGCTACCTGACAAGTTGACTGAATCTTTGTCATATGGCTCCAAACATGTTATCCTTTCTTTTTTCATTAACTTTTCAGAATATAGATCGTCTTACTGTTTGTTAATATAGGTCAGTATCAGATGTTTATGAAAAATGACAATGCTAGTGTCATGTAAATGTAATATTGACCAGCTATATAATTTACTGTTCTTTTAAAGGATGCGCATAAAGCCTACACATCACATTGTTACTTATGTTGAATATGAACAAAATAACCTCTTAAGAGCATTTATGTTACCACTCTGAAAGATTTAAATGTTTTGTTGTAGTTCATTGATTTTGATTAATTTCCAAGAGAATGGAGAACACCAATTACTGTGACAGTGGTGCTGAAGTGCAAACTTTGAAATGTCACATCAATTATTTATTTATTTATTTATTTTTGGCCTGAAAGCTAATAGATTCAGATAAATATGGAACTTTATACTCTGCCTCGCACCTCTATAATATATAACCGAGAATATTGGTAGATGTAAGATTTCTTATTTTTCTCCAGGCCTTTGTTATTTTGGGGCAACAAAAATGGTGCATAACAGAAAACAGGTGAAAGTCAATAGTGCTCCGGCAGCAGTAAAATTATACTCCTAAAAGGATACTATGGTACTGATTTGTAGCTTTCTCTCATGTTTCATAAATTAAGTACTCCTTAATATGAACGGAAAAACGATAATTAAGATGCACGATCACTTGAATGCTCAGCAACATCTCAAAGAGATCACTACTGCTAGTTAGCGTGCTTTCAGGATACATCCTTTCCATAATCCTTTATAGTGAAATTGTTTTGACATAATTAAACTAGATGGCAATGACATAATTCTAGCTATATGCCTCAATGAAGTCTGTCATTGAACACAACCATAGACATCCTTACCAGTATTTATTTTTGTTTGTTATTAGGACTATCAATTTTGGGTGAGAGCAGATGAGGGAGGCTATTTTTCCATCACCAACATTCGTACCGGTGACTATAACCTCTACGCGTGGGTCCCTGGCTTTATAGGAGATTACCGATGCGATATTGCCATTACCATAACCTCAGGTATTACTTCACTTCTATGAATATTTAGATTTGGACTGTAAATGTTGAGGTGCAACCGTACCGTTCTACTCGCGTGGACAGCTCTTAGAACATGTTTTTCGTTGTGCGATTTCAAATGCCATAAAAAGCTTTGGCTTCCCTTACTAGATACCAATTGGTTTTCAAATGAGATGGTTAAAGGCTTGATCCAACAAATGGTATCAGAGTCAGGGTCAAGGGTTTGAGTCGCGAGAATGTCACGTTGAGGGAGGGATTGTTGAAATTCATCAATGCCGCTCTCTTCACGTGGACGGCTCTTATAACATTCCTTGCAAGTTGCGATTTTGAATACTATAAAAGGCTTTGGCTTTTCCCACTAGATGCCAATTAGTTTTCAGATGAGATGGTTAAAGGCCTGGTCTAGCAATACAGAATCTATAGTTTCAACAATTTCTTTTTCTTATGTAGTTTCAATAACTTGATATGCAGGTTCTTATATTGAAATGGGTGATCTTGTATATGAACCTCCTAGAGATGGACCAACATTGTGGGAAATAGGCATCCCTGATCGTTCTGCTGCAGAGTTTTTTGTTCCCGATCCCGATCCAAAGTACATTAATAAACTTTATGTCAATCATCCTGACAGGTTAGCTCACTTTTTATTAAGGAATCAGTTGTGTGCTATCCTAAAATTAGGGGGAGAGCGATATGGAAACCGCTCCCAAAATACCCTAAATACAATTTCTTTGCATTATCACATTAATGCTGCTGAATAAGCTTACATTTAAAGTGGTTACTTTTATCATTTTATGTGTGCAATATTGATCATATTTTTTGTTTGGCAGGTTTAGGCATTACGGATTGTGGGGTAGGTACGCAGAACTATATCCTGATACAGACTTAGTGTACACTGTCGGTGTTAGCGATTATAGTAAAGATTGGTTCTTTGCTCAGGTTCCCAGGTGTGATTCTTTTAGCATTGATTTCATTCGGCCGCTTAGATTTGGTTAATGGTTGTTCCCATTAACCTATTAGGCCCTATGCCTTAATGAATTCTCAGCAGTCGAGCTCTCTTGCATTGCAGGAAGAAAGAAGATGACACACATCAAGGAACAACTTGGCAAATCAAGTTCAAACTTAATAATGTTGATCGGAGAAATGCGTACAAACTGCGAGTGGCTATTGCGTCTGCAACTCTGGCTGAAATGCAGGTATGATATGTCCAGTTAGACAAATTTACTGAATTCTAATAACCCAGAGAGAGAAAGAGAGATTCCGCTACTTACAACAAACCGAACTCCAATGGATTATTTTTTTGAAGGTGCGGATTAATGATCCGAATGCAAAGCGACCTCTATTTACAAGTGGATTAATAGGGAGGGACAATTCAATTGCCAGACATGGAATTCGTGGGCTCTACTGGCTATACAACGTGAATGTACCAGGTGCTCAGCTTGTTGAAGGAGATAATACCATCTATTTGACACAACCAAGAAGCACCAGCCCCTTCCAGGGAATTATGTACGACTATATTCGTTTAGAAGGCCCGCCATCTTCTAATGTCAAAGATGAACTTTGAGTTCATCTTTCTAGAAAATGCACATCTTCAAATGCTGATTTGTATTTTGAAAAATAAGTGCTTATTGTATATATAGTAGCATTTGTACATCTTCAAAAAAAACTCGGCAGAGAATGATATGTGTATGATAATGCTTATAGCCCTTTGTCTGAAAAAGGAAATAGCTGATTTGCTGTTGTGCTCGTGTTAATGATTTCTCCAGCAAACAAATATACAGGGACAAAAGAGGTAACTAGACTAGAGGGGTTTAAATCAGTGATGGGAACTAGGAAAATGATCGAGCTGCCAATGTCCACCCCCATCTCCATACACATTTGTCGTTTATGGAACAAAAAAAAAACAAAAAAAAAAAAGGCTGCAAAATAAAGTTTCCTTAAAAGTATAAATTGTTTAGGAATTATCAAACTTAGATGGCACTCTAACGTTGTAAGGTCTGAATTGAAACAGCGGCCCGCCCAACGCTTTCGGTTGCTTTTCAAATGTAAAGGCTCTTCGATCCACTTGCAAGTCCATATATATCGTGGTAACTAATTTTTGTAGGGGTTTCATCTAAGCCATGCCGTGGGCCTTCAATTAATATAGTTTTATCAAAAACACACACACACACACACACACACACACACACACATATATATATATATATATATATATATATATATCATGCATTCTACATGAATGATGATTGTGGTTTGGCTGCTTCACATAACGACTCTTGCACGCTTTAATCAAATACTGCACCAGACAGTGGGGTGCCGACTAAGTAAAGAGATTAAGAAAAAGAGAAAGAAAAAGAGTGAAAAAAAAGAATGCTTTCTCTCTCGTTCAAGGAAACCGAGCCAAACATGTTTTATAAGCCTTCGAAATTCCCTACTTTTCTCTGCAGATATCGGAAAGGTAAGAAGAAATAAACAGAATTTTCTTCAAAATTAATATCGTAATGGGTTTTTCTTTTTCTTTTGTTGATGCCATTCCATATATTTTTCAGAAAACATATATAGAGCTTCTTCTCACACAAGATCCAAGTTCCAGGGGCTTGCACGAGGATCACAATGTCACCATTGGGGGTGCATTTACATGTTGAAGATCGTCATGTAAATCCTATTTTCTTTTTCTTTTAATTTTCCCCTTTATATCATTTGCTTCCATCCAGGATAAATATCGTAATATATTGCTAATATATATATATATATATATATGTTTGTCACTTTAATTTTCTTTTCTTTTTTATGAAGAATAAAGTTTTCTTGGGATAGAAAAATTCTCAAACCTAATATATTAAAAACACGTGTATTAAAAATGCATGCAAACCGGATATAACGTTAAGTTTTAGGCTTCAAGTTGATGTAAGATCTTTAAAGTTAAGTTTGATGGGCAGGTGGTAATGGACAATGGCATTCTACAAGTGACTTTATCGAATCCAGAGGGAATTGTTACAGGAATTCGATACGGTGCCGTTGACAACTTGCTTGAAGTTAATAACGACGAATCTAATAGAGGGTAACTTTTGAAAACTGTTTTTCTTTTAATTGATTCATTTGCACCATGAAATGAGCCTATTTTATATCCAAATGGAATGTACGTATAATAGGTACTGGGACCTTGTTTGGAACACACCAGGAACTACTGGTATATTTGATGTGTATGTCCTGCCTTCTCTCTCTAATTTTTCTTTATTTGCTTTAATATTATGTTAAATCATCATTTATTTTAAAATTTTAAATTAATAAAAAAAAATTAATATTTTAACGTAGCCAAATATACCTACCATCCATGCAGAATCAAAGGAACAAGTTTAAAGGTTATAGTTGAAAATGAAGAACAGGTTGAGCTCTCTTTCACAAGAAGCTGGGATCCTTCGATGGAGGGCAAGGTTGTCCCATTAAATATTGACAAAAGGTTTATATTGCTCCGTGGTTCGTCTGGATTTTACTCTTACGCTATTTACGAGCACCTCCAGGACTGGCCTGCATTCAACCTCGGTGAAACCAGGATTGCCTTCAAGCTCAGAAAAGACAAGTAAACTAATTCCTTTTCCCTTTTCTATTTTTTTTTTTTTTTGTCGCATTGCCTTTTTTTTTTTCGTATAGTTGACCACACCACGTACAGTAGTCTAGTCAGGAAGATATTCTAAGACAACGAACAAATAAGGGTAACTCTCCTTTTCCCTTTTCTGTTGTTGTTTTTGTTGCAACGGACTTTTTACAGAGTTTCTTTGCACTTTGTATCACTCTGTGCGGCTTTGGAATAGGCCCGACTTGCTTATAATCCTTCTGGTTTCATTCGCAATCATCATTATTGCCTGCTGTTTGATCCTTTTGAACTGGATCCAGACTTTGTTACTGTATTTGTACCGCATTTATCATTTGGCCTTTATTGTTGGGGTGCCCTCCCCTTTTGTGTTTATTTTAATCATGTAACCCCCTTCCCTTGCTTGCTTAGAGTAAAAAGAAAAAAGAAAAAAAACAGGAGGTAACTCCCCTGAGATACGAGTGAAGAACACTATATATAATGCCTAAACTAGTGAAATATCATATGTTTGAGGGAGAACTCAATAAAAAGGAGAATACGGACGGTGAGTCACCCTTGTATGTACTTTGTCTTAGCGAGTATTCTTGACTGGACTATTGACGTGTGGTCAACTGTACAAACACCTTCCTTATTATTATTAATTTTTCAAGGAATTGGCTTTGACCATCCCAGATAAGGCCAAGTTAATTTCTTTAGGTTTTGAAAGTATACTATAAATGCATCTAGATTATCAAGAATGGACAAAGTTTCTTCTAAAGGAAATTCTTTCAATTTAACCTATTGAATTGACATATATTCTTAGAGTATGTGATTCTCGTCTGCATTTTATATCATTGTTTGTAAGATTCATATACTGTAAAAATAGATATCAATTTAATAGACTGAGTTAATTAGAAATTTTTTCTCAAATCTCGTTTGGGAATTTTTTTTTTTTTTCAGTGGTCCATTTCCTTTTAAATCAGGAATGAAACTAATTGAAGTTTGTGGATAGGTTTCACTATATGGCTATGGCGGACAACAGGCAAAGATACATGCCCCTCCCGGATGACAGATTGCCTACAAGAGGCCAAGCCCTGGCCTACCCAGAGGCAGTCCTACTTGTGAACCCAGTGGAGCCAGAGTTAAAAGGAGAGGTATACTTGGGGTTAATTATATAAATTAATTTTTGTTTTCATTGGTCTGAAACTATAACATTTAATCATATGGTACATATATGAAACATACTAGCTTTGCCCATGCGATTGGTTATTATTTGGTCCATTTTTCGTTTCGGTCATTGCAAGGACTATAGAATTTTTTTTTTTAGGTGGATGACAAGTACCAATACTCGAATGACAACCAAAACATTCGGGTACACGGGTGGATCTCTACCGACCCACCCGTCGGATTCTGGCAAATCACACCTAGCAACGAGTTCCGATCTGGTGGTCCCTGCAAACAGAACCTAACATCACATGTGGGCCCCACCACCCTTGCTGTAAGTAAAACATTTTTCTTCTTTTTTTTTTGTTTTTTTTTAGTAATGCTAGAAATTACTTTTTTTTTTTTTTTTAATCCCACAATGCTAATGTAACCATTCCAACCAATCCTTTAATTTTTTGTTAACAAGGGTTGATCCAAGAATTATTTAGGATTGACACATCATTATTGTGGGATAAAAATATAATTTCTAGCATTTCTCTACTTCTTTTTCATTAGGCTGTATATATAGTAATTTAAAAGATTTTGCAACTTGCATGCAAAATAGTAATGTACCACAATTTAGTACAATGTCTAGGACCATGATTTGGCTTAGCCAAAAAATAAAATAACAAAGTCTATGATTATTGTCAGAATATTATGAGAATATTATCCTAAGGTTACTATATATCGATATCTATTTTAGTTTTATACAAAATTATACGTTATTTCCTTAATATTTTTACAATTATGATTGCTGATTTTTGGGTAAATCTTGAATTAAAATAATGTAATCAGATGTTCCTTAGTGCACATTATTCCGGAGACGATCTGGTCCCGAAATTCGGAGCTGGTGAGCAATGGAAAAAAGTTTTCGGCCCGGTTTTTATGTACGTTAATTCTGTATATGATGGAGAGTCAGAAGACCCACTAGTTCAGCTTTGGGAGGATGCCAAAATACAGGTTAATTTACCTCGAAATAATTATGTTGCATTTCTTATATATATATATAGTGACAATTTATATGAAGAATAGCTAATAAAATTGATCATTAGATGCTGATTGAAGTCCAAAGCTGGCCCTATAGCTTCCCTGCGTCGGAGGATTTTCCCAAGTCAGACCAACGGGGTAACGTTAGTGGTAGGCTTCTAGTCCGAGACAGGTGGGCATTTATACACTTAATGGCAAATTTTCGTTTAAATTGAATTTTTTTTTTTTTTCCTAATTCAGTCTATTAAATTGGCATCGGTTTTCAGAGTAGTGATAGACCGGCGCCCCCTCCAACCAGGGCCCACCCAAAAAAAAAATTGTTAACAAAATATTTTGTAAGCTACTACTATGTGCATGTGTAGGTATGTTAGCGATGACTATATATCCGCAAATGGTGCTTATGTTGGCTTGGCGCCTCCTGGAGACGTTGGATCATGGCAAAGAGAATGCAAGGTGGCCGGCTGCTTTATTTTTTTTCAATTATTTTTTTCACTTTTTTCTATATATATATATATTTTTTCACAATTTAAGTTACTTTATAAATGTTTCTATTCTCATACAATTTAATTTAATTTTTTATATATATAAATAAGATTTTAATTTAGGATAATCATGGGCGGAACTAGGCATTAAGCCCATCAATCTTCTTTAAATTCACTTTCGTACACCACTAAACATATCCTTATATATTGATTATAATTTTGCAATAAACTTCACATTAGGACTACCAATTTTGGAGCAAAGCAGAGGAGGATGGGTATTTTTCCATTAATGATATACGTACTGGGGATTATAATCTTTATGCATGGATCCCAGGTTTTATCGGGGACTACAAATATGATGTTATTATTAGCATAACCGAAGGTATTTTTTCATTAATTTTTACTATATTCCTTATTTATTCTTATAAATTTTTTAAGGTATAATTTATTGTGAGACATGGATTGTAGGTTATGATATTGAAGTAGGTGATCTTGTTTATGAGCCTCCAAGAGATGGCCCCACGCTGTGGGAAATAGGCATTCCTGATCGTTCAGCCGCTGAGTTTTATGTCCCTGATCCAAATCCAAAGTATATCAATAAACTCTTCGTCAATCATCCTGACAGGTTATCCACTTTCTTTTTTATTTTTTTATTTTTTAGATGAATAAGATTTTATTTTAGAAAAATGTTAAAGTACGTACAACTAATTTTATTATATACCCTTACAAATTGACATGATGCTTATCACGTCAGCCATTAAATTCACATTGCAATCTATGTGGCACCTAGCCACTTCAATTTCCGTTCCAGGGTAGTCGACCGATGTGAGTACAAAGGCAAAAAATGTAAGAAACCAGTTGAGGTGAGATGAATAGAGGCGCTGTTGTGAAAGATAGTGTTAGGGTTGCGGGGAAGCGTCTAATGTGCTCCATATACAACAAATCTAGCAAATTTATATTAATAACCAACCCTCGAAAACATTTGGAAATTAGTTTTTTCCAATAAATAAAAGTACACTAATTCTTCAAAATTATTCCAATATAATCTAAAAGCCCTGCTGCTCGTGATCATGGTCAATAGCATAATTTGACTTGATTTGTAATGGGCAGGTTTAGGCAGTATGGCTTGTGGGAAAGATACGCAGAACTGTATCCTGATAACGACTTGGTTTACACAGTTGGCGTTAGCGACTACACTAAAGATTGGTTTTATGCTCAGGTTACCAGGTCTTCTTCTTTCCATTTTCTTTTTATTGGTTAGTAATTAAAAAAAAAAAAAAAATCATTTTTTTTTTTTAATTGCATAAATGCATCATCAAAATTTTCCTCTAGTGTGGATTATATTTGTTTTTATAAATATGATCATTTGCATTGTAAACATGTCAAGTAATAAGATCACAATGCAATATTTAGGACAATTTTCAGTGGTGGGCGTAAGCGTTTAACCTGAATTACCCCAAAATCTGCTTTCTCTTTACAATTTTATATTTTATTATAAATTTCTACAAACCTAACTATATATATTTATCACAAACCAGGAAATCTTTTTTCTCCCACTCAAATATCCCTGACATATTTTTTGTACGAGGTTTTTTGCATGACAGGAAGAAAAAAGACAGTAATACATATCAAGGAACAACATGGCAAATCAAATTTAAGCTGGACAATGTGGATAGTAATGCTACTTATAAACTGCGAGTGGCAATTGCATCTGCCACTCTTTCTGAATTGCAGGTATATTTAAATCTTCATTAGTGATTATTAATTAATTCAATTATCTGATAATCTGATTTTACATAAATTAATTGTATTTTTGAAGGTTCGGGTCAACGACCCAAAAGCAAATCCTCCCCTATTTTCAAGCGGATCGATAGGGAGGGATAACTCCATTGCCAGACATGGAATCCACGGGCTCTATTGGCTTTTCAACGTGAACGTGCCTGGCGCTCGTCTTGTCGAAGGGGATAATATCGTCTTTTTGACACAACCAAGAAGCTCAAGCCCTTTCCAAGGGATTATGTATGATTATCTCCGTTTAGAAGGTCCACCATCTTCTGGTTCCCAACTTCCCACAAAGAAAACAATAATTAATTACAATGTTTAATTAGATATTTGATGCGTTATGTTATAGATGTTGTTATCCTATGTCAAATTTGTCACTGAAATGAAAAAATTCAGAACCATGACGAGGTTGTTTTGTGCAACTACAATTGTTCGAATTAACCTAATGTTTTTGTAACTTTAAAAGCTTTGCATAAAAATCCAATAATCATCTATGATAAATTTAATGATAATTTTAAAAGTTACTAATTTTGGAAGGCCATAAAAAAAAAGGGGGATTTGTTCAAGGGCTCCTACAAAAGTATGATGCTATTCGATCACCATATAATCATAAGCCTTTTAGAACATTCAGACCAACTACATACATATCATGAATTTCGTATTCAAATCCTTTACTTAATTAGTTATGTAATCTATACGTTTGAAAAGTGGGTTTATATTTTACAAAAAATGTCTCAAATCGTCCTTTAACACGTTTGTTTGTTTCCCATCTTCAATGAAAAAAAAAAAAACTAGAGGAAAATAATGCTTTGAAAAACTTGTGAAATGTAGAGCTTGGTTAGGAATCAAGCGTTTGAAATATATATAAAAAACAAAAAAATGGATAAACGAAGAAATGAAATAAAATTAAAGTACTTTATAATTCTGATAGTTTCCCATCTTCATGTATTCATTTTTTCGGATTATTGGATAAATACATACATATTCCCAAAACCGCCCATTCCCTGATGAAAATTGTTGCATTTTTCCTATCTTTCATGTGAAAATGAGCCAGAGAGATGGGGTTGGGTGGTTTTTGCTTCATGTTTTTCGGATATTGAGATTTCGAAGGTAACTAAAAAAAAGTTGCTTCCGGAAGACGATGAGATAGATAGACCTTGTATAGAAACTATGCGATCAGGGATGGCTTATGGCAATAGTCGACTACTCTTTTCCCGAAAATTAAAAGTGAAAAGAGATAAAAATGGGTTGGATGGAAAAAGAAAAAGAGAAAAATGAGAAGCTTGGGCGATTTTCAAGGGACCTAAACGCACTAGTTTTATAGCCGATGGGTCAAATTCAAACAACGGGTGGTGGATAGATGCATATATAGCAGTCTAGCAGGGTAACAAAAGCGTGAGTATAATAATTCACAAGAAAATTGACTAGTCAAAGTGGACAACATAAATGGGTTTGATGGAATTGGTTAACTCTCAAACACATAAAAGCATGACTTTCTAAACTATTAATTCGGTTAATATGTTCTTCAATTATCGAATTTTTTTTATAAAAAATTGTCAATGTCTTTTAGAGTAATACTAGAAGAAAGATTTATGTCCTCTTTGTATCTTGGTAGAGGAAAAAGAAGGCAGAGGAAGAATAAGCGTGTGCGTTGTTTTTTTTATTATTATTATTATTTTGAGAGGAAAACGAGTTTAGATGTTTCCTTAATAAGACCAAAAATTGTGGCATTTTTTCAAACCCTTGGATGTAATGAACTAACAGATTTAGAAATTTGAGAAATTTGAATTCTAAGAGACTTAAAATTCGAGGGGATCCAGATTTGTGCAGGGTGGTTGAAAGAAGTAAAGATGAGAATTCCATGCATGAATCAAGATTCGGAGACACACCAAAGAATGCAAATTTTAATCAGATTTTCGTGCATGAATCTAGAAAATTGTTTAAGAAGGTTTTTCATTCTTTTAAAAGACCAAGATAACTTGCATCTAGTTATACTTACTTTTGGTGCCCGTGTAACCATTTTCCTTCTTCAATTAAAAAATAAAGAAATAAATAAGTTATACTTTTGGCGTGTTAAAAAATTCTTAGCTCAATAATTCAATGTATGTATTCAGTGTAATGTTATAAGTCTTTTTAGAGTCTTCCTAAATGTGATGTGGCTTTTAAAATTATCAATAGATCATAAGTCAATAAATCACATCTCAAAGTCAACGATAATTTTAAAAGTCACATCACATTTAAGATGACTCTAAAAAGACTTATAGCATTACTACTTATTCATTCAATGTGTAAGAATTTGAGCGGCAAATTTAAATTTAAAAATTTTGGAAATCAAGGCTTAGGTGGCATGCATGACATGTAGATATGATTTTTAAGAAAACTTTCCTTATTAATCTTTGATTTGGAATTAAAAGAAATTGAATAACATAACCGTACGTATACACTTCACCCCATGCGATTTTCATATCGTTGGTTACATATATGGAATAACAACTATTTAAGGAAAGATTGAGTGATTCGGAATAACTTTTATCATTAAAATGAAAAATCCTTTTCCTGCTATTTTTATGGAATTTTGTTTAAAAATCCAATTGATTTTAACATATGGATGAAGACACAATGAGAATTGAACTCTTTTCTTAATAGTCTTTAAAACAAACTTGAAAATTAATTCAAAATACAACATTTACATCTAAGCTAATATATGGGGGTAGGGTTTTTGAAAACTTTTCAGAAAATCACTTAAAAATATTTATTTAAAAAATCCTACCAACACAAAGCCAATCAAGTCATTCAAGATAAAACTTTAAAATCAAAATATATTTTATACTTGGTATTTTGATCGATTCAACTAAAATAACCCAATCATACTGATGGGTGTGTACAGCTCTGACCCCATCTACCTAAGGCTAGGCGTACAAATTACTCTAACTTAGAATAGGTCGTCAGATCATTCCAAGCGACTTTTAGTTATTTTAATAACTCACTTTTTTATAGCATCCCAGCAGCCTCACTATTTTAACAATTTACTTTCACTATTCTATTTAAATATTCATTTTCAAAGATTTGTTTATTTTTTTTTAACTATTAAAGGAAGAGAGAGAAACAAAAAGCAAAAAGAAAGACAGAGAGAAATGAGTTGTTTAATCAATAGGTGAGTGAACAGTAATTTTAAAATTTGGTGAATACTGTTTACTTCACTACATTTTTTGTTAAAGTAGTGAGGCTGAAAAGTGGACATTTAGGCCATTTTGGTTAAATTGCCTTACCAAAATAACCAAAAAATAATTTTGGTGAGGCTGCAAGGAGTGCTCTCACATTCTTTCCATGAATATTTAACCAAATCTTTTCATGGTTGAAATTCACCCAACAATCCTAAACAATACCTAGAGTGGAGTGAATAAGTGTTTTCTAATATTATCAATCAACAAAAATATAGCAACCATACACAATCTCACCAAATTTAAATAAAACAATAAAAAATTAAACACATCAATTTTGGTGACGAATAAAAAAACCTTTCGAAGAACTATTCAAACCCAAAAATCAATTTATTACAAAAATGTTAATCGTTGTCCCATTAATAAAGAATTCTAACTGAATGCTGCCGTTTCTTCATATTTATCAAAAATAAATAAATAAATAAAAAATAGCACTTTTTATTTATGAAATTACAATGTCAAACGCATCCTTCGACTCGCACAAAATTACTTTAAACACCAAATTATGGACATAAAACCAAACAATATTCTGTTGGATTCGTAATTAAAGATTCTTGACATAACAGTAGCAACCCGTGCGTAGCACAATCTAATATATGCACCAAGAATACAGCGGTGGCGACAAAGAAAATATGAGAAAAAAGACTGCTTTGTCTATAATTCACGACATGATCCTTATAAGCCTTCACGTGTCCGCAATATATATTCCCTGTCTGGCTGTTTGTATTGTGAAATAGGTCACGGGATGAAGTGGATGAACAACCAACCTTTCCTTCTCGGAAACATCATGGGTTTTGGAATTTGGCTTACGCTAACCTTATGCATTGTACGTACACTTTGCCCAAACTCACCACCACCCAAAACCCAGTTTGAGATTTGTTTTAAAAGCTATAAAATTCGTTTTTCTTGTTTGGTTTCGTTTGTGCATACGGCAATCAAACTTCTGACGTTTTTCGGGCTCCATTATGTTCTAAATAAGTATTTGTTATTCAGAATTGGTGGGAATAAATAATTTCTTAAAGAAAACGACTCTTGAAAAACACTTTAAGAGCGTTTACTTTTTCTGTTTTCGATTTCTGTGCTGACAAAATTTACATGGTCCTAAAAGTTGCCGGAGATAGCAAGGGCGGTCGGCCTCAGCAATATGTCAAGTCCAGGGGTGCAATTACAAGTCGAAGACCAGCAAGTAAAGACATTTGCATAAACGCCGCCGTTTCTTTCTTCTTTGGAATTCTGTAAGTCGGTGCGCTATTGGGTATGTATATACTAACAAGACAAGTGAATAATTTTGTGCAGGTGGTGATGGATAATGGCATACTGCAGGTGACCTTATCAAACCCAGACGGACTTGTCACTGGAATACAGTATAATGGCGTTGACAATTTGCTCGAAGTTCTTAACAACGAAACTGAAAGAGGGTACGTATAATACGTCGTCGTATGTTGAAGATGAATTTCCTAAAAGAATGGCTGAAATTAATTGATCTCTTGTTTTTCTTTGATGAAGATACTGGGACCTTGTATGGAGTGTTGCTGGAAGTGCAGGAACAAAGGGTATATTTGATAGGTATCTTCCCCAGCCTTCTATTTATGAACATTCTAAGAAGAATATACTCATAAAAAAGTTTTTGTAGAGCATTTAATTTTCTTGACTACTATTCCAAATTCTAGTTGCAATGTTTTGCTGCAATGATTAGTTGAATTTCTTGTATGATTACGTGTTATTATGGTAAAATGGTATCAGAGCAAAGGTTCTGAATTCGAATTCGAATTCAAACTCTATAATTGACGTGATTGCTTTGCAGGATGGAAGGAACAAAGTTTGAGGTAATAGTGGAAAATGAAGAACAAGTGGAGCTCTCATTCAGTAGAACGTGGGATACCTCCCTTGAGGGCAAGCTTGTTCCCCTGAATATAGATAAAAGGTTTGTGTCCAAATCTTCTTTCATTGACATTTCAATCAACGAATAATAATCTGATTTTTTATTTATTTTATTTGGTGTTTAATTAGGTTCGTATTGCTTCGTGGTTGCTCGGGGTTCTACTCGTATGCCATTTATGAGCACTTGGAGGAATGGCCTGCTTTCAACATTGACAATACGAGGATCGCATTCAAGCTCAGGAAAGACAAGTAAATCAATTTTATTACCCTTCTTTCTCTATTATTAAGGTTTTTAGATTGCTCTTCCTGAAGAATTACATTAATCTAATTAGAAACAAAATCTGGCATACCCTTTGTTTGCCCTCTAACCCAATTGTAAGTGGGAATAACTCATGGAGCAGAATTTACCAAGCAAAGAAAACTGGGAGGTAAAATAATAATAATTATTATAAAAACAAAAAGAGGGAAAAGGAGGGAAATTCCAAATAAAGGTGGTCGCTTTTTCTCAGATTAGGTGAGCATCCCTAGCTACTCGAGCTGACTGCTGCAGGTAGCAGCTCAGACTTTTTCACAAACTGAACGTCTTTAAAAATTAAAGGTCTCTAGATGTACTAATTTTTAAACATACTAGCTTGGTTGTTAAATATGTCGCTTTTAACTTGGTGTTTGAAAATTTTTAAAAATTTCCCTTTTCTTGCCTCTCTCGTAATTAAAAGTAGCAAAGACCTCCTCGTAATTCTCCTCTTTTCCATTTTCCTCATATGGAATAGAAATACAAATGAAAAATAAAAAACACTAATGACATATATATTTGTAAACCCATAGGTTTCATTACATGGCAATAGCAGACAACAGACAGAGATTCATGCCCTTGCCTGACGACCGTTTACCAGACAGAGGGCAAGTCTTGGCCTACCCGGAAGCAGTCCTGCTTGTGAATCCCGTGGAACCAGAGTTCAAAGGAGAGGTATTGGATTTCACTCTTCTCCTCCATGATTATTAATTTTTTTAAAAAAAAATTATTTATAATTTTCCAGATATATAGAATATAGAATAATGGATTAATGGTAGTAATATGAGAAATTTGTAATAAAAGAAAATATTAAAAATTCTTAATCTTACAAACTTCACACGCACTTTGTGTCTAATTTTAGATTTTTGTCATCTTAAAAAGTAGTTTAATTGAGAGTATTGATTTGATTGGCTATTGTGTAGGTGGATGATAAGTATCAATACGCCCGCGAGAACAAAGATAATCGGGTTCACGGGTGGATATCCAATGACCCACCAGTAGGGTTCTGGCAAATCACAGCCAGCGATGAGTTTCGATCTGGTGGACCCCTCAAACAAATCCTTACCTCCCACGTCGGTCCCACTACCCTCGCCGTAAGTTCCAAATTCTTTTTTCTTTTTCTTTTTACTTTTCTTCTTATAAGTGAAAAATATTAATTAATTTTATTCATCCAAAAATGATAATAATTAATTTCCATATATATTCTTCTTTGACTGAAACGGTACAACCTCAGATATTTCACAGCGTGCACTATTCAGGAGAGGATCTGATATTGAAATTTGGAGCAAATGAGGCATGGAAGAAAGTTTTTGGCCCCATTTTTATTTATCTTAATACTTTGACTACTGAAGGAGATGACCCGATTTTGCTCTGGGAGAATGCTAAGAAACAGGTGTTATCTCTTAAAACTGCATTAATTACTACTAATTAATTAAAAAACAAAACAAATTAACATTAATGTGTTTTTTTTCAGATGATCAATGAAGTTCAAAGCTGGCCCTACGATTTTCCAGCTTCAAATGACTTTCAATCGTCGGATCAACGGGGTAATGTTAGTGGTAGATTGCTAATCCAAGACAGGTACATTTTTTCTCTCTTTTCTTTTCTTTTTTCTTTTTTGCATTTTTCTTTTTTCTTTTTCTCTTTAGGAGCATTTGATTTTCATATACATTTTATTAAAAATACATGTGAAGATTATATATTACAGATGTCAATTTAATAGACTAAATTGAAAGAAAACGCACCATTAAAAACTATGAATTTTGTCTAGGTATGTTAGTGAAGAGTGCATACCAGGAGATGGTGCTTTTGTGGGATTGGCACCCCTAGGGGATATTGGATCATGGCAAAGAGAATGCAAGGTAATATTACCCTGGCAAAGTTTTCTTCTTAATCAAATTAGGAAGAAAGGAAAAAATAAATAAATAAATAATCTAGTCTATTGAATTAACATTTAGTTTTAGAGCACATAATTCTCACATGACATTTTTAAAATGTTTATGGCCTGTTAATACATAAAAATCATATGCTCTAAAGGCATATATCAATTTAATAGATTGAAACTTAAAATATTATTTCTGATCAGGGTTACCAATTTTGGACAAGAGCTGACAAGGATGGCTATTTCTCTATTAATGACATACGAACTGGTGACTATAATCTTTATGCATGGGTCCCCGGTTTCATCGGTGATTACAAATATGAGGCTGCTTTTAACATAACATCAGGTCCTTTTTTTTGATTTTTTATTCAACTTTTCATATTCTTATCCTCTAGTTGGGATCCGTTCGGATTTGTAGTTTTAAAACGTGGGATTTAAAAAAAAAAAAATAGTGATTTTAAAATGTAATTTTCAAAAAACATAGTTAAGCATTTGGTAAAATTGTAATTTAGTTTTTAAAATCATAGTTTAACCTTTAAAATACAACCCATTGCCTACGATTTTGAATACACCTTTTTTTTTACGTTTTCAAACTGAATTTTTTACAAACAATATATTTTCTTTACAATTTTGTTTAAAATCACATTTTTAATTTGCGAAATCGAACCGTTGATGTGAATAGAATGTGAAGCAGGTTGTAACATTGATGCGGGTAATCTTGTTTATGAGCCTCCAAGAGATGGCCCAACATTGTGGGAAATAGGCATTCCCGATCGCACTGCTGCTGAATTCTATGTTCCCGATCCAAACCCGAAGTATATTAACAAACTCTATGTCAATCATCCTGATAGGTTAGTTCCCCTTGCTTATAATTTTCTTAACCTTTACATAAAATTAGTATCTAAATACATGTGTATTTTTTTTTTCTTATATCATATGATTAAAACTATAAACAAAGTTTTTCTCTAAACTATATTTGAAAATTTTATTTTAATCTAATCTAATAAGCTGACATATGTTTAAAATGCATCGATTTTCACAAACATCTTTATTAAAAATGAATGTGAGAATCACATACGTTTTTAACACATGCAATTATTAGACCCATGTTTTCTGAAATGATGGGTTTAACCATATGAATCCAAATAAGAATTTGACTTTGTTTTACTTAATTGGTAGATTCAGGCAATACGGATTATGGGAAAGATATGCAGAACTATATCCTGATGGAGACTTGGTTTACACGATCGGGACTAGTAACTACACAAAAGATTGGTTCTTTGCTCAAGTTACCAGGTTTGAATATGAAAATTACATGCTCTCAATGTTACTTTTATTAAAAATTCATGTAAAAATTACATGCTCTAAAACCAAATATCAGTTTAATAGACTAGATTGAAGGAATTTCCTTCAACCCAATTTAAAATAAAACTTCGCCAATTTTAAAAAAATTGGGACATATATAATATTATTTATTGGCCTGCTATTAATAGAATATTCTTATTTTGAAAAACTTAATTTTATATGCTAGCTTTGCAATGCAGGAAGAAAGATGATAACACGTATGAGGGAACGACATGGCAAATTAAGTTCAAACTTGAGAGTGTGGATGGGAGTGGAACCTATAAATTACGATTAGCACTTGCAACTGCACATGCTTCCGAATTACAAGTATGGAATTTCTTTTTTTTTATCCTTCACTTAATAACATTTTTTTAAAAAAAAAAAACCCTTTCTCTCTCTTTTTTTTCCCGTTAATAATAAGAATTGTGTTAAAATATTAATTAAATAATTAAATTAATTAATTTATATCAGTTTAAGTTTTTGAGACGATTGGTAATTTAGGATTTGTTTGGGCTTGCGATTTTAGAAAGTGCAATTTTAAAAATATGGGATTTTAAAACGTGATTTTTAAAAATGCAGTTTGATTTTTAAAATTTCAGTTTAGTCTTTAGAATTGTACATTTTCAAAAAAGAACCACATTGTCAGCGATTCGAAAACGTAGAAAACATTTTTCAATTTGCAATTTTTAAAAAACATAATCTCAAACAATTCATTTTCTGCGATTTGGTTTTAATCAGATTTTTTGTTTATAAAATCGCAATGCCAAATACACCATATTAATATGGTATCAGAACTAGATCTTGAATTTAAACAAACATTGACTCAACAATTTACCCCTAATTTATTTTGATAATGAAATATTTGAGAGAATTTTGGTTGAATGATTTTGAGTAATAGTGCAAAGTTTTTGTTAAAAGGTTCGGATTAATGATCCAAAGGCGAATCCTCCTGTATTTTCAAGTGGGCCTATTGGGAAGGATAACACAATTGCGAGGCATGGAATTCATGGACTTTACTGGCTATACAATGTGGATGTACGTGGCACTCAGCTATTGGAGGGAGATAATACTATTTTTTTAACACAGCCAAAAAGCACTTCCCCTTTCCAAGGACTCATGTATGATTACATTCGTTTAGAGGGTCCCCAGAAAATTCAATAAAAGTTATACATTCTTTATAAGAACTGTGGATATCAATTTTAAAATATATATATATATATATTTCCCTTATCTCTTTCATCTACCAAGAACAAAATAATAATTAAAAAATAATATTTAACTATAGTAAAAAAAAGATGTACAAGTGTGATGTTTAGTATCTTTTAGTCTCCAAAATAGAAAGAGCGGGTTTTTTTTTCTCTTTAAATTTAATTTTTGTTTGAATAGCTCACTATGAGTGCTCTAAAAAATACGTGACAGTGACACTTTTAAAGACTGGATCGTAAGAATTCATACAACCTAGTTTGCATAAATTTATATCCCAATATTAGAGCTAGGGTCCTATTAATTACCCTAAAAAAATTGAAGTTGCACTTATCTTAGTTATCTCTTATGAACTAGTATGTTATTTGCAGATAGCATCCAAAATATTATTTGGAAAAAAGTATATGTACTTTCCTCTAACTACCATGCAATGTGTAATGCCTTTTCCCCCATTTTCAATTACTGCAATGTCCATATCAAACTGCCATTGAGGTTGTAATCGCAAAAAATAAATAATAACAAAAAAAAAAAAACTATTGGTAAAAAAAAGTGAAAAACAAATTATTTTTCCTTTCATGCCATGATTGGGTTGAAGATGGAGTCAACATGCTCAGAGCTAGGAAATCCTAAAAGAAGGAAATTGGTTTGGCAGAGGTGAGTTGGTCCAGGGGTATCGGAGGTCCTCTGACGCTCAAGTTAATAAGTTTGTTGTAAAAAAAAATGGTTTAAATAAGAGTTCAGAGTTGACCATACCTGAGCCTTCCCATGTTGTTAAAATAGAAGTGTTTTTTTTTTTTATCAAGTGAACCCATTTTTGTTTGAGAAATGATAAAAATCATTATTCATCCTATCTTTTACCAATTTCAGTACAATGGATGGATAAATTTATCATTGAATCTATGGAACTCACATGTCGAAGTGATGGATTTGCAAAAGGAATGATGGGAGAATGATGTATAACATAACTCTATTTTGCTTTGTACACATTTTTATGTACTCAAACTACTTTTTAAGCCACTTAACGCAATCTAAAACAGAATTTAAGAAGCCCTGTATAGCTAAAAAAGTAAAGCATCTCACTCATAATTCATGATTTGAAGTGTAGGATCTTTGCTCATAGCGTCTCTTGCACGTCTACGACAACAGTGGGCATATCTTTCTCTCTAATTCAAGCAAACCAACCCAAACACTCGCCAAGTGTTTAAGACTTCCATTTCCAGACTGCAGGGGCAACACATATATAGATCACCAAGATTTTCTCCTCAACACTGAAAATCTAGCTTTTAATATATATTATTAGTATCACAACCTAAATCCAAATTTTTTTCCACAAAGTGGTGCTTGAAGAAGCTAGCCAAGAAGCTGACCAACTTGAAGAGGCACAACATTTCCATCAGTAAGGTGGGGAGAGAACACACCAAAACTATGGAACAGAAGTCTCTAAAAGATATCACCACAATAGATCAAGGAGACTAAAACCCAAGTAACCAACCAAAAAAAAAAAAAAAAGAAGCAAAAATAACAGGACAAACACAAGAAATTCAAAGCAGAAAAGCAAAAAACCCCAAAACACCAGCAGCAAGGGAAGGAGGCAGCAGCAGGGAACAGGGCTATGTGTGGAGGAAACTAGTATCTCAACTCTAAAATTTTACTGATTGAGATAATGAAATCTAATAGACCAAATATATTTATATGTATGGTGAAAGTAGATGATTCTTCTAAGTGTTTACAAAATGAGTCAACTCATTATGGATCCATTTTTGGTTGAATGAGTATATATATGTTGTTTGTGTCTCCAAATTAAGATGTTATGGTATTCATACCTAAATAATTTTGTGCGTGTGAATTTCCTGATCTCGAAGTGTCTCACCATTGGGGATTGTTTATATATATATATATATATATATATAAAAAAGATCAATTTTGTGCTCTGCAAGTGGATTTAGTTTTCTCATTTCTTGTACTAGGGGTTTACAACCTATGCGGAGAGGAGGATTGTGGAAGCTGTACAAGGGGAGGACAGAGCCACAATGAATATTGGAATTGGTTGGAGGGGCTTAAATGAGGAAATGGAGCGATTCAAGGACAGGATGGAGTTCACAAAACTCAAAACCAATCAGGAAAGGACGGAGCCACATTGAATATTGGAATTGGTTGCAGGGATTATTATGGTGTGGTAGAGAAAACGTTGAAGGAAGTTGGGAGGATGAAGTACCTGCACCCGCTCTACACTACTCTTGTACAAGGCCCTGGAAAGGAAGAGGAGAAGATTTTGGCTCAGAGGGTGTTTGCAGAGGCTCGTGACTGTTATCACCCTATAGCTCAAGGTGTCGTTGCAGCAATCCTTGCCAAGCACCTCTAGAGTGGCACATAACAATAATGTTTACATGCCTGAATTTCTTAAGATTATCCTTAATGTACTTTCTCTTTCTCTAAAATCTGTAGGCTTTTATGCTGTGTGTGTTGGTTTTGCTAAATGTATGCATCTTGGATAATGCTGTATAGGCTTCTATCTACTAATATTATGGAAATCCAATCTGATCAAAGTTTAACCATTTTACCCATGTTGTTTTAGTTAACTTTAATGATCCAAGGAGGCAGTCTAGTCTTTGGGTCTTGAAATGCAGAAGATGAACCCCCTCTAGTTTTTTTTTTCGAGTTTTCTTTTAGGCTTGTAAATTAGGAGTGATTTATTTTTGGGAGAGAACTTTACTTGCCCTCTCTAAACTACCAAGCATTTTTTAATGTCCTCTTCCCTAAACTTCTTTGCAATGTGGGGTTTTCATTTTTCAACCCTTTTCAATCACCCTCTACTATTTAATTTTTTTTTTAACTTAAATAACTAGCATGTAAAATGTTCGTTCTACTCCGATATATTTTTTTTTAAATACAACTATGCCCTTGGTTTTAAAAAAATTTAAAAAGTAACAAAAGAAGGAAAAGTGGCCATATTTCCCCCTTTTTCACTCCTTTTTTTTTTAAATAAATAAAGGGGCATTTTAGTAATTTGTGTTTCCTCTGTTAGGATTATTCCTTAATACTAACAGAAAAGGTAATTGAAAGGGGCTGAAAGATTAAAACCCTACATTGTAAATTTTTTAAAGTTTAGTGAAATTTCCACTTTATTTTTCCTCAATAGTAATTTGCTTTTCATTATTTGATTCTCTGTCAGTCTTACTCCAACGGAGCAATTCAGCTGCAAAAAGAGAAGTGGCTCAACTTGATCTCTCCTTTTGGCTTACATTCCTTATCTTAGCATTCTGTGAGTAGCCGGTTGTGTCTTGAGCTTAAAAGCTTCTCAGGTCAGGGATAAACAGTAATCTTTGTTTGACAAATCTCAAAGTTTGTCAAAGATGCATGAAGACTAGAAAATTTCCCAAGTTCCATCCTCAATGTAGCCTAAAAGGCCAGCCATGCAGCCATACATATACATCTACCCAGTGCTGCATGTATGGTGGCCCTCTATATTTTTAGACTTAAAAGCAATGCCAGCATCCTATCTTAAAAGATTATTCAAAGTTTCAAACCATAACAAACCTAAGAACCTCTCACTTGATTTGAGGGGATTCATAAAAGAATATGACTCAGTACAAGATCCCGTATCCCAAGTACAAGATCCCATATCCCAAAATGAAGCCTTCCCTAACCCCTAGAAGCAATTGCTTCTACTGCTTCAGCTTCTGAGTTGTACAGTCGTAAATGTTCCTTGGCTCTGAGAGCATCTCACCTTCACAAGACTTGACTAAGAATTCCATCACCATACAGCTCCAATCCAACAAATCATTACAAACTTAACTCTGGGTAATCTATCTTTTCTCTCAACAGAACTGATGAGAGTCATATCCCTCTACAGGCGGCTACAGCACCCATAGAAACACAGCTATACATGCATATTAGAATATGCAGTCTTCCCTCACATACTTCTCCCTTCAAGACCCAACCTTACAAGTCTCCTAGTAGTAAACCATTTTCACAAATGGATGCCCCAACAACACAGCTAAATGATAATTTTATCTATTTAGCTATTACAAAGACAATGACAACCTCATGTCAACGAAATGCAGAAACTACACAGAATCTACACACTGCAAATTCACCTTAAGTTGGCTCTTGTAGTTTATGCATTGAGAGCCCCATAACCAAGATAACCATATTGCAATATAACAATAAACAAAATTAAGTTAGACACAATTGTACAACTTCCGTTTCCTTCAATTATTTTTCAAATTCAACCGTGTAGCTAAAATCACAAACGGCCATAATAACAACATTGCTACAAGAAGCAAAAGAAAAAACAAAAAAGAGGGTTGGTTCCAAAGTACACTTACAATTACAAGAATAGCTCAAACTGAAAGGGTTGCTCCTTTTTCATCAGCCGCTATTGCCCACTACCTTCCTCTTCCAACTTCTTGACATAGGCCTTCAAAACCATCACCAACTCCCTCGCCGGCGCCTGTATCGTCCCGACCAAGCTCGACGCGGGAGTCTTCAACGACCCAAGAAGCTTGGCATAAATTTCAGCTCTCGTAGGCATACTCTCGAGCGCCTTGAAGTCACCAGGCCCATAAAACTTTCCCTCAAACACTGCGCCGGTGAAGTCGTTGTCCTCGAGCTTCTTCTCCTTCTGGAAGGTCCTGTAGGGCTTGATGGCCGCTGGGATCTCCTCGCTGTGAACAAAGAGCCAGGCGTTCATGCCCGTCATGCAGGGCTTGAGGGCCTCCCAGGGGGTCCCCTCAATGGCTTTGTAAACAAGGGTGTTCTTAGCAACGAGCAGCTTGGTGGACTCGGGTAAGGCTCGTCGGAGGTCCTGGAACTGCTTGACGCTTAAGCCCTTGTACTTTATTCCGGCAATGAGGTGGCAGTTGTCGAGCTGGGTCTTTACGGTCTCCACGGTTTCTTCTTTCTTGTTGCGGGAAATGGCGGAGCGGATCGAGAGATTGGGCTTGCATCGAGCAGAGATGAGTGGTGGATTCGAAAGGAAATGGTGGTGGGTTTGGGTGAGAAAATGAGACGCATGGGGTTTGGAGGAGGGGAAGCTGAGGAGAGCTGTGGCTTCCATTGGTAGACGCTGGTGGTGGGGGAACGAAAAGGGAGGGTGTGAGAGTGTTTTGTTGGGCTTATCTTTTCAGTTTTTGAGGACATGGTTATTTATGTCGTTTTCCTATGCATAAACGATAAATTCTCTATTTTTTTTTTTTTTTTTCACAATGAAATTATTAAAAAATTACACTGTTTTTAAATTAGGAATAATAGGAATTTCCTTTTTCATCTTTAACTTAATAACATAAAGAAAAAAAAAAAAAAAACCTTTCTCTCACTTTTCTTTTTTTCCGATTAATAATAGGAACTATATTGGAATATTAATAAAATGATTAAATTGAATAAAAAAAATTAAATGATTAAATTAACCAATTTTTATCTGTTTAAGTTTTTAAGACAATTGGTGATTTAGTCTTTGTTTGGATTTGCCATTTCAAAAGGTACAATTTTAAAATATACTATTTGAAAACATGATTTTTAAAAATGCAGTTAAGTGTTTAGCAAAATTATAGTTTGACTTTTAAAATCGCAATTTACCCTTTAAAATTATGCATTTTCAAAAAACACCACCTTGTTAGTGATTTGAAAATGTAGAAAACATTTTCAAGTCACAATTTTTAAAAAACATAATCTCAAACAATCTATTTTATGGGATTTGGTTTTAATTCACATTTTTAGTCGCAATGCCAAATACACCATATTAATATGGTATCAGAACTAGATCTTGAATTTAAACAAACATTGACTCAACAATTTACCAAATTCACTTACTGATTTTTGGAGGAAAGTTTGGAGGGTTAGGGGTCCACCGGTAGTGAAATCTTTTCTGTGGAAAGCTTGCAGGAATGTTCCGGCCACCCGAGAGAATTTACATAGAAGGAGTATTACTCGAGATCCACTGTGCCCCATCTGTGAATTGGAATCTGGAACTTTGGGTTACATTCTTTAGAGCTGTGGCTCAGCAAGGGATGTCTGGTTGGAAAGCTCCCGTAAAATACATAAGAGTTCTATATGCAAAGCAACATTTGCCGGTGTTTTTGAGCAATTGTTGGGTTATTTGAACACAGAGGAATTGCAGTTTTTTGTCACTATGGCATGTCAAATATGGCTCTGGCGGAATGCTTTTGTATTTGGGAGCCCTTTGCTTGCACCAACTGAAGTTATTCGTAGGGCACAAGAGCAAATCTCTGTTTTTTGAGCAGATAAAGGCGGGAAGATGCAAGCCCCACATAGCTGTGCACAGCCATGCAGTCTCTATTTGGCAGAAGCCGCCGGAAGATTTTGCTAAAATTAATTGGGATGCTTCCATTGATGGAAGACGCAAGCGTGTTGGAATCGAGGTGGCTATACGTAACTCTGATGGAACTCTGATAGCTTCGATTTGTGCTTCAAGGACTATGCTCACAGATTCTGGGACAGCCAAAGCCTTAGTAGCGTGGCATGCAGCTAAAGTCACGCGCAGGATGGGTTTGAGCAAGGTAATTTTAGAGGGAGATGCGTTGGAAGTCATAAATGTTCTCAAACTGGCTAGCGAATGGTTTGGCAGCTACGAACAACTCACACAAGATGCTAAAAACCTACTGGAGCATTGCTTGGAATGGAGGGTTAGCCATATTCTTCGAGACGGAAATAAAGTTGCTCATAGTCTTCCCAAATTGGCATTAGCACTAGATCAGAATATGTTCTGGGTTGACAATTTTCCTTCATGTATTCGAGAGCTTGTATGCTTTGAGCTAGGGGTGCAAAGGCGGTTAGCGGTTATTGCCACTAACCGTAACCGCTTTTTTAAAATAGATAACCGCTAACCGTAACCGCCATAGCGGTTAGTAAATTTCACTAACCGCAACCGCTAACCGCCTAGCGGTTAACGGTTAGCGGTTAGTGGCCGGTTAGCGGTTAGTGAAATAGATAACCGCCCGCTAACCGCTTTTTTAAAATTGGGCTTTTTGGGCTTTTTGGGCTTTTTTTTTGGGCTTTTTTTTACCCTCATTTTTTTTTCTTGTATTTTTAATATCTTCTTGGGCCCAATTGCTATAAATATTTGAATTGTCATTGGATCATATGATTAAGTGTTGATCTTATAAACTTACAAACAAACAAAAATACTTCAATTGTAGTTATAAGTAACACATTGTTTAATCCAATGTCAATTACTTAATTTGATATTATATGAATCACATTGTCATTGTCATTGTACATGAATAATTGATTAAGTATTGGAATTGTAATTGGATCATATAGTTAAATATTTATCTTATACATTTATATTATTCAATATGCATATAATATAACTATAAGCAATTATATATATATATATATAAAATTCAAAATTGTTCAAAATTGTTAATTTTCTTTTTTTTTTTTCTTTCAAAAAATGGTTAAATTTCTTTTTCTAAAAAATGTTCAAAAAATACATTAATACTTCAATTGTGATTATAAGTAACACATTGTTGAATCTAATGTCAATTACTTAATTTGATATTATATAATCATATAGTCTCATTAAATTATATCATATGATTCATATGATTAATTATTTAAATTCTTATCATATTTACTTATAATCTTTTTTCTTTGAATTGAACTTAATATCTAATGGTAAATGGTAATGTTCAAACTCCTAAATCCTAAATCCTAAATTCCTAAAGTATCTAATAATGCTTTAATTAAATTGTAGACTTGTAGTTATAAGTAACATATTGTTTAATTCAATTGAATCAATTGTGATTATCATTGTACATGAATCATATGATTAACTTGTAGACTTATGACTTATGAGTTATGTCATATTATATATGTATTATTTATTATTATATAATCATATGATTTAATGATCAAGTCATCATGTGATATAATCATATCAATTATAGTGATAATATATAAATTACTAAAATTATAATGATAATACATTAATACTTAAATTATGTTTATAAGTAACACATTGGTCATTGTTTAATCCAATGTCAATTACTTAATTTGATATTATACGAATCATATCATCATTGTACATTAATAATATGATTCACTTGAAGTCTTGAATAAAGTATTTGAATTGTCATTGAATCATATGATTAACTATTGATATTATACATTTATATTATTCATATACATATGTAGACTTATATAGACTTATAGGTTTATAACATACATTGGAAATAAGTTCTCTAGATATTTAATTGTTGTATTAGTATGAATTAGTATACTTATGAGTTATGTCATATTATATATGTATAATTTGTTATTATATAATCAAATGATTTAATAATCAATCTCATGTGATATAATCATATAAATTATAGTGATAATATATTAATACTCAAATTGTGATTTAATTATTTTTTTTAAAAAATTGTGATTTAATGATCAAGTGATTATATGATATAATCATATAAATTATAGTGATAATATATTAATACTCAAATTGTGATTTAATTATTTTTTTTAAAAATTGTGATTTAATGATCAAGTGATTATGTTATATGTATAATTATAAAAATATATTATATAAAAAGGCGGTTAGCGGTTAGCGGTTACGGTTAGTAGACCCAATAATCGCTAACCGCTAACCGCTAGGCGGTTAGCGGTTAATGCGGTTAAACGGTTAGGCGGTTAGGCGGTTGGCGGTTATAGCGGTTAGCGGTTAGCGGGCGGTTAAAAACCGCCCGCCTTTGCACCCCTAACGGCTACCATCAACAAGGAAACCCAAATCAATCAAGAATAAATGCAGCAACGGCTACTTCTAGAATAGAAATCATTTATTTGATTTATATTTGATTTGTATTTTCTTCCTATTATGTAAATGCAATCTCTTGTATATAAACCCATCATATCAATGAAAATATGCAAGGCAAAATTATTTCCATTACCTCTTCTATATGGTATCAGAGCTCTAATGAGCGACCCATGTCGTCTTCCTTTTTTTTTTTCCTCTCTTTGAAGTGTTTCAGCAAACACTCAAGTTGCATACCAAATGGCCTCATCCACCTCCACCGAAACCAACCCAACCCCCTTTACCCATAACATCAATAAGCCCATTCCCCCTACCCACAATGAAAACAACCCAACCAACCCAAACCATCACTTGCATCTCTCTCAAATTTTGCCCAGTCTATTTCCAAACTTACCCAAAACAATTACTTGGTTCGACACCATCAACTTCAAACTTTCCTTCAAGGTCACGATCTCTATGGGTTTGTGGATGGAACCAACAAGCCTCCCCATCCACACACCTCCACTGCCATTGATGGCTCTCTCCGCATCCTCAACGATCCAAAGACACTTTGATTGTTTCGCCAGGATCAACTTATTTTGAGCATGCTTATGTCCACCATCTCTGAAGAATTGCTGCCCCAAGTCCTTGGATGCCGCATTGCCCAAGAACTCTGGACTGCACTTGAACGCACCTTCTCTTCCGCCTCCCGAGCCCGTACCATGACCCTTCACAATGAAATTGCCACTGCAAAGAAGGGCAATTCTTCCATCAAGGCATATTTCCAACGGCTCAAACAAACCGCAGCCACCCTTGCTGTCGCTGGTCACCCGCTCAGTGTTGTGCAAATTTATTTGACTCGTAAGTGCACGAAACAATTGTAGTTAATGGATTGCAAGTATGAGGTTGAACCCACAGGAAATTGTATTCTTGAAAGTAATTTTAAATCTAAATTAATTAAATCCTAATCTAGTTCCAAATTTTTGAGAGATTTTTTTGTTCGAATGAAAAGGAAAAAGCATGAGCAATTTAAAGTGATTGAAATCTTATGACGAAGCACTAAGGTTTCGGAATCCGCATTCACAAATTCATAACAACGTAATTTCATGATCTATAATATTCCCCAAAGTTTTCACATATAAATCTTAAGTTCGTTTTACAATTGCTTCAAAAAATTAATCAAAAGATCCTATGTATCCCATTCATAACCCAAATCACAAAAGAAATCCAATATTCAATCAAATCATTAACTGTATCCGTAAATCATAAGAAACTATTCAATCTTTATGAAAACATCAATTGTATCCAGAGAATAAATCACAGGGGAAATCCAAATTTTAACAAAGAAAACCAAGCAATCAATTGTATTGAATAATCTTAAATCATCAAGTATATCCTTGTATCACAAAAGATATCCAAGAATTATTCAATCAAATTGATTAGAAGTAAAACAATAGAGCAATTAAACCATTAAATTGGAAAATATTACATACATGAAACAAAGTTGCTAATCATAAGTGAGGCTTCATTTTCAACCTTAGTTGAAGGTTTAGCCTCTCATGTTATTGAAAGACAAAACAGGATCGATTAAATTCATAATGTAAAATTGAGTACTTACAAATAAGAATCACAAAGTTGAGATCGAAAAGTTAGGAAAACCTTAAACTCTATTCTTTCTCCTCTACAATCTTGAAATTCGTAGCCCCCCACAACTAATCTGATAATTCCCTATTTATAAACCTAAAACTTAGGGTTTTACAAGCTGAAATCGGATAAAATTCGTCTAGGTTTGTATCCTTTTATTGCGGGACGATTTTGGAATAGTAAATGTCCGAATTAGGAAAATCCTATTTCACAATGAATTATAGTATTTTGAGTTAGATTTCCAATGCCACTTGAATCACTTTGATCTCATACGTGAGCAAAAAGTTATGATCAAAATACTGAAACATGTGTAGAATCTAAATTTGAATACAATCCGAAATTTTATCTAATCTAAACTTTAATCTAATCTGATCTTTAATCCGATTTAAACATTTCATGGATTTGGTTAAATTTAACCACATCACCTAGATCTTTTCAAAGTATGTTTTCTTCCGAAAAGTAGTTTTTCTTCAACGACCTACAAAATACTAAAAACACAAAACTAACATAGAACATCAGATAATAACACAACTAAAGGATTAACACAAGTAAATTAAGGGGTCCAAATATGCAATATTCGGCACACATCACTCAGCGACTACGAATTCACCATGTCTTTCCTTGCCGGACTGGGTCCCAAATACGACCCCCTCGTCACGTCTGTGATTACCCAAATTGAGCTTCTCACCATGGACGATCTGCTCAACCATCTGCTAGCTCACGAGACCAAACTCGAGCAACACCACCAGAATGACAATTTCCTTGTCGCAGCCAACCTTGCCTCACGCAGCCAGAATCCACACCGTGGAAGAGGACGGACCTCGGTTCCATGAGAACCCACCCTTCAAATGGCAAGCACCTCCAACACTCTTTTGGGCAATACAAAACAAGGGGGCGTGGAAATACCACTCCTCCCTCTCACAATCCCTCATCTTAAAATGGGTCCACCTCTATTTTAGGCCCTCGGCCCACCTGCCAATTATGTGGAAAATTGGGCCACACTGCCATGGCCTGTTATCATATATTTGACCAAGCTTTTCAAACAACAGGGCCTAATCTCACTGCCTACACTGCTGCTCAGCCCCAAACTCAGGATCTCAACTAGTATCCGGATGCCGGCGCTACTCACCATGTCATCTCCGACCTCAACATTTTGAATCTTCACTTAGAGGCGTATGATAGACCCGATGAAATCCAAGTGGGCAATGGTACCCGACCTGCCATTCAACATACGGGCAACTCTAAACTTTCTCCTAATTTCTTTATACGTCATATCTTACAAGTTCCTAACATAACCAAAAATTTACTTTGAGTCCAAGAATTCACTTCTGATAATAATGTTTATATGAAATTTCACCCTTCTTGTTTCTTTGTCAAGGATCATACGTCCAAGAAAATTCTGCACCACGGCTTGAGTAGACACGACCTTTACCATTGGTTTTCACTTACATCTGCATCCCCCTAGTATTTTCTCCAGAGAACGTGCTAGCTTCGTGGAGTGGCACGCTCGCCTCGGCCACCTTGCTGATCGCATTGTTCATCATGTCGTCACTAGATTTCAACTTCCAGTTACCAACAATAAGAAGCTCCCTATTTGTCAGGCCTGTCAGCGAGGCAAAAGTCATCAGCTTCCTTTTAATATGTCTGAAAATAAATCAAGTGTCCCACTTGAACTTGTTTTTTCTAATGTTTGGGGACCTTCCCTTATTTTATCCAATAATGGTGCATGCTTTTATGTTATTTTTGTCGATCATTTTAGTAAATTCACGTGATTTTATCCCATTGCATGCAAATCTGATGTCTTTTCTATTTTTCCTAACTTTTAGGCTTATGTTGAACACCAATTTGATCGTAAGATCAAATCCATCCAAACAAATGGAAGTGGAGAATATCAAAAATTACGTCACCATTTTGCATCCCATGGAATCCATCATCAAATTACGTGCCCACACACCCATCAACAAAATGGGTCTGTGGAACGCAAACATCGCCACATTGTCGAAACGAGTCTCACCCTTCTGTCCCATTGCTCCGCCCCTTTCACATATTGGGCTGAGGCTTTTCAAACTGCTTGCTATCTCATAAACTGCTTACGCACACCCATCCAATAATGAATCACCTTTTCAACAACTTTTTTCTCTCCGACCTAATTACAGTTTTTTGCGCATCTTCGAATGTGCTTGTTGGCCCTATGTTCGCCCTTACAACAAACACAAGCTCGATTTCCGCTCCGACACATGCATCTTCATTGGGTATAGTCCCTCTCACCATGGCTACAAATGCCTTCATCCATCAACTGGTTGTATCTACATCTCCCAACACATCATCTTCGATGAGTCACTTTACCCATTCACCTCCCCTTCTTCCCTCCCCCCACTTCCCACACCACTATTTTCCCCCTTTCACAAACCCTCGTATCCCAACCTGAGCATCTACTTCACCTTGCGATGCACTAGGAACAATTGCCACTCCGTCTCCCGACCCACTATTGTACCAAATACTCACCTAAATTAATAGGCAAATATTAAGTCCGTTTTAACTTGCAAGTGCACAAGATCAAAACAATAGTATAGGGTGCAAGTACAAGATCATTCCCACGGTATTGTTGATTTTAATTAGAATTTATTTTCTAAATTAAAATATCAACTTTGTCACGAAAATTGATATTATGAAAATAAATAAAAATAAACGAAAATGTAGGGCTTTGATATCAACCACTAATCATGTTAAATAATATAACAATATGCCAATGTTCCAATCATATCAATGTTTGCCAACCTAAAGGTATGGGTGTCTACTCCTTAAGTTATTGATTTCCCTAAGCAACGAATTAGACATGGGTGTCTACTCTAATTATTTTCTTTCTTAAAGGATTTAGCATGGGTGTCTACTAATTTATTATTTAAGAAAGCATAAATCTGTGGAAATCGACAAACACATGGAACCTAAGGCATGGGTGTCTACTCCCGGTTTTTCATGTTGATTAACCCAAGAATCCGTAAGGAGATTTTTTTCACTCTATTAAGCCCAAGACTCGATCATCCAAATTGACTTAAATAACTAATTTATACCACATGCATATGTTGATCAGGCACATTCATATGATGAATTCGATAAAACAGGAATTAATCAAGTTAAGTATCACAATATAATTATCACAAAGACGCCAATATTAAAATATTAGAGAAACATAATTAGGGTTGCAATCTATCCCTACTAAAGTATTTAGTTACACATAATTAAAATAAAGGAAAAAAGAAAGAACCGAAAACCTCTCCTAGAAGTAGCCTCCAAATTTCCCTATCCAAGCAAGCATATAAAAATTTGTCTATTGAATGGTATCTTGAGTTGTGAGGCTTAGAGGTCTATTTATAGGGCTTAGATGAGTCCTAGAAGCCCTAGTAGTCCTAGGAAATTCGGAGGTCTAGGTTTTATTACAACTAGGACTTGGAAATCCAAGTTTGGGAAGGAAAATGAGTCTTGCCGCGTGTCTGAATATTCTCCAGAGCTGAGTGTGCTCAATCGCACACCTGCGATTGATCTCTGGTGATGGACGCTCGAGCACAGATGCGCTCTAAACTAGGTGTAGTGCACTCAAGCGCACTACCTCTGGTTGCTTCCTCTTAATCTAAGACTTCTAGCTTTTTCTCAATTTTGTTCTTGAAGCCCGAGACTTTCAGAAATGCTTCATTTTCTTCCATGACCTACAAAAACATAGAAAACCAAAAAAAAAAAAAAAAAAAAAAAGAAGAAGAAGAAGAAGAAATAAAATAGCACAAAATTAAAAAAACTAAGAAATTAACAAGTGTAAATTAAGGTGCTAAAATATGAATATTCTAGGCCTTATCACACCCCAAACTTACATATTGCTAGTCCCTTAGCAATACAAAACTAAAATCAAAATGAAAATCATAAATAAAAAGATAAATCCATCTTTTGTGGGATGTACGATTGCATTTAGCATATGCAACAAGCCTTTTAAACCCCTAGGCATTCCTTAGAGGACGATTGAAGTCTCGTGAGAGTTTTCTAGGAATGTTACCCACAAACATTATGCAAAGTTCATGTTATCCAAAATTTAAGTGTCACTCAAAATCATGATTTTCATTCATTGGGAAGGTTAAAAAGATAAACTCCATCTTCTCAATGAATTGAAATTTTAAAGTTGAATTACTTACAAAAGACAGGTTAAGGCATCACAAGTTCGAAGCAGTGTAAAGTGAACTAGCACATAAATATGAAGCTTCAAATTAATTTCAATGTGCAATGTCTCAATATCTCAAAGTTCACTGAAATCCCAATCAAAATGAATAACTATGGAATAATTTTTTTTTTCTTTTTTCTTTTTCTTCTTGGTCAGGTTGTGCAATGTTTGGTTCCCTTAAGCTTTTTAATTGACCCATGTAGCGAGTGTTAAGTCAATGACTCCCAAACCAAATGGCTTTAGGGTATTAGGAGTAGAGACACCTCTAAGGACTTACTAGCTCGAGTAAAAAAGACTACGAAACCAAATTAACCATGACATTAACCAAATTAAAAGTTCTCACCTTTTGACGTAAGCACGCATTGCTTAATGAGGCAAGAAGTCTAGTTACTTAGTGAAAAGCTTATTAATGATTAACTTTTTATTAATTTTTTTTCTTTCAACATTATGCCAAAGTATCCAACCAATAAGTCATCCAATTTCACTCAAGACATCAAAACATACACATCAAATTCTTATGTCATACCCCTACAAATTATGTGCTAATGTGCTTATGTAGATTAGATCAAACATGTGAATTCTCAAATGCCTAAAGTAAGTAACCAAACTTAAAAACTCTATCATCATATCTGTATTCAAAATTTTAAGCTCACCAATGAAATCAAATCACAATTTTTTCTGATCAACCAAAAATTTAAGACAATCATGAACATGTTTTTTTTAAAAAAAAAAACTGAGACAAAGCATGTGTAAGTGTCTTCCATTCCCCCAAACTTAATTACACATTGTCCCTAATGTGTGTATAGCATGAAAACATCTCACCTGGCAGATGGAGAAAACTATTTGGACTGGCATGACTCATTATACACCCTTAAACTTGAACGCAATCACACTTGTTCCTGAAAAACAAAACACTAAAATAATAATAGAAAACAAAAACAAAATAAGATGAAAATAAAATAAAAACAAAGAAAGAAATAAATAAAAATGGTATGCTGTGGTGGTGCCTCCCATGAGCGCTAAGTTTAACATCTTCAGCCAAACTGTTGTCCTCCTCTTAAACTTGAAGCACCAGTCTTTTCTTCTTTTGCACCAAAGAGAATGAAATTTTCTTATTGCAGGGTGATTCCAAATGTCTATAAATCGGGGTGGACCACTCTGAGTCTTCTCAAACAATTTCTCAGCTAGAAGGGAATCATGAACTGTAATAATATAAGAAGAATTTTCAGGGAGTTTTTCCATCTTAGTGTCCTCAGTTTGCTCATATGGTAGATCTAACAGATTGCTTTACTAGCTTCTTGGTGTTTTAGGAATAAGAACTAATGTTGAAGAAGTTTCAGTGCTCTCTTCTTCTTAACGATGTGGCTCTTGTGGAACTTCAATTTGTTCCTCCTTCCTTTCTTCCACTTGATTTTTAACCACTTCTTAACTCACACATGTGGTGATAGCTTGCTCATGATAATAAGTGCACTCATCCTCCATGTAGTGTCCATTAGGATTGGCCATCAATTGACTTTGGCACTCTTCTTCTTGGTATTGTTGAAGCCAATAGATGGGAGGTGACTCCTTTTCATGATAGCAAATACTCTCTTCCTCCATATAATATCCATGAAGAGTGGTCACCAACTGACTTTAGCACTCTTCTTCTTCTTCTTTGAAGATATTGGCTTTTTGTTTATGGTGAGCCTCCATCCTTTCAAATAATCGTTAAAAAATTGACAACGCTTCTTTTAAGGCAGAACTTGCTTCTTCTAAGGCATAACACGCTTCTTCTAAGGCAAAACTCTTCGGAGGAGGTGGTTCTTCTTGATATTGTTGAGGCCAATCGATTGGAGATGGCTCCTCTTCATGTTAATGTTGAGACCAATTGATGGGAGATGGTTCCTCTTCATGAGCTTCTATTTTGAAAATGGATTGCCATAGACTGGGGCTAAGACAAGAATATGAATGATCATATATGGGAGATGGCTCCTCTTCTTTGTATTGTGGAGGCCAATAGATAGGAGATAGCTCCTCTTGGTATGCTTCTAATTTGGCAATGTATTCCAGCAGCTGCATATTGGCCTTAGTGTGGCTAAGAAAGGAGTATGATTGACCATAAAACTGCGGAGATGATTGATGGTGTGGTTTATGAAATTGTGGAGCAGAATTTCTAGAAACTTGAGCTTGCCATGAGAAATTGGATTGTTGGCCCCATGTTGGGTTATAGGAATTAAAATAGCCGTTGTCCCCCGGTCTAGATAATGAGGTGTTCATATGCCCATAAGAATAGTTAGAAAATTGTCTTGTTGAAGGACAGTCTCTAACATGGTGATAAGGGTTATGGCAATATGAACATGGTTCATGGGGTGTTGGAATGTTTCCCCACATAAGTAAAACACAAAAAGAAAATTAAATAACAAAAGAAAAAAAAAAAAAAAGACTCACAAACTGCCTAAAGTGCTGGAACGTAGGTGTTGTCTGATAATGCGCTCGATCGCATTGGTTGGTGCTCTAATTTTGCGCTTGATCGCCCTGCAGCAGTGATCTCGATGGCACCGCTGCAGAACGGAACAAAATTAAACAATCCCCGGCAACGGCGCCAAAAACTTGTTGTGCCAAATACCCACCTAAATTAATAGGTGAATATTTGGTACGTCTTAACTCGCAAGTGCACAAGATCAAAACAATAGTATATGGTGCAAGTATGCGATCATTCCCACGGAGATTGTTGATTTTGCTTAGAATTTATTTTCTAAATTAAAATATCAACTTTGTCACGAAATTGATATTATAAAAATAAATAAAGTTAAATGAAAAGGTAGGGCTTTGATATCCATCACTAATCATGCTCAATAATATAACAATATGTCAATGTTCCAATCATATCAAGAATACCTAATATTTGCCAACTTAAGGGCATGGGTGTCTACTCCTTAAGCTATTGATTTCCCTAAGCAACGAATTAAGCATGCGTGTCTACTCTAATTCTTTTCTTTCTTAAAGGATTTAGCATGAGTGTCTACTAAGTTGTTCTTTAAGAAATCATAAATCTGTGGAAATCGACAAATACATGAAACCTAGGGCATGAGTGTCTACTCCCGATTTTTTATGTTGATTAACCCAAGAACCCGTTAGGAGATTCTTTTGTCACTCTATTAAGCCTAAGACTCGATCATCCAAATTGACTTAAATAACTAATCCATACTACATGCATATGTTGATCAGGGACATTTATATGAGGAATTCGATAAAATATGAATTAATCAAGTTAAGCATCACAATATGATTATCACAAATGCGGCAATATTGAAATATTAGAGAAACATAATTAGGGCTTCAATCTAGCCCTACTAAAGTATTTATTTACACATAATTAAAATAAAGGGAAAAGAAAGAACTAAAAACCACTCCTAGAAGTAGCCTCCAAATTCCCCTCTCCAAGCAAGCTTATAAAAATTTGTCTATTGAATGGTATCTTGAGTTGTAAGGCTTAAAGGTCTATTTATAGGGCTTAGGAGAGTCCTAGAAGCCCTAGTAATCCTAGGAAATTCGGAGGTCTAGGTCCTATTACAACTAGGACTTGGAAATCCAAGTTTGGGAAGGAAAATGAGTCTTGTCGCGTGTCTGAATATTCTCCAGCGTCCGAGTGCGCTCGATCGCACACCTACGATCGTTCTCTGGTGATGGACGCTCAAGCGCAGATGCGCTCTAGCCTAGGTGTAGTGCACTCGAGCGCACTGCCTCTGGGCGCTTCTACTTGATCCAATACTTCTAACTTTTTCCCAATTTTGTCCTTTAAGCCCGAGACTTCCAGAAATACTTCATTTTCTTCTATGACCTACAAAAACTTAGAAAACACAAAAAGAATAAAAAATAAAATAAAATAGCACAAAATAACAAAACTAAGAAATTAATAAGTGTAAATTAAGAGGCTAAAATATTCACTTATCACCCGCCATCCCCTCCTACATCTCACACACCTACCCTTACTAACACTAGTTCTTTTTCTAACTCTTTGCAGGTTCTAGTGTCCTCCCCAGCCTCAGCATCTCCCATGCCTCAACCAGGACATGCAATGCAAACTCAGTCCAAGAACAACATTTTCAAGCCCAAGTCTCTCCCAAACGGTCTCATTCACTACCCGCTTCCGAAAGTGATCCTTGCCACTGCCAGCCCCGACGAGGTCGAACCCACCTGCTATTCCCAAGCGTCCAAGCACCCCGCCTGGTGTGATGCAATGAACAACAAGTTTGATGCCCTCCTCCACAATGGCACATGGACTCTCATTCCTCCCACCTCCACAAATCAAAGAAAGAGGAGATTAGGCCTCTGAATCCTAATCAAAGCTCGTAGAGTTCGAATTGTCGAGCTACGAGCCAAGCTCTGAAATTTCCGAGCTAAATTAATCTTCATTGAGGGGGTGGGAGTAGGTTAAAGCTAACAGCAAATCACAATTGCTACCTAACTGTGATGTTGATGTTGACAATACAAAGTGACGTGGACTTTAAATTTGTTATTGTAGTTAAGAGTTAATTAAGTTTGTTATTAAGCTTAACTAGCCGTATGTAATTCAGCATACTCTGTTTTCATTATATTGCAACAGAATATATAAT